>NC_045448.1:60877410-61129228 GCF_002776525.5 Piliocolobus tephrosceles | reverse complement strand
AAATATATATATATATACACACACACACACACACACACATATATATAGTATTAAGAGTTTTTACTTGTAAGTGCTATTTAGTGTAATCTGAAAAATTTGGTAGTGCCAAACTACATTACAATGTGTAGGATAAGAATCATTGGCCGGGCGCGGTGGCTCAAGCCTGTAATCCCAGCACTTTGGGAGGCCGAGACGGGCGGATCACGAGGTCAGGAGATCGAAACCATCCTGGCTAACACAGTGAAACCCCGTCTCTACTAAAAAATACAAAAAACTAGCCGGACGAGGTGGCGAGCGCCTGTAGTCCCAGCTACTCGGGAGGCTGAGGCAGTAGAATGGCGTGAACCCGGGAGGCGGAGTTTGCAGTGAGCTGAGATCCGGCCACTGCACTCCAGTCTGGGCGACAGAGCGAGACTCTAATTCAAAGAAATCATAAACAAAAAAAAAAAGAATCATCAACCAAAACTGCTTCAATTGCTCAACAGTACTTATTTATTAAATACACTGAATTTGATCATAACATATATGGAATTGTTTTTGAATTTTGTACAACATTTATTTATTTTTGTTTGCTTTTAGAGGTGGAAAGGACAAAGTGATCCTTCCACATCAGCTTCTTGAGTATTTCAGACTCCAGGTGCACACCAGTATGCCCAGCTAATTTTTATTAAAATTTACTTTTTGGCTGGGCATGGTGGCTCACTCCTGTAATCCCAGCACTTTGGGAGCCTGAGGCGGGTGGATCATGAGGTCAGGAGATTGAGACCACTCTGGCTAACACGGTGAAACCCCATCTCAACTAAAAGTACAAAAAATTAGCCAGGTGTGGTGGTGCACACCTGTAGTCCCAGCTACTCGTCAGGCTGAGGCAGGAGAATTGCTTGAACCTGGGAAGTGGAGGTTGCAGTGAGCTGAAATCATGCCACTGCACTCCAGCCTGGGCGACAAAGCGAGACCCCGCCTCAAAAAAAAAAAATTTACTTTTTGTAGAGATGGGGTCTCACTATGTTGCCCAGGCTGTGTATATTTTTAAAAAATATTCCCTGAATGTGGGAAAGGGTTAGTTTAAAAAAAAAAAAATCCTCCAAAGCCAAGTGCTACAGTTTAACACATGTAAAAGGCACATATTTACTAAAAGAAAATCATTTTTTCTCCTAATTCTTGCTTTAAAAAGCCCCATTATTGGCTGGGCATGGTGGCTCACGCTTGTAATCCCAGCAATTTGGGAGGCCGAGGTGGGTGGATCACTTGAGGTCAGGAGTTTAAGATCAGCCAGGCCAACATGATGAAACTCCGTCTCTACTGAAAATACAAAAATTAGCCTGGTGTGGTGGTGTGTACCTGTAGTCCCAGCTACTCGGGAGGCTGAGGCAGGAGAATTGCTTGAACCTGGGAGGTGGAGGTTGCAGAGAGCCGAGATGGGGCCACTGCAGTCCAGCCTGGGCCACAGAGCAAGAGTCTGTCTCAAACAAACAAAAAAAAGCCCCATTATTTTAGCTACATGTCATACTGCATTATTATAAATTGCGCAAGGAGAAACAGCATATAGATAGATCTACTCGTGTGTGTGTATATATATCTTTCTTTTTATTTATTTATTTTTTGAGACAGAGCTTTGCTCTTGTTGTCCAGGCTGGAGTGCAATGGTGGGATCTCGGCTCACTGCAACCTTCTTCTCCTGGGTTCAAGCCATTCTTCTGCCTCAGCCTCCCAAGTAGCTGGGATTACAGGCATGCACCACCACACCTGGATACTTTTTGTATTTTCAGTAGAGATGGGGTTTCTCCATATTGGTCAGGCTGGTTTTGAACTCCCAACATTAGGTGATCCACCCGCCTCAACCTCCCAAAGTGCTGGGATTATAGGTGTGAGCCACCACGCCCAGCCTATATATACATATATCTATATCTATATCTATATCTATATCTATATCTATATCTATATCTATAGCTATATATCTTTCTATCATCATCTGTCTTTCATTGTTTTTGTTGAGAAGTCAACTGCAAGTATTATTGTTATGAGATCGAGAGTAATATTTCTTTTCTCTCTGGGTGCTTTGGGTCAGAAATTATCCTTTTTGTTTAGTTTTAAGAAATTCTGTTCCAATATGCCTGTTTTAATATTTTTATTTATTGGCCGGGCGCGGTGGCTCAAGCCTGTAATCCCAGCACTTTGGGAGGCCGAGACGGGCGGATCACTAGGTCAGGAGATCGAGACCATTCTGGCTAACACGGTGAAACCTCGTCTCTACTTAAAAAAATACAAAAAACTAGCCGGGTGAGGTGGCGGGCACCTGTAGTCCCAGCTTCTCGGGAGGCTGAGGCAGGAGAATGGCATAAACCTGGGAGGTGGAGCTTGCAGTGAGCTGAGATCCAGCCACTACACTCCAGCCTGAGAGTGTAGAAACCGTCTCAAAACACGACGCTCATAAAATTATTTAATTTATTTATTTATTTCCTTCTTTTTTTTGTTTTTTTTGAGACAGAGTTTCACTCTTGTTGCCCAGGCTGGAGTGCAATGGTGTGATCTCAGATCACCACAACCTCCGTCTCCTGGGTTCCAGCAATTCTCCTGCCTCAGCCTCCCAAGTAGCTGGGATTACAGGTGTGCACCACTATGCCCGGCTAATTTTGTATTTATAGTAGAGATGGGGTTTCTCCATGTTGGTCAGACTGGTCTCAAACACCCAACCTCAGGTGATCTGTCCACCTTGGCCTCCCAAAGTGCTGGGATTACAGGTGTGAGCCACTGCACCTGGCCATTAATATTTATTTTATTTGGCCCGCGTAGGGGTTCAGTTTTATTATTTACTTAATTTTTAAATTTTGTAATGACGTGTCTTGCCATGTTGCCCAGGCTGGTGTTGAACCCCTGGGCTCACGTGACTCTTCCTCCTTGGCCTCAAGTGTTGGGGTTATAGGCGTGAACCATTGTGCACAGTCTGTAGTGGTTCTTGAATCTTGAAATTGATGCTTTCATTAGTTTTAGAAAAATTGTGGGAAGGGATAGGCACTCAGGTGTTCAGTATGTTGTTCTATGTGCTTTAATATTCGTATCAAATATTTAAAAAAAGTTTTAAAAAGCAAACTGACAGGTCTTGTCTCAGTTATTGACGTAGGACTCTACTCCCATTTCATTGTTTAGAGATTGCTCCTTACTCTTGAATTCCTGGCTTGCCATTTTGATTCCCTAATTTACTTCCTTAATAGCAATGTTTTCTAGTGTTCTGACTGTGAACAAATCTGAGACTTACTGCCTAAAATTCAGAAGCTTGAAATGTATTTTAGAAGCTAACACGAATGCAGAAGTAGCACAAAGAGGGGCGCTGAAAAGAAAGCAATCCTTGCCAAAGATGATAAGATCGAGAGGTAAGAAGGAGAGAAGATGCCGCTATGAGAGCTTGGTCTAAGGGACATCAGTGGGAGCAGGGAACTACACAATAATTAGACTCAGGGATATTGCAAGAGGAGTCTGAGAACTTCTTTGCCAACCTCAAGGCTCATCGAGATACCTAGGAAATAAACTACATATGTCCAGGACAAAAGAAAAAAAAAAACAAAAAGGCTGGACATGGTGGCTCATGCCTATAACCTTAGCACTTTGGGAGGCTGAGGCGGGAGGATCCCTTGAGCTCAGGAGTTTGAAACCAGCCTGGACAACATAGTGAGAACTTCACACACACACACACACACACACACACACACACACACACACACACACACACGAGCTATTGAAGATCCAAACAGTTGATCTTCAATTAGTTGATCAAAATAGATTTTGCTTCCAGCTACTCATGGAAAAATTTATCAATCCTCTGCAAGTAATACATATCAAACAAGAATTCATTTATATATACTTATAACAAGCAGCTGAGGTTAAGTAAACCAGAGTGTGAGATATAAAGCCAGACATTCTTATTGATTTCTACTTTGTCATAGCTACATGGCCTTGGCAAGTCATATTCTTTCTGGGGCCTTACTTTTTGTGAAATGAGTATAATAAAAAAATCAACCCTACCACCTTCACAGGACTATAGTGAGAAAGAGTACTGTGAACTAGTGAAGAGCACGGACTCAGGTGGGTCTGGGCTCAAGTCTTTTTATTTTTGAGACAGGGTTTGCCTTTTGTTGCCCAGGCTAGAGTACAATGGTGTGATTTTGGCTCACTGCAACCTCCATTTCCTGGGTTCAAGTGATTCTCCTGTTTCAGCCTCCCAAGTAGCTGGGATCACAGGCATGTGCCACCAAGCAGAGCTAATTTTTTTTTTTTTTTGTATTTTTAGTAGAGATGGGGTTTCACCATGTTGGTCAGGCTGGTCTCGAACTCCTGATTTCAAGTGATCCACCTGCCTTGGCTTCCCAAAATGCTGGGATTACAGGTGTGAGCCACTGTGCCCTGCTAGGCTCGAGTCTTAATTGTGATACGTACTTGAATATATTGGGTAAGCCTCAATGTCTTTAAACCTCAATGTCTTCATTTGTAGAATGGGATTAATGATGGTCCTTCAGGAGTGACTAGAGTGTGTTGAAATTTTTGCACAATGAGGATATACAGCAATTAATATTTTCTATTAATATATAAATCAGAAATGAGACAGTGTATATATAAGTACTTTGAAAATTGTAAAGAGTTATACAGTTATTAATGATGATCATCTTTACCACAAGTCTTATTTTGGTTCTTGAAAGTGATTGTATTATTTCCAAAGTCCCGAACCCTCAGGGAACTCGGATTATATGCAGGATGCTTGATCTCAGCTGGACTGAACAAACCATTGAGAGATGAGCTACCTTTGATAGGGTCTACTTGATGCTGATTACACAGCTGGTTATGTATGCTTTACATAAAGGCCTTAAGAGGGACTCGTTCTCTTAGGGCATCTCAATGCCTTTTGGTATTATACATCTTAAGTGTCCCAACAAATGAGGTACTTTGACAGAGAGTGGTAGAAAAAACAAAGGACAAAGGACACATGAGAACCAGTGTATGAGCTTTGTTCTCTTTTATATTTGCCTAGGCTGATTATAGACAGAGAAACCCTAAGTATTGGTTAGGGTTCTTCAGAAAAACAGAACCAATAGGATCTATCTATCTATCTATCTATCTATCTATCTATCTATCTACCTACCTACCAATCATCAATCTATCTCTATCTCTGTATCTATAAAACTCAGACTGGGGCTTACACTATTGGCCCCTGGTTCTCAGGCTTTGGAGCTCGGACTGAAACCACACCACCAACTTTCCCAGGCCTCCAGCTTGCAGACTGCGGATCAAGGGACTGCTCCATACTCAAGTGAGCCAATCCCTCATATAAAACCTCTATCTGGCCGGGGGCGGTGGCTCACTCCTGTAATCCCATCACTTTGGGAAGCTGAGGCGGGCGGATCACTTGAGGTCAGGAGTTCAAGACCAGCCTGGCCAACATGGTGAAACCCCATCTCTACTAAAAATACAAAATTAGCCAGGCGTGGTGGTGGGCACTGGTAATCCCAGCTACTCGGGAGGCTGAGGCAGAAGAATTGCTTGAACCTGGGAGGTGGAGGTTGTAGTGAGCCGAGATTGTGCCATTGCACTTCAGCCTGGGTGACAGAGCGAGACTCCATCTCAAAAACAAAAAACAAAACAAAACGAAAAACAAAGCACACATCTGAGCCCAGAGTTGGAGACGCTTGCTGAAGAAGAATCCAGGGGAAGGTGAAGTGGTTGAAGGCCAGCTGATGCTCTCCATGCCAAAGAGATGAGCCAACAGATACACAACATTGTGTGTGAACTACAAAAGTGCCTGCTTCCACCTTTTCCGCAAAAAATTAAAATGGCTTTGTTTCACTTCTGCTTCTGAAACTTCATGCAGAAGTGTCTCCTGAGGCCCACTTTAACTGGAAACAAATTGGGAAAGGAATTCTGGGAAATGTAGTTCAGGCTAGTCAAGCTGACGCGTTACAGAGGCACTACATACATACCATTTTTGTCTCTTACCCAAATGCTACCATACTGTATACATTCTTTTGCACCTTGCTTAGAGGTCCTACCAAATTCTTTTTTCTTTTTCTTTTTCTTTTCTTTTCTTTTTTGAGACTGAGTTTCGCTCTTGTTGCCCAGGTTGGAGTGCTATGGTGCAATCTCAGCTTACTGCAACCTATGCCTCCTGGGTTCAAGCAGTTCTCCTGCCTCAGCCTCTGGAGTAGCTGAGATTACAGGCGCATGCCTGTAATTTTGTATTTTTAGTATAGACAGGGTTTTGCCATGTTGGTCAGGCTGGTCTTGAACTCCTGACCTCAGGTGATCCACCTGCCTTGGCCTCCCAAACTGTTGGGATTACAGACGTGAGCCACCATGCCCGGCCCAAATTTTTATATATAGATTTATGCTTTTTTTTTTTTTTTTTAGTGGTGGCACAGTATTCCATTGTGCTTGGGTTGTTCCAATCCTTTGTTATTTCAAACAGTGCTTCAATGAATAGCTTTGTGCATACGTCATTTTGCATGTGTGCAAGCATATCTGTATATTAAGTCCCTGAAAGTTCAATTTCTCAGCCAAATGGTTTCTGCATTTAAAATACTTATCTATTGTCTAATTGTTCTTTATAGAGGTTATATCAATTTCCTCTCCTGTTAAGTAAAATATAACAGTGCCTGGTTTCCCATACTTGTAACACAGTATATGACCAAATCTGTTTATCTTTGTACATTTTATAGGTAAAAATATATATTTCAGCATTGCAGTGTGATTGTAATTTGCATTTTTCTTTTTATGAATGAGTTTGATCTCTAGGGGATATTTCTGGGTAGGGAAAGTAAAGTAAAGAATAAGTTTAGAAATTTCAATTTGAGTTAGATTTAATGTCCCTTTAAAAAGTTATCTTTAAAATACTGGCCCCTCTTCTTCCAAAACACATTTGATATTAAAGAACTTCTCGCTAGTAACAAATGATAATACTGATGAGAAATAGTACAATTTTACTATACAGCTCTATCATTTTAGTGAAAAGCAAAGAGTAAAGTTCAAACTAAAGTGGTTAAACCTGCTTTTATCCCAGTTTACAATAGAAATATCATATACATATTTGGATTTAATGAGGAAAATTTCGTATAAATCTCTGGTTTACTGCAATTAAGCATCTGTAGAACAATCTTGCATTGTATTAGTCTGAAAAACAAGACATAGATACTAGAAAACAATTTCTAGACTATCTCTGGATGATCATCAATAACAAAATATGAAATATATTCTACATCCCAGGTGTCCAGTGTAGATCAAAGTTATCTAACACAAGTTTGTAGTTAAGTATCATAATCTGTTACTGTTAGAGATGGCCAGATTCTCTCATGTTTTTACTTCTTTCATTCTTAGAAAAAGATTTACAGTTTGAATGGAAAGTAACTGATAATCAAAATATGTCATTAGGTATAGCTGGCAAAATATTGATGGTTCACTTTATAACTGAGGTATCTGCATATGACTTTTGTATATTTTATTGTTTCCTAGTTGAAGATTATTTGATTTAGTAGAAATTTTTTAGCATTTCAGCTTTCATTGTCTAAACTCTGTCTTCTTCCTGCAAGAACTCTGTTCTGTTCAATGAGAACAAAACAGCTCCCTCCTGGGAAGGTTCTTTTCAAAAGTAAGTGCGTGCATAGCCTGGCCACACAGTTGGTGTTTATAGTGGTGTTACATTTGTTAAAGACATTCAGGCCTGGTGCAGTGGCTCATGCCTGTAATCCTAACACTTTGGGAGGCTGACGCAGGCAGATTCCACCAGCCTGGCCAACATGGTGAAACTCTATCTCTACCAAAAATACAAAAATTAGCTGGGTGTAGTGGTGCACACCTGTAATCCCAGCTACTCAGGAGGCTGAGGCAGGAGAATCGCTTGAATCTGGGAGGCAGAAGTTGCAGTGAGCAGAGATCGTGCCACTGAACTCCAGCCTGGGCAACAGAGCAAGACTCTGTCTCAAAAAAAAAATAAATAAATAAATAAATAAAAAATAAAATTAAGTAAATAAATAAATAAATAAATAAATAAATAAATAAATAAATAAATAAAGGAGAGAGCCCTGAATTTCTAACTTGACTTCTCAGGGAAGCTTCAAATGTCCCTACATCTTCTTGGATTTTTAAGTGGTATCCAAGTAGGTGAGACAAATATTCTCTGGGATCTAATATAGCAATGAAGGCAGATATTTTAATGAAGGTGAGAAATTGTGTGTTTGGACGCAGGTGGCACTTTTTGATACTCACTGATGAGCTTAAGAATCTCAAAGATATTCAGGAAGTTTAAAAGACCGTGTAGAAAAAAGGGGTTTTCAGGGACAGAATTATGGTTTCCATAAGAAAACACATCACATACACCAACCCCCTGAAATAGCTAACCTTTGCCTAAGGATGCAAAACAGACTTTCTTGGATTTCTCAGTAAATCCCTGAGGTAATAGGGTACGCTGAACACAGTGAATATTTAAAGAAAGGATCTCTTTGGAGCTTCTGCCAATAAAATATTCTCTAAGTCAAAGAGTAGCCTCACCTCTCAGCTTCTTAATAATGAAAGTGCTGGTCAGAGTAGCAGATTTTGGGCATCCTCAGTGTTAGGAAAAGACTGACCAGTGCTTGTGTATCCTCTTGGAAAGTGTTCTTTTCTCATGCTTTAAAAAATTAATTTCCCCTAGTTTTGATCAGGGGACTATAATTTTTAAAAATTCTACACTTCACTTTAGAACTGCTTACTCTGCCAGTCTCGCTGAAAATGGTGACTGTCTCCTACTGAAGAATGGAAGGCTTCTTACAGCTGTGTTAAGAACAGGAAAGGATTCTTCTTTTACTTTGTTCTTTTGCAATAAATTGGAAACAAATGGTTAACAGTAAGATGTAAAAATATTAGAGAAAATGTTAAAAGGAGAAAATAAGCCACTCATAATCATGTTGCCTGAGCATAGTGGTTACTCTTTTTGTTTTTGAATGTTGCCTGTTGGTCCTTACTTAAATATGTACATATTTTGGGCATAGTTGCAAGCGATGTTTTTGGCAAGTATCAAGTCACTTTATGTATATTTCATGCTAGGTCTTTAAGGAATGGGTTTTTTCTTTTTAAAGTCATCATATGCTGCTAACATGTTTTAAAAGCCATGCGTGCCTTAATTTATCTCAACTATCATCTCACTTCACAGAGGGAGTACATTTTCTTCTGGTCATAGACATTTAGACCAATTGCTCTTTGGGGTCATTCCTAGTTTTGATACAGAAGCCATGTTATCATCCCCTCTTTTTCTAGTGTGACATATAGACATGCATTCAGGTAACCTAAAAGTCATATCCATCTATTAAAGTATAGGTTAAATAGAAAAGGGGCTAAAATAATAGCCCCATTTCCTGCTCCTTGAGATTGTGATCTATCATAAGATAATGTTTGCCCACAAACATTATCAAAAGGTATCAAAACACTTCTCAAAAGTGTTGATAGCTGGGGAGCCTGTGCTTGGTTAAATCTTCTGAACCTTAGCTGATACCTCTCTATGGGAGTAATTAGTGAAGCTTCAGACTGTCATATTACTTGTGGTTTTTCATTTTCATTTTATTTATTTATTTATTTAGAGACAGGGTCTCACTCTGTCAGCCATGTTGGAGTACAGTGACATGATCACAGCTCACTGCAGCCTTAACTTCCCAGGCTCAAGTGATCCTCCCACCTCAGCCTTCTGAGCAGCTGGAACTACAGGCGGGTAATTTTTGTATTTTTTTTAGAGACGGGGTTTCGCCATGTTGCCCAGGCTGGTCTGGAACTCCTGGACTCAGGCAATGTGCACCCCTTGCAAAGTGCTGGGATTATAGAAGTGAGCCACCAAGCCCAGCCATACTTGTGGTTTTTTAATCTGTAAGGTTAAAAAAGGCATAAAGGGCCAGGCACCATGGCTCATGCCTGCAATCCTAGCACTTTGGGAGACCGAGGCAGGCAGATAACTTGAAGTCAGGAGTTCTAGACCAGCCTGCTCTACATGGTGAAACCCCATCTCTACTAAAAATACAAAAATTAGCTGGGTGTGGTGGTGCACATCAGTAATCTCAGCTACTAGGGAAGCTGAGGCAGGAGAATCACTTGAACCCGTGAGGCAGAGGTTGCAGTGAGCTGAGATCATGCCACTGCACTCCAACTTGGGTGACAGAGTGAGACCCTAACACAAAAAACAAAATAAAATAAAATAAAATAGGCGTAAGGGTATGTAATGATAGATGCATTCAAGAGGAATTTTAGGCAAAGTCTTCACTTATTGGTGGTCCATTTTACCTACCCAAGACACTTTGCAATGACTCGAGTCTCTGGCTCAGAAGAGCTCTGAAAACATTAACTAGGCAAATGCATTGTTGGATGGGAAGGCTATCATGGAAGACTGCCATTTGTGTTCACCCAAAACTTATTTTCTCATTTCCCTGCGTGCACAACTGGTTGAGATTTGCCAGCTTTCTTTCTTTTATTTTTTAGAAGGAGTCTTACTCTGTTGCCTAGGCTGGAGTGCAGTGGCACGATCTCAGCTCATTGCAACCTCCGCCTCCCGAGTTTAAGCAATTCTCCTGCCTCAGCCTCCCAAGTAGTTGGGATTATAGGTGCCCACCACCATGCCTGGCTAATTTTTGTATTTTTAGTAGAGACGGGGTTTCACCATGTTGGCCAGGCTGGTTTCGAACTCCTGGCCTCAGGTGATCTGCCCGCCTCGGCCTTCCAAAGTGCTGGGATTACAGGCGTGAGCCACTGTACCCTGCCAAGTTTTGTATTTTTTAGTAGAGATGGGTTTTCACTATGTTGCCCAGGTTGGTCTTGAGCTCCTGACCTCAAGTATGTCTGCCCCACTCAGCATCTCAAAGTGCTGGAATTACAGGTATGAGCCACCGCACCCGACTGAGATTTGCCAGCTTTCTTTGCAGCTAGGTGTGGCCATGTTACTGAGTTCTGGAGAATGGGATGTGAACTCATGTGATGAGTGCCTCTTCCAGGCCTGGACCATAATAACCTACAGATAAGCCTCCATGTTCTTTCT
Source organism: Piliocolobus tephrosceles (assembly GCF_002776525.5). Lineage (NCBI taxonomy): Eukaryota > Metazoa > Chordata > Mammalia > Primates > Cercopithecidae > Piliocolobus > Piliocolobus tephrosceles. The sequence continues at coordinate 61,118,199 of NC_045448.1, read as the reverse complement.
CTTTCCTGCTTGATGCAGAAGGGCATGACATCCTTAGAATCTCTGACTTTCCTAGAAGGGGAAGCCATAAGTTGGAAGCCTGTGTCAGGAGAGAGTCATCCTCTGATTAGGAACACCTATTTTGCACTTTAGCAAGAATTAGTCTTTCGTTGTGTTAGGCAAATGAAAACTTTGGGGTTGTAACCATAACAGCTGCTAATGTTACCATAATTAATATAATTATGAAATAGAAAGTTATTTGATTTTTATAATCACACACACACACAGACATTATTTTTGTTTCTCTGTAAACCTATGACGATGGCAGAGAGGATACTAGCTAAAAATATTTTGAAGTTAAAACACAGCTGGAAACTGAGATACTACTCAGAGAAGAAAATTATCTGTAGGATAACAAGAAGCAGCACAAAGTAATGCTTAAGCAAGAAGGAACTGGGGTCAGACTGGGTTTGAATCCTGGCTCTGCCACTTGTAATCTGCAACCTTGGACAGATGAACTTTTTTTACTCCCATTTCCTCATTTATAAAATGGAAATAATAATAATAATAATATCTACCTTATAAGAATCTTGTAAGATTCAAATGAGGTAATATGTGTTAAATGCTTATAGCAGTGCCTGGCAAAGGAAGCACTCCATAAATGTTAGTAAATTATTATTACCAAGTAAAAACCTTGTGTCAAGCAGGGGTCCAGAGTCCAGAGGAGGTGAGGGTAGGGTGGGGTGGGGAGGAGAAGCTGCTTCTACTCCTGGCTAGCACCACATGTCATCAACGTGATTCCCAACTAGGCAGGTTAAATCTTGTGGTAAGACACCTCCAAATGAAGGAGCATCTGAAGCTTCTGGAAAGAATATCCCTCCTTCCTGATCATCTGCCACAGGCATCTCCTGCCTCCTGTGGGTGCTCCGGCCTCGGTCAGCACCAAATGGAAGGTTGCACGTATTTCCTCCTCTTTCTCTCCAGATCCCTTCTGTTCTCCATGTCTTCAAGATGGGGAAGCAAAGCAGATATTTAGGGAGCCACAGACCTCTGTATTTATTTATTTATTTGAGATGGAGTTTAACTCTTGTGCCCAGGCTGGAGTGCCATGGCGCGATCTTAGCTCACTACAACATCTGCTTCCCGGGTTCAAGCGATTCTCCTGCCTCAGCCTCATGAGTAGCTGGGATTACAGGTGCCCGCCACCACGCCTGGCTATTTTTTTTTTTTTTTGGTATGTTTAGTAGAGACAGGGTTTCACCACGTTGGTCAGGCTGGTCTTGAACTCCTGACCTCAAGTGATCCACCTGCCTTGGCCTTCCAAAGTACCGGGATTACAGGCGTGAGCCACTGCGCCTGGCCTGTCATTATTTATTATTGGTTTTACTTCTAGTTAGCCTCAGGTAAAATGAACTGCCTTCAAAACACCTTCAGTAGTAAGCTAGAATCCTATTTAAAGTCAGTAACATGGAATCTTTATACAAAATATAGGATTGAGAGACCCAGACTAACAATTTGTTAGGTAGAAAATAAGCATAAGGATTTAAAAATTTGTATTTTTTTGTAGTAAAACATACATAATAAAACATTTACTGCTGTAACCGTTTTGAGTGTACGATTGAGTGGTGTTATACACATTCACAGTGTTGTGCAGCCACCAGCACTGTCTATTCCAGAAGTGGTTCATCATTGCAAACAGAAGCTCCATCCTCATTCAACAACTTCCCATTCCTCCTTCCTCCCAGCCCCTGGTAACTTCTATTCGACTTTCTGTCTCTATGTATTTGTGTATTCTTGGTGCCTCGTATAATTGGAATAATGCAGTATTTGTCTTTCTGTGTCGGGCTTATTTCACTTAGCATAATTGTTTCTAAAGTTTATCCCTATTGTAGCATGTAGCAGAATTTCTTTCCTGTTTGTGGTTAAATAATATTCCATCATAGGGTGTAGACCACGTTTTGTTTATCCATCCATCTACACGGGGTGTTTCCACCTTTTGGCTATCATGAGTAATGCTACAATGAATATTGGTGTGAACAAGGATTTGTTTGAGTCCCTGCTTTCAATTTTTTTGGGAACATTCCTGGGAGTGGAAATTCTGGTAATTCGTGTTTTTATTCTTTTGAGATGGAGTCTGACTCTGTGGCCCCAGCTGAAGTGCAGTGGTACAGTCTTGGCTCACTGCAACCTCCATCTCCCAGGTTCAAGTGATTCTCCTGCCTCAGCCTTTCGAGTAGCTGGGATTACAAGTGTGTGCCACCATGCCCGGCTAATTTTTGTATTTTCAGTAGAGACAAGGTTTCACCATATTGGCCAGGTTGGTCTTGCACTCCTGTCCTCAAGTGATCTGCTCACCTCGGCCTCCGAAAGTGCTGGGAGCACAGGGGTGAGCCACCACACCAGGCTAGTTTATGTTTTTAAATAGGGGATTTGTACCTGTGTCTCACTGACAGGAACTGTGTCACATGGTGTGTCCTTACTGCAAGGGAATGGGGTGGGGCTGAGAAAATGAGGTTTTAATTTTTTTCTGCAGTCTTTTTAAGTTTTTTTCTTTGAGATGGAGTCTTGGTCTGTTGCCCAGGCTAGAGTGCAATGGTGTGGTCTCCGCTCACTGCAGCCCATCTCCGGGTTCAAGCAATTCTTTTGCCTCAGCCTCCCAAGTAGCTGGGACTACAGGTGCCTGCCACCGTACCTGGCTAATTATTGTATTTTCAGTAGAGATGGAGTTTCGCTATGTTGGCCAGGCTGGTCTTCAACCCCTGACCTCGTGACCTATCCGCCTCAGCCTTCCGAAGTGTTGGGATTACAGGTATGAGCCACCGTGCCTGGTCTCTCCAGTATAGTAGATAAAGGCAAGATAATGTGGGCTGGGAAAAGGTGGTGAATGAGTCCACCTACAGTACCTGCCACAATTTACATCCTGGAGGATGAATTTAGAACTAAGATTCTATACTCCCCTAGCAGGGAATATGAATAAGCATTGATTCCCGATGGTACCTATAATGTTGTTGGTATTCTATAAATTCAAATTCAATATCGGCCTTTTTTCCTGGATCTAATTTTGAATGATTTTATGACTTAAGGGAACTGCTTCATCTAGTTTCAGTGGGAATTTAGATAAATCTGCTTTTGATAGGTAATTACCCATGGTTTGGTTTGTATAAAATAAGCTTTCCAACAGAAGGGGGGCACTCAACTGTAGATAAAGATAATTAAATGATAATTAAAATGGGGGTGGTTTAGCAATAACAATACAAATGGGGAAAGGGCAAGATGGCATACTGTAAAGGAAACCATTTCTATTGGAATACTCAGAAATAAATACAACTAGTTCTGTTTAAAGATTACTATTCAAAAAATATTGTTGAATTACTCCAGTATTTGCTATCTAACTTACCCAAAGACATCAAAGACATTCATTTATCACCATAAGCTTGGGAATAGGATCTAGTCATTGCAACTGTAGACTCCAGAAATTCAGAAAGAAAATTCAGCCTTATCTTTGATATAATTTTTTTTTTTTTGGAGACAGAGTCTTGTTCTGTCACCCAGGCTGGAGTGCATTGGCGAGATCTTGGCTCACTGCACCTCCACCTCCCAGGTTCAAGTGATTCTCCTGCCTCAGCCTCCCGAGTAGCTGGGATCACAGGTGCCCACCACTATGCCTAGCTAATTTTTATATTTTTAATAGAGATGAGGTTTCACTACATTGGCCAGGCTGGTCTCGAACTCCTGACCTCAGGTGATCTGCCTGTCTTAGTCACCCAGAGTGTTGGGATTACAGGTGTGAGCCACCATGCTCAGCCTGATATAAATCTTAAATGCTCTATTATTAAGAAGAAAATCACCAAGGTGACAATCTTATTAATGATGGATTCAAGAATGGAATGAAGGATGGACAGAGGAAAGCATGCATTAGGCATTTTGTATGTGTCTGTCACCTATATAGCTAAAGAAGGAGAAGGATGAAGGTATTAGTTAGGATACAATCTCAGGTGAAGGTAACAGAGCCCCAAAGTAACAGTGTGCTGAACAAGATGGAAGTTTATTTCTGTCTTGTGAAGATGGTCCAGGGCAGGTATAGTGGTTCTGATCCACAAGATCATGCGGAAACCTGGGCTCCTTCTGCCCTGTTTCTTTGCCATTCCAAGCAGAGGGCTAGAGGCAAGAAAAAGGGGAAGGAAAGACCCATCCCTTACTTTTAAGGGTATGATCAGAAATCACACCCCATTGTGCTCAGGATTCAGATTTATGACCACACCTAGCTACAAATGAGTCTGGTTTTTATTTTGGATACTCATGTGTCCAGCTAAAAATTAGGGGTGCTATTATTTAAAAAGAAGAGAATACATTTTGAAATGTTATCTTAGCTGTTTGTGTTGCTATAACAGCATACCTGAGACTGGGTAATTTATAAAGAACAGAAATCTATTTCTCACAGTTTTCATAGTTGGGAAGTTGAAGATCAAGGTACCAGCAGGTTTGGTTGTCTAGTGAAGGTTGCTCTTTGATTCCAAGATGGCGCCTTGTTGCTGTATGCTATGGAGGGGAGGAATGCTGTGTGTGGCTTCCTTTATAAGAGCCTTAATCCCATTCATGAGGAAGAAGCACACACGGCCTACCCACCTCTTAAAGGCCCAGCTCTTAATACTATCAATTGGCCATTGTATTAATCCATTCTCACACTGCTATAAAGAACTACCTGAGCCTAGGTAAATTATAAAGAAAAGAGATTTAATTGGTTCACAGTTCCACAGGCTGTACAGGCAGCATGGCTGGGGAGGCCACAGGAAACTTACAATCATTGGGGAAGGGCAAAGGGGAAGCAAGCACGTCTTTAGATGGCAACAGGAGAGAGAGTGAGGCAGGGGGGACGTGCAACACACTTTTAAACAACAAATCTCATGAGAACTCACTATCATGAGAAGAGCAAGGGGAAAATTCTCCCCCGTGATTCAATCACCTCCCACCAGGTCCCTCCCTAACATGGAGAATTAAAATTTGACATGAGATTTGGGTGGGGACACAGAGCCAAACCATATTGGCCATTAAGTTTCAACAGCTACATTTTGGAGGGGACACAGTCAAACCATAGCAGACACAATGAACCATCTTTGCTGCAATAAAATTGTTGCTATTATAGAAAACAGAACAATTATTTTAAAGCAAATTTGGAAAACTTGAAGCCAGGGGGATCTCGGGCATGTGCAGAAACAAATCTCTCTCATCCTCTTGCCATATTAATAACTCATGATTCCTTATGAGTTTTGGGACATTTAAGTGGACACCCAGAGCCAGCTGTTGTTGGCTATTGCCCTGCATTAGCCCCTTGCCAAGCAAGCCAGGCCCTGGGGAATTCTATTACCATAGGAGATACACACAGACAATGCTCTCTCTCTCTCTGACTACATGAGGTATTATAGAGTGGATTAATTCTCTAATTTTTTTTTTTTTTTTGAGACGGAGTCTGGCTCTGTTGCCCATGCTGGAGTGCAGTGGCACGATCTCAGCTCACTGCAAGCTCTGCCTCCCAGATTCACACCATTCTCCTGCCTCAGCCTCCTGAGAAGCTGGGACTACAGGCAGCTGCCACCACACCCAGGTAATTTCTGTATTTTTTTTTAGTAGAGACAGGGTTTCACCGTGTTAGCCAGGATGGTCTTGATCTCCTGACCTCGTGATCCGCCTGTCTCGGCCTCCCAAAGTGTTTGGATTACAGGCGTGAGCCACCGCGCCTGGCTGCAGCCTGAATTAATTCTTTATGACTGCCACTTATTTCCTGTAAAGAGGATGGTGGTCACACCCTTCCCCTGTAAACTTTATCTGCAACCTCTTCTTGTTCTAATCTGATGAACAAAAATTTGAAAAGAAGTCAATAGAAAAACTAGGACACAACCATGGTGGTGTGGGAAGCACCACAGGGAGAGGAGTCAATGGGTTGGTTGGAGAGAGAAAGTTTCTACGAGGCCTCTGGGTGGCCCATGGAGACAGAGGTGGATGTTAGGAAGAAAGAGAACCAAGAGACAAGAAGAAAATGGATAATGAGTCTGGGCACGGTGGCACGGTGGCTCATGCCTGTAATCCCAGCACTTTGGGAGGTTGAGGTGGATGGATCACCTGAGATCAGGAGTTCGAGGCCAGCCTGGCCAACATGGTGAAACTCTGTCTCTACTAAAATTACAAAAATTAGCTAGGTGTGATGGTGCACGCCTGTAGTCCCACTACTTGGGAGGCTGAGACAGGAGAATCACTTGAACCCGGGAGGCAGAAGTTGCAGTAAGCCGAGATCGCGCCATTGCACTCCAGCCTGGGAGACAGAGTAAGACTCCATCTTAAAACAACATCAACAACCAAAACAAAAAAACAAAGAAAATGGATAATGAGGAAAGAAAATAAGTTTCCTCCCTAATGAAAGTGAGGTAGGTCTGGGGAAGCTATGAATCTCACATATCAGAGAGGTTGAGGCAGGCATACATCTGAGGTATCAGAGGCTACTAACCTAACATAAAGAGGGCCCACAGAAAGATCGTAAGTGAGGCAGTGCTAGGGAATTACAGCAAGAACAGTGGGAACAAGTGTGTCAGGTGTGGAGGAAATCCCAGGAAAACCACCAAATGTTCAGTCTCTTGACATGCTCCAGCATTCCTCCCACTGGGACCCCAGTCCACCGACCTCCCCTCAATTACCCACTTTCCTATGACCTCCTTGCCTACCTACTTCCCACCGTGATCAGTTTGGATTCCATGGTTCATCCCTGACATCACACCCTGATATGACATTCAATACACCTGCCTCTCTCTCCATCCACACTTCCCTGGCAAAACCCCAACTCTGATGAACTTAGCACCCTTCCCCCTCCATTCCCTGCCTGCACCTGAGCAGCTGGCTGTGGGTGCAGAGAAGCCCACAAAGGATGGTGAATGTCAGGAGCCCACAGCCTCGTCCAGTTGTCCAGCTTATTGCCATGGTCGAGTTGTTCTCCTCCTTTGAAATGACTACATTATAGCTTTTCCTCTGTCATGAAACTTTCTTTTTTTTTTTGAGACGGAGTCTGGCTCTGTCGCCCAGGCTGGAGTGCAGTGGCCGGATCTCAGCTCACTGCAAGCTCCGCCTCCCGGGTTTACGCCATTCTCCTGCCTCAGCCTCCCGAGTAGCTGGGACTACAGGCGCCCGCCACCTCGCCCGGCTAGTTTTTTGTATTTTTTTAGTAGAGACGGGGTTTCACCGTGTTAGCCAGGACGGTCTCGATCTCCTGACCTCGTGATCCGCCCGTCTCGGCCTCCCAAAGTGCTGGGATTACAGGCTTGAGCCACCGCGCCCAGCTCTGTCATCAAACTTTCAATATCACCTCTCTCCTTCTCAGTTTTTGCTGTTGGCCTGGCTCCTTTTGTCTCTTTTTATTTTCATTTTATTTATTTATTATTTATTTTTTATCTTTATTGTTTTATTTTTTGAGACAGAGTCTTGGCAGGGCACATTGGCTCACACCTGTAATCCCAGCACTTTGGGAGGCCAAGGTGAGTGGATCACTTGAGGTCAGGAGTTCAAGACGGAGTCTTGCTCTGTCGCTCAGGCTGGAGTGCAATGGCGTGATCTTGACTCACTGCAATCTCTGCCTCCCGGGTTCAAGCAATTCTCTGTTTCAGCCTCCTGAGTAGCTGGGGTTATAGACATGCGCCACCACACCCAGCTGATTTTTGTATTTTTAGTAGAGATGAGGTTTTACCATGTTGGCTAGGCTGGTCTTGAACTCCTGACCTCAAGTGATCCACCCACCTCTGCCTCCCAAAGTTCTGGGATTACAGGCATGATTTTTTATTTTTATTTTTCGAGATGGAGTCTCGCTCTGTTGCCTAGGCTGGAGTGCAGTGGTGCGATCATAGCTCACTGTAACCTGGAACTCCTGGGTTCAAGACATCCTTCTGCCTCAGCTTCCCAAATAGCTGAGACTACAGATGTGTGCCACTACACTTGGCTTGTGTTTCCTTTTTTCACTAAAGAAACGAAAACAATCAGCAGAGAATGATTCAGAATCTTCAAATGTACCTTCATTGGTAGCCACCTATGCTCTGCCTTCTGGAGAGTTGCGATGAATGTCCCATCCTTGCTCCTGTTGCTGGCACTGTGCACTCCCTGGTCCATGCCTTCTTGCCTGCTCAAGGACTTGCTCTTGCAATCATCCCCTTTCTCTGTGTCATTATCTGCCCTCCACTACTGGGTTATTCCCATCAGTGTACAAACATGTGGCAATACTTCCCAGTTAAGAAAATACCTCCCCGGGCCCAGCATGGTGGCTCATGCTTGTAATCCCAGCCCTTTGGGATTGGGAGGCCAAGACAGGAAAATCACTTGAGGCCGAGTTTGAGATCAGCTTGGGCAACATAGCAAGACTCCGTCTATACAAAAATAATGAAAAAATTAGCTAGGTGTAGTGGTGCTCACCTGAGGCTGCAACGAGGTATGATTGTGCCACTACATTCCAGCCTAAAAAAAAAGAAAGGAAGGAAAAAAAGAAGGAAGAAATAAAAGGAAAGTAAGATAAAGAAATAAATAAAGGAAATGCCTCTCTGATTCCCATATCCTCCTCCAGCAATGGCTCCATTTCTGTGCTTCTCTCAACAGCAACACTCCAAGAAATCCTGAAATACTGTATTGGGTGGGACTTTCTCTGTGGTCCTGGAACTGATGAGGGCCAAAGATGGAGACAATTAAGTGTAGTAAGAGATGGTTTAACGGTCTCTGTTTCTCCCAGCTGTCACTTTCCTTTTCCTATCAATTCTTAGTTTATATTAAAAAGAAACAGATAGAGGGATCACACCAGCTGTCAGCCTAGTGGGGAGAGCTGTGCCCTTCATTTTCCTCCTGTAAAGCAAGTGAGGAGTCCCAGAGATCCACCTGTGACAGCGAGTGGAGGGGATGATGTCCTTTCTCCAGCTGGGCATCTGTCTCCCTCTGCCCATCTGAATGGGGGACATGGGAGCTGGGGGATGGTCAGGCAGAGGGGAGGCTGCAGCAGGCAGCTTGTCCTCCTTGTTGGGAGTGTTAGTTTTTGTGATTCAAGGAAACCTAAGGAAAGGTTTTGAGCTCACCAACCAGGACTGTCAGGGATGAAGCAGGAGGGGAGGCTTAGCGGGTGGAAGAGGTCTGAGCCAAGGTCAGGTATCCCACTTCAGGAAATTGGCAGCAGGAGTTGAAAAGAAGAGACTCCTCCAGGTCCACACTCCAACTCCAAAAGTCAGTCGCCTTGTGGGAGTGGGTGGGAACGAGATTAAAATTATTGACGAGATTAGCACTTAAAATGCGATGGAGTTAGTAGTCAAAAGTCACCAGAAAGTTAGGAAATCTGCTCAATATTTCATTAAGTAACAGGAAAATGAAATTCAATTGGAAAGTGATTGAAAGCAACAATGGAAGAAAATTAAAGCTGTTTGTTGTCTACACTAAGTCCAGACTTTTCAATAGACCTGTTGCATCTTTACTTGTCTTCTCTATCTCGTCTCTTATTTTCTTTTGCTTTATTTTTTAGAAATTAAAATGTATTTTATCAACGCTGTACATGTATTGTTTCAAAAAGTCATGTAAATAGTTATAAATATGTAAAAAAATTAAAATCAAACAGTTTTAAAACGCTTAGAATAAAAAGGATTATCCAATGCCTTCCCCCCAGAAGCAACTTCTTTCCATTTTTAAACTGTTTCTTTAGGTTTTCTTTATCTCTATTTTTTTTCCCCAGATGACATAGTACTGCTACTTCTTGATTTTTTGGTTTTATGCGTTATATATTGACTTCCTGTTGTGGGAGATAAGGAGTTGGTCTTTTTACCCTCTGTTTCTTACCATCCTCCCAATATTTCTTTCTCCTTCCTCCCTCCCTCCCTCGCTCTCTCTCTCTTTCTTTCTTTCTTCTTCCTCTCTCTTTCAATGAGAAACTGATCTTTTTACCCTGTTTTTTCTTATCATCCTCCCAATCTTTCCCTCCCCTCCCTCCCTCCCTCCCTCCCTCCCTCCCTCCCTCCCTTCCTTCCTTCCTTCCTTCCTTCCTTCCTTCCTTCCTTCCTTCCTTCCTTCCTTCCTTCCTTCTTTTTGAGTCTTACTCTATTGCCCAGGCTGGAATGCAGTGCCACGATTTCTGCTCCCTGCAACCTCTGCCTCCCAGGCTCAAGCTATTCTCCTGCCTCAGCCTCCTGAGTAGCTGGAATTACAGGAACACACCACCACGTACAGCTATTTTTATTTTTTTCCGTGTTTTAGTAGAAATGGGTTTCACCATGTTGGCCAGGCTGGTCTTGAACTCACAACCTCAAATGATCCACCTGCCTCAGCCTCCCAAAGTGCTGGGATTACAGGCATGAGCCACCAGGCCTGGCTGAGGTTCTAGTTTTTTGATTGGGTGGTAGAGGGGCAGTCACCCAGCTGTGTGGGGGTGAGGAGAGGATCTAGGAGTCTTTTTCTTCCTATGAAGATTTTCACTCATTCCTGCTTTCATCTCCTTCTAGCAACCTCATCTTCTTACAACCTCACCTTCACAAGCACTTGGTACCTTCAACTCCTGAGGTTCTTTGGTATGAATTAGACCACTTCTTTTTGTTTGTTTGTTTTTTTGAGATGGAGTCTCGCTTTGTCGCCCAGGCTGGAGTGCAGTAGTGCAATCTCGGCTCACTGCAAGATCCGCCTCCTAGGTTCACACCATTCTCCTGTCTCAGCCTCCCGAGTAGCTGGGACTACAGGCGCCCGCCACCACGCCTGGCTAATTTTTTGTATTTTTTAGTAGAGACGGAGTTTCACCATGTTAGCCAGGATGGTCTCGATCTACTGAACTCGTGATCCACCCACCTCGGCCTCCCAAAGTGTTGGGATTACAGGCGTGAGCCACCGCGCCCTGCCGAATTAGACCACTTCTTGCTCCTCTAGACTATAGATCCTCAACTTTAAATTTTTTTCAGGCTTTTGAGTCACTTACAACTCATCCATCTATTTTCTTTTCTTTTCGCTTTTCTCTTCTTTTCTTTTCTTAGATGGAGTTTCGCTCTGTTGCACTGACTGGAGTGCAGTGGCATAATCTCAGCTCACTGCAACCTCTGCCTCCCAGGTTCAAGTGAGTCTCCTGCCTTAGCCTCGAGTAGCTGGGACTACAGGCACACGACACCACACCCAGCTAATTTTTTGTATTTTTAGTAGAGACGGGGTTTCACCAGGTTGGCCAGGCTGGTCTTGAACTCCTGACCTCAGGCAATCCACCTGCCTCAGCCTTCCAAAGTGCTGGGATTGCATGTGTGAGCCACTGTGCCCGGCCTCATCCATCTACTTTCTAGATTCCAAAATTGTACTGACATCTCTCGTATTCTATCACTGCTCTTGTTTTCTCTGTTCCATAGGTTTATGCATTTTAAACACTGTTGTCATTTTAGTAAGAATTCAAGAGGAAACAGAAATAAATGCAGCTGGAGAAGCATCCGACCATCCTGACCACAGCTGATCTTCCCTGGAAACCATGAACCACGCTGTCCAGACCATCTTCACTCTCGCCAACACCGGCCACCCCTCAACTACAAAATGCTCAAGGAGGAGCAGGAGGTGGCTGTGCTGAGGGTGCCCCACAACCCTGCTCCCCCGACGTCCACCATGATCCACATCCACAGTGAGACCGCTGTGCCTGACCACGTCATCTTGTCCCTCTTCATGAACTGGTGCTACCTGGGCTTCATAGCATTCACCTACTCCGTGAAGTCTAGGGACAGGAAGATGGTTGGCGACCTGAGCGGGGCCCAGGCCTACGCCTCCACTGCCAAGTGCCTGAACATTTGTACCCTTATCCTGGCCATCCATGTGACCACAGCACTCATCATCCTTTTCACCAGTAGCTCTATGATAATATTCCAAGCAATTTCTCTAACGGTAAAGAATCTCCAAGGCCAGCAGTAGCGCCCAGTTACTTGCTGTCCACTGCAGGCCCTACACCCTGGGCCTGAGTTCTGTATCAGCCCTTTATTCTCACATACTTTTCTACAATGGCATTCAATAAAGTGCACGTGTTCCTGGAAAAAAGAAAGAAAGAAAGAAATGCAGCTGTTCAGTCCTCCACATTCAGCCCAGAGGTCTTTATTCTCTCAACCCACTTCAACCAGACTTTTACCCCTGCCACTTTGCTGAAACTGTTCTTATCAAGGTCAAAACTTTGCCTAATCCACTGGACAATTCTCAAGCCTTATCTTACTTAAATTCTCAGTGGGATTTGATATGATTAATCCCTTCTCCTTGAAGCCCTCTCTGTCTTTCCTGCCGTCTCTCGGTGTCCTTTTCTGGCATCTCCTTCTCACCTCTAACTGCTGTGTGCCCTTGGGCTCAGTCCTTTTTTCTTCTCTACTTACATTCTCTTGGGTGGCACGCGGTCATGTGGGTTTAAATACCATCTATTTGCCAATATCTATTGGCTCTCCATATCCGTGGGTTCCGTGTACATGGAGTCAACCAACTGTGGATCAGAAATATTCAGAAAAAAAAATGTTTGTACTGGACATGTACAGAATTTTCTTGTCATCATAGCAAGAATGACAATTAAATAATAAAGTATAACAACTATTTATATAGCATTTGCATTGTATTAGGTATGATATCAGTAATTTAGCTATGATTTAAAGTACACAAGCCAGATGCAGTGGCTCATGCCTGTAATCCCAGCACTCTGGGAGGCTGAGGTGAGTGGATCACTTGAGGTCAGGAGTTCAAGACCAGCCTGGCCAACATGGCAAAACCCTGTCTCTACTAAAAATACAAGTTAGCCGGGTGTGATGACGTACACCTGTAGTCTTAGCTACTCGGGAGGCTGAGGCAGGAGAATAGCTTGAACCTGGGAGGTGGAGGTTGCAGTGAGCTGAGATTGCACCACTACACTCCAGCCTGGGTGACAGAGTGAGACTTTTTCTCAAAAAAAAAAAAAAAAAAAAAAAAAGAGAAAAGAAAGAAAGAAAGAAAAAGAAATACACAGGAGAATATGCATTGGTTATATGCAAATACTACACCACTTTTTTTGTTTGTTTTTGAGACTGTCACCCAGGGTGGAGTACAGTGGTGCAATCATGGCTCACTGCAGCTTTGACCTTTCTGGCTCGAGCAATCCTCTTGCCTCAGCCACCTGAGTGCTGGAACTACAGGCGTGAGCCTCCACACTGGGCTAATTTTTGTATTTTTCATAGAGATGGAGTTCCACCATATTGCCCAGTCTGGTCTCCAACTCCTGGGCTCAAGTGATCCTCCCACCTCAGCTTCCCAATATGCTGGGATTACCAGGTGTGATGAGCCACTGCACCTGGCCTACTACACCATTTTGTATCAGGAACTTGAGCATCTGCAGATTTTGGCATCCCCAGGAGGTCCTGGAACCAATCCCCCTGCATACCACAGTCGACTGTACATATCTTCAGCTCCAATCTCTGCAACACCCTGGAGCTTCATACTTGTATATGTTTACCCATCTATCTGAGACTTCCCATTGGAAGTCCAATAAGTGTCTCGAATTGGACCTCTTCAAAATAGAACTTGTTTTATCCTTCAAATCGCCTACCTCAGTCTTCTCCATTTCAGTATATACTACCAAGATTCACCTAGATTTTGCTCGGGTTGAACACCCAGGGGTCATCCTTGGTTAGGTTAGGCTATTCCCCTGACACCTACATTAATCCACCTTCATGATCCAATTTCAACTCCAAAATATATCTTGGTTGGTGGGGCACAATGACTCATGTCCATAATCCCAGCACTTTGGGATACTGAGGTGGGCAGATCATTTAAGCCCAGGAGTTCAAGATCAGCCTGGGCAACATAGTGAGACCCTAAAAATACTAAAAAAACAAGAACAAAAACAAACAAACAAACAAACAAAAAACACCAAAAAAAAAAAAAAAAAAAAAAAACCCAGCAAAAAGAAATGCAAAGCATATCTTGGTCAAACGACTTCTCACCATGTCCTCTGCTGCTCCCCTAGTCCAAGTCACCCCTCTCTTACCTGGACACCTGTCATGGCTGCCAGTCTTATGGTTTTTCTGCCATCATTCTTGCTCCTTTCCCACACTGCAGTCTATTTTCTGCATAGCAGTGAGAGTGCTATTTATTTAGTTAGTTATTTTAGAGACAGGGTCCCCCTCTGTTGCCCAGGCTGGAGTTCAGTGGTGTAATCAAAGCTCACTAGTGTAATCAAAGTTCACTGCAGCCTCAAATTCCTGGGCTCAATCCTCCTGCCTCAGCCTCCTGAGGAGCTGGGACCATAGGCGTGAGCCACCATGCCTAGCTGAGAGTGCTGTTTACAAAGAGCAAGTCAGCCAGGTCACCCCTACTCATAGCCATCCAATGGCATCCGTCACACTCTGGATGAAACCACCTGCTTACCAAGGCCTACAAGGCTTCACAAAGACACGCCTCCACCTCCCTCTCAACCTCACTCTCACACTGTTCTGGTCACACCAGGCTTCGTGCTTTTCCTTCACATGCCCAGCTCAGCCCTGCCTCAGATCTTTATGCTTCTTCTTTTGCCTGATGCTTTCCTTGAAGATCTTTATGTCATTCACATATCTGCTTAAATGCCATCTCCTCAAAGAAGTCTTCTCTGGCTATCCTCTCTAAAAGAAGCCCCCTTCCTCATCAGTCTCCATCTCCTTAGATAGCTGCCTGCTTCTGGCCAGGTGCAGTGCCTCACGCCTGTCATCCCAGCACTTTGGGAGGCTGAGGCGGATAGATCACTTGAGGTCAGGAGTTTGAGACCAGCCTGGCCAACATGGTGAAACCCCGTCTCCACTAGAAACACAAAAATTAGCCAAGCGTGGTGGTGGGTGCCTATAATCCCAGCTACTAGGGAGGCTGAGGCAGGAGAATCACTTGAACCCAGGAGACTCTGTCTCAAAAATAAATACATAAATACATAAATAAATAAATAAAAGAAAAGAAAAAGGAAAAAGAAAAAAGAAAATAAAGAAACAAACAAGATAGCTCCCTGCTTCCTTGAGGTCCTCATTCCCCTGGAGACAGCTCCTCCAAGTAATGACCACTGTGGCCATTGCCAGGGAGAGGGTGTCATCATGACACCTGTGCTGAATATCCCACCAAACAAGATGAGTGCCTAGAAAATCAATGTGGCATTTTTTTCATCCTGAGTTTACAAAGCAAAACTCACACCTGCTAAGAGAGCTCTGTGGTCAGAGTACACGTCCTCCCTGTATTTTGTTTTATTTTTACCATTGTCTGATATGAGTTGGCCAGAGTGGGTAAGACGGACCTGTATTGTAGATTTAGGGAGTGCAGAGGGACATTCTGTCGGGAAAATGTGTGTAGACTGGGAAGGACGTGCCAATCAGGAAAGATTCCATAAAATTAACTTTTGAAAACGTTTGTATAAGACCAGACCTTAATGACTTCATCTTCTGGCTCTACTAATTCCCTTCTTGGCTTCACACTGAGATTCAGATTAAGCAGCGGTTGACTGGAGCCAACTGCAGTCAGCACTGGGGGACTTGGACATTGGTTGAGTTTGGAAAGACACCAACTGCGGGAAGGAGGAATTTTTGCCACACTCCTCTTTCGGGGGCGTACTTGTGCTTGAGGAGCAGCCAGGATTTCTTTGGGATCTTTCCTTGAGAAAGGGCTGCAAGAACCCAGATCCCTAGCCATGACCTGGCCAATGAAGGCTGTTGGGAACAGGAGGATTCAGTCTATCAGCAAGCAGCGTCTCGGCCAAGATGGAGAGTAAAGGTATTGAGTGCAGATCACGTGCCCTGCAGGTGCTATGTAATGTGCTCTACCTGTGTGATCACAGAAATCCTGGCGCTGGTCCTAGGAGGGTCTATTTTGCTACATTACCCCAGTCATTTACTCATTTATATAACAAACATTTATTATGTACATATATGTTCCAAGCATTCTTTTTCACTCCTGAAATTGTGGTTACAAGGGAGAAAAAGGCCGAGTCATTGCTCTTACAGGGCTTATAGCCAGGTGACGGGGATCCCAAGTAGACAAACAAATACACGAGACAAAGTGATAAAAGCAGAATCAGGGCCGGGCGTAGTGGCTCACTCCTGTAATCCCAGCACTTTAGGAGGCCGACGGGGGCAGATCATATGAGGTCAGCAGTTTGAGATCAGCCTGACCAACATGGAGAAACCCCATCTCTACTAAAAATACAAAAAATTAGCAGGGTGTGGTGGCGCATGCCTGTAATCCCAACTACTCGGGAGGCTGAGACAGGAGAATTGCTTGAATCCGGGAGGCGGAGGTTGTGGTGAGCCGAGATCGTGCCATTGTACTCCAGCCTGGGTGATAAGAGAAAAACTCCATCTTTAAAAAAAAAAAGAGCAGAATCATGAGACAGGTCAGGGATTGTCCAAGTGTGGTCCACAGACCTCTGGGAGTTCCTAAGACCTTTTCAGGAGGTCCAGGAGGTTGAAACAACTGTATTTACACAAAATATTGGTATGTTATTTGCCTTTGTCACTCTTGTGGCATAGCAGTTCTCAAATTGGCTCTCTGGGCAGGGGTCATGAATGTCACTCTAGCGAGGCACAGCCCCAGGCCTGAGAAGGACCCCAGGGACTTAGTGAATCTGTCCCTGGGGCATCTGTCCTTGTAAAGGGGATATGAGCTGATGCCCAGGCTCTAAGGAGACAGTGTTGGCTAGTGTCACCCAACAGGAGGTTTCTTCCTACTCTTCGAATCCCAGGAAGACTCTCCTGGGGTTTCGCCTGTTACTCCCACTCTTACAATCATAGGACTCACATGAGGAGCCTGGGAAGTGAGAGCTGGGGCCACGTGTGACAGCAGCTATGAGAAGCAGAGAACTCTCAGGCCCCAGTCTGCAGTCCCTGTCCTCTCATGCCAGTGTTCAGGGCACTGAATTGTCCTGACTTGGTTTCTCCTGGCAGAATCGCGGGAGGCACAAGGCTGGAAGCTGGATCACTCCCCAAATGAGTTGTTGAGGCTCTGCGTGACATGATGACATTTGCTGGGCCACTCAGCAGATTGCTCCCCCAGTAGACCTGCCTCACAGCTCGACAGTCTGTCAGTTGCATTTATTGGGAACCCACTAGCAATGTGAATTGGTAGGCAATCCAAGCATTGCATAGCAATTCCCAAGAGTTGTGGACTAAGTTATCTATCTATCAAATCCTGTCTGTCTGCTGACATCTGGGAAAACCAGGTGACACCCACACACCTGAGGCCTTGGCAGCAGCCCAATTAAAGGTTGCAGTTTTTCTTTAGTTACTTTCTGACCTTGGAGTTTGAGAATGAAAGTATTGGGCTTTGCTTCTGTTCAAACTGCATGAACATTTCAAAGTCTAAGCGTTTGAAAATTAACATAGTCAGATGTACATACACAGGCATTACACGTGTTGCTGGGTCACTTTCAGAAGGAAATAGATCCTTGGATAGTGACTGATCACTGAGCACTCACTTATTTCCACAGGCAGAAGAAACCTGTCCAGAAAAAACCCTGAGCATACCACTGGAGAAAGGTTTAAATGGGCTTTCTGCCAGTGAACTGCATTTGATAGCTACGTGGGTGCAGCCCATGGCAGGAATCCACACAGCTCACAGGAGATCTGTGGGGCCCTGGGATGTTGCAATGTCACTCTGTCTGGGTAAGTGACAGCCAGGATGTGGGATTTGGTGATTATTTTTGGTTTGGTTTGTTTCTAGCTCAGAAGAAAGACTATATATAACATTGAGAGAGGCATAACTTCCAGATTGTCAAGGTTGGTGCTAATAGTGAATGATATACTAATATATGTTACATGGAATCACAAGCTTGCAAGAGCAATGCTCATGTACAAGATGAAAGGATAAATCTTCTGTTGTGTAATGGGAAAAGAAAGCTGGCAATGTAAATGCAGTCTTAATATTTTTTCCAGCATTGCATGTGTAATTAGGCATTCAGTGACTTTCTCATCTAAGGAAATTTGACTTTAATGGGAGCTATATAGCTAACTATCGAAGGAGTATTTTGAAAATTCAGGGGTGAGGATCGGAAGGTATTAACTGTGAAGATGTATTATATCCTTGGCCTTCAAACAAGACAAAAGAAAACAAACAACTCCGTCAGCACCAATCTGCCATCACGTAAGCTGTGTAGATAGAAGTTAGACTCATATTCTGAGCTCTTGGAAATTAAGCCAGAAACAGAATGGTCAGATAATTTTTATACACTGGTGTGTATGTTACATTTTGATCATTTAGGATTTCCCCCCCAAAAGGGCTCTGTTTCATGAATGCAGTTTCATCGGTGTCTGGAAATTGCACAATTTATGATGCAGTCTCATGACGTCTTGGGAAATTAAGGCATAACTTTGGGTAAATCCAAAGTTCATCTTTAAAAAGAGAAAGTTTCAAATGCAGACTTTAACCAAAGGTGATACAATAGAGTCCCTTCCCATCCACTACCTTTCCCCGCAGACTTCCAGAGAATCACAGGGCACAGTTAGGAGCAGTGACAACCTGAGACAGCATAACTATTCAATCTGACAGCAGTAAAAATGTTTGCTGGAAACCAGTGCAGGAAAGGGTTAGGAAATTAAAGACAGAAGCTTGAGTTTAAAGATTGGACACCACGGACAGGTCTCAAAAGCAACTGCTCACTTCCCAAGCCCCAGCTATCCCTGCGTGGTTCATCTTCAGGACAATCTTCAGAGGTTACCCTCTTAGATAGTGGCGCTGAGTCACTCCCTATCGTATTTGTAGTGTAAATGGCCAGGGTCTCTACATGGTTTCAACAGACAGGGCTACACAGTTTATTAGAGAAATGAATTCTTTCTAACCAATAATGATTTAAAAAACATTGTTTTGGGAGAAAATATATCTGCTATTCCTCTCCAGGCATTTTACAGAAAATATTTTGAGCTGTCAAAAGGGGGCATCCTTGCTTTTCCAGACAAAAGAAATCATTCGAGTTTGCTCTGTAGAGCAGCCTTGGCGGGAGTGGTGGGCAGCAGGAGTGCTTAATGATTCTAAATAGCACGGGTGTGCTTAGTTAAGGCTGCAGCTAAGGGTGTGGACCTCGTATAACTACAACCCTGCTACTCAAAGCATGGCCCTAGGCAGCAGCAGCAGCAGCTGGAAGCTTGTTACAGGTGTGGGCTATCAGGCCTCAACTGGGACCTACTGGACCAGAATCAGGATTTAACAAGGTCCCACGTGGCCAGTTGAACATCTCCACATTGAAGATGCACAACTTTCTAGCTGTATTTCTCAAACTTCCTCCAGGGAGGGGAGACAAGAATCACCTGTGGAGCTTGTTAAACACAGATTCCTGGGCTTGCCACTGTTTACCTACTGACCCAGAATTTGCAGCAGCGAGGCCTGGTAATTTGTATATTTAACAAATGTCCCACAGGATACAAGTCATGAATGAAGTGTGGAGAACACTACAGGATATCTTTATTTTTTTGAAAGAAATATATAATGATCTAAAAAAGAAACTGCTTCTTCCAGATCATGTTTTCCTTTTGAAAAGATGCAATCTCCCTTTTCCTTGCTACCTTATCTCTTAAAAACAGTGCTATCAAAAGGGAAGAGGGAAGCAGAGGAGAAGTGTGAGAACAGCTCCCAGGGTGCAGCAGGAGAGGCCAATGCCTGGGTACTATGGGAAGTGGGATGCGGCCAGCAGAGGGCAGCAAAGCACGTCCTACACGGGGACCTGCTGGGTGCACGGTGTGGCCCGGAGGCAAGATTGGAGTGTCCTTCTGTGACTAGCTTCTGGCGCTTTCTGGAGCTGTTTATGGACGTCAGGTCTGACACTAGGTTTGTCAAGTCAGTGGGGGGCACAGTAGACTCTGCCAGGTCTGAATGGGAGCCAGGTAAGGTATGAGCCAGCACAGTCCAGTAGAAATACAATGCAAACTACGTAGGTTATTTAAACTTTTCTAGAGGATACATTTTTATTTATTTTGTTTATTTTTATTTTTGTATAGAGAAGTAGTCTTGCTATGTTGCCCAAGCTGGTCTTGAACTCCTGGTCTCAAGCAATCCTCCTGTCTTGGCCTCCCAAAGTGCTGGGATTACAGGCATGAGCTACCATGCTGGCTGTTTGTTTTTTTTTTTTTTTGATGATGTCTCACCCTGTTGTCCAGGCTGGAGTGAAGTGGCATGATCGTGGCTCACTGCAGCCTCGATCTCCTGAGCTCCAGCAATCCTCCTGCCTCAGCCTCCCTTGCAGCTGGGACCACAGGCATGCACCACCATACCCAGCTAATTTTTTTTTTTTTGTAAAGACAACATCTTGCTTTGTTGCCCAGGCTGGTCTCTAACTCCTGGGCTTAAGCAATCCTCCCTTCTTGGCCTCCCAAAGTGCTGGGATTATAGGTGTGAGCCTGAAGCTACATTTTTAAAAAGTAAAAGGAAATGGGTGAGATTAATTTTTATAATATATTTTATTTAACCCAATATATCAAAAATCATTTCAACATGTAGTTAGTATTAATATTGTTAATGAAACAGTTTATATTCCATTTTCCCTCCTCTAACTCTTTGAGGTTCTGTGTATATTTCAGCACATCTCAATTCTGAATAGCCACAGTTCCAGTGCTCAGTGGCCACACATGGCTGGTGGCCACCATATTAGACAGTGCATGTCTAAGAGTATATCTAAAGCTGGGGGAGAGGGGAAATTAGGACCAGAAATGGGGAAAGATTAACGTTTGGCCTGGGGACAGATTCTGGTGGGTTTTTTTTTTTTGAGACAGAGTCTTGCTCTGTTGCCCAGGCTGGAGTGCAGTGGCACGATCTCGGCTCACTGCAATCTCCGCCTCCCAGGTTCACGCCATTCTTCTGCCTCAGCTTCCTGTGTAGCTGGGACTACAGGTGCCCGCCACCACGACTGGCTAATTTTTTGTGTTTTAGTAGAGATGGGGTTTCACCATGTTAGCCAGGATGGCCTTGATCTCCTGACCTCGTGATCTGCCCGCCTTGGCCTCCCAAAGTGCTGGGATTACAGGCGTGAGCCACCGCACTTGGCCGATTCTGGTGTTTTTGTACATAAATAAATATTCACCAAAGAGCTACATTTGTGTTTTTTTTTTTTTTTTTTTTGAGACAGGCTCTTGCTGTCACCCAGGCTGGAATGCAATGGTGTGATCACACCTCGAGGCAGCCTTGATCCTCCTGCCTCAGCCACCCAGGTAGCTGGAACTACAGGCACGTGCCTCCATGCCTGGCTAATTTAAATTTTTTTTCTTTTTTGTAGAGATGGGGTCTCCCTATGTTGCCCAAGCTGGTCTCAAGCTCCTGGGCTTAAGCCATCCTCCTGCCTCGGCCTCCCAAAGTGCTGGGATTACAGATGTGAGCCACTGTGCCCAGCCTTCAGTTCATTATTGAGCATCTACTATATGCTAGCAGTTGGGCCAGGGGCTGGAGATATATAAGCCACCACACACAGTCCCTGATCTGAGGACCTGGGTCCAGAGTAGTTGGGAGACAGCATGGAAACAGAACCTTTCAAATCCCTAAAACACCCACCACAGCAAGTCTATGGGCAGGCTCTGGTGTGGACCCTGGGAGAGATCGTTAGACCCACCCTGGAGAAGAGACTCTGAATAATAACTAAGTCAGAGGCTTTTGTTGGATTTGATTTTTCCTTTTTCATAATCATTTCCAGATTTACTTAGAAGTTGTCTGAAATACACATTTGTCTGGAGAAAGAAAATCTGGCTGAGGTGAGAATCCCTAAGCTGGCTCTAAGCTTCCCTGAAAGGAAAGGCCAATGTATCATCAGCTAACTGTCACACAGGAATCCCTTCTGGGGCATCCCCTGGACCTTTTACCAAAGGTTGGACCCACCACATCCAAGGTCTCTTCTTCCCTCATCAGCACTGTTCTAGGTTAATGCTATTTTGGGAATGCAGTTCTTCATTTCAGTGTGAATTTCCTCATCTTTCTGCACAAATTGAGTGAAATCCTTGGTGCATTTTTTTTTCTTAGATGGAGGGAAGCTAAAAGAGAATGGAAGGCCTCCAGCTGTTTGAGGCTCTGTCCTCAACGACAATCAAAATTCTCCATCTTTTCTTGTTCTTGGCACTTTCTGATTGAAATAAGATTCCAGCATTTATCTGCACCTGCAATTTTGACAAGAAAGGAAAATTTAAAAGACAAGTGAAAGAATTCTCTGAGGGAAGTCAATGAGTCGACAGTAGTCAGACGCCTCCAAATCTCTTTTTGCATTCCTCCGTCAATTAAGCTACAGTCACATATTGGAGAGCAGAACTTAAGTCTGTGAGTAGAAATGCAAAAATGTGTGTCGATCAGTAGCTGGAACCTTCCACTGGAGCGAGTATTACTTGGAGAGCAGCTGATGATCCATTTGGCATTGAAATGGAGAGGATTTTGAGTCAAAGAGGCCACTTTAAATTATAGATTTGAGTTTAGTTGAAGGTCACACTTATTTTGCATGAATAAAATCTTCAGAGATTTTGGAATATACTCAGAAAATGCAGGCAATCCTGAGCACATAAGCATTTCCTTCAGGGGATAAACGCAGTTTAATATTATTGCCCTCTGCATAATTATTGATCATATTAGCATAGGAGATACTGAAAGGGAAGGCAGAGTAACCGTCTGATGGACACCTTGATGCTCAGCAGCTAGGACCATGAACTTGGACAGGAAGCTGCCTGGA
This sequence comes from Piliocolobus tephrosceles, assembly GCF_002776525.5. Taxonomy (NCBI): domain Eukaryota; kingdom Metazoa; phylum Chordata; class Mammalia; order Primates; family Cercopithecidae; genus Piliocolobus; species Piliocolobus tephrosceles. The sequence continues at coordinate 61,095,572 of NC_045448.1, read as the reverse complement.
GGCTTGGGAAGATTGTAAAGGGAATTTGGTAGTGGCCATTTCATTTTGGCTCAACAGATGACAAAAATGACCCACTGAGAGGGGAAGGATTATTTAGCTAATCCTATATGACATAAATAATCTCCCACCTCTAGAAATTTGGGAATCACCTGCCAAATGTTGATTTGATTATCTGGATGTGTGTTTAACCTGATTCAAAGCTTCCTGGCAGCCAAAACGAAGAGGGAACTGTGGTGAATTATAAACTCATCATTTGAGAGGGAGAAATGTACTCAACTTTCAAAGGAAACTAGGACATTCATAAAGAAAATTCCGGGCCGGGCACAGTGGCTCACGCCTGTAATCCCAGCACTTTGGGAGGCCGAGACGGGTGGATCACGAAGTCAGGAGATCGAGACCACGGTGAAACGCCACCTCCACTAAAAATACAAAAAAAATTAGTCGGGCGCAGTGGCGGGCGCCTGTAGTCCCAGCTACTCAGGAGGCTGAGGCAAGAGAATGGCGTGAACCCCGGAGGCGGAGCTTGCAGTGAACCGAGATCGCGCCACTGCACTCCAGCCTGGGTGAGAGAGGGAGACTCCGTGTCAAAAAAAAAAAAATTCCAAACATTAAAAACATTTGATTTGGCTGGGTGCGGTGGCTCACGCCTGTAATCCCAACACTTTGGGAGGCTGAGGCAAGCGGATCACCTGAGGTCCGGTGTTTGAGACCAGCCTGGTCAACACGATAAAACCCTGTCTCTACTAAAAATACACAAAAAATTAGCCAGGCGTGGTGGTGGGAGCCTGTAATCCCAGCTACTCGGCAGGCTGAGGCAGGAGAGTCGCTTGAATCTGGGAGGCGGAGATTGCAGTGAGCAGAGATGGTGCCACTGCACTCCAGCCTGGGCAACAAGAGCGAACTCGGTCTAAAACAAAACAAAACAAAACAAAACACACGATTCATAGCTGTAATATTCTTTCCAAAAGCTACTGGTTCACCATGCAGATTAATGATTAGGATTTAGGAAATTATAAATGTACTTCAGAGGTTTTTGAACCTGTTAATATGAATTAACTTCTAGAATGTCCCAATTCCTCCCCACAACACTAATCTAAAGCCTATGTTTTTCCCCTGTTGCTTGCTGTGTTAATTGGATTACAGAGATAATTCCCCTCCCATAAAATGTAATCTCTGCAGGTTTTGGAATCTACATTCTGCTGCATTTTGTAGGATTATCTCTCAAAGGTAACAGATTGGAAACCCTGGATGGTGCAAATAAACTGAAATTTGTGCTGTAATCTCTTTCAGTGAAGATGGGGATGGGGGAGGCTTCCAGGTTCTAATGAATGAGAGAATGCTAGATTCACAGTCTGTATTTTTTTTGTTGTTTTGTTTTTTTGAGACAGAGTCTCACTCTGTGGCCCAGGCTGGAGTGCAGTGGCGCAATCTCGGCTCATTGCAACCTCCACCTCCCAGGTTCAAGCAATTCTTGTACCTCAGCCTCCTGAGTAGCTGGGCTTACAGGCATGCCCCACCATGCCTGGAAAATTTTTATATTTTTAGTAGAGATGGGGTTTTGCCATGTTGGCCAGGCTGGTCTTGAACTCCTGACCTCAGGTAATCTGCCTGCCTTGGCCTCCCACAGTGCTGGGATTACAGGGGTGAACCACCGTGCTCGACCTATAGTCTCTTTGTTCCCTCCCTCCCTTCCTTTCTTCCTTCCCTTGTTTCCTTTTTTTTTTTTTTTTTTTTTCTTTTGACAGAGTCTTACTTTGTTGCCCAGGCTGGAGTGCAGTGGCTTGATCTGGGCTCACTGCAACCTCTGCCTCCCAGGCTCAAGCAAAACTCTTACTTCAGCCTCCCGAGTAGCTGGGACCACCATGTCTGGCTAGATTGGCAGTCTGAACACCTGAGTCCTAGTCTCTGTATAGCCACCAATTAGTAGTAAAATTTAGGGCACTATTTCTCTGATAGTTCTCTGTGATTAGGATTTAGGAAACTTCTGGAATGTCCCAATTCAGTTTCCTCTGCAAAATGAGGAGGTAGTACTAGGTCAGCATTTCTCAAAATGCAGTCCAAGAAAAGCTAGTCTCTCCTTTTTTTTTGAGATAGAGTATCACTCTGTCACCCAGGCTAGACACCTGGTGTCTATGCACCGAAATGTCATTGCACCGAAATGGTGCAATGGCACCATTTCAGCTCCCTACAACCTCCGCCTCCTGGGTTCAAGCGATTCTCCTCCCTCCTCCCCTCCTGAGTAGCTGGGACTACAGGTGTGTGCCACCACACCCGACTTATTTTTTGTAATTTTAGTAGAGATGGGGTTTTACCATATTTGCCAAGCTGGTCTTGAACTCTTGACCTCTGGTGATCTGCCCACCTCAGCCTCCCAAAGTGTTGGGATTACAGGCAGGAGCCACTGTGCCTGGCCATTAATGATTTTTTTTTTGAGACGGAGTCTCGCTCTGTCACCAAGGCTGGAATGCAATGGCATGATCTCGGCTCACTGCAACCTCAGCCTCCTGGGCTCAAGCGATTCTCCTCCCTCAGCCTCCTGAGTAACTGGGACTACAGGCACCTCCCACCACGCCCGGCTAATATTTTGTATTTTTAGTAGAGATGGGGTTTCACCGTGTTAGCCAGGATGGTCTCAATCTCCTGACCTCGTGATCCCCCCACCTTGGCCTCCCAAAGTGCTGGTATTACAGGCAGAAGCCACTGCACCTGGTCCCCATTTATGATTTTACAACATTGTGCGTTCATCATTTGGAAAATATTAGTTCACAGAGTTAAGCAAATATTTGAATTGTGGACATATTCCATTATACAATATCATATATACAATACCAAATATACAACATGTAAAAGTCACATTTGTTACTATCACCACAAAAGAAAGTTACTAAGTATTGGGAAGCTATTAAGCACATTATGGCAAAGACAAATTTTCCAGACTTCAAAATTTTATTTGAAAGCTTGAGTTTTATCATTGGCAACAAATACTGTCAACTGTTTTCCTTGAGGGAACAGGTCCACTTAGTTATTTTGGAGAAAATCTCTGCCTCATACCCTAGTCTGAAGAATGACTCTTTGTCAGTTGTTCTTTCACATAAAAATAAAGTTGCATGAAAAAAATGGCTGGTTCGGCTTTCAACTCAACAATTGCACAAATACTTTCACTCAGGATCTTTGTCCTGGAATGCGGCAGATGCTCTACATATTCTCCCCATTTTGTCCCACTAAATATTAACTCAAGGGTTGAGATTTAATACAATTAAAAATTTCTATTGCTTCATCAAGGACATTCTTCGGGGACACTGGCTGTTTTCTTTGTAACTGCTCCTATGTAATAAAGAGTATGATGACCACCAGTACGGTTTAGTGCCATTGCTTTGATTCATGCTAAGGTACGACCCATTTTGTTCACCATTGTTTTCATATCATTAGTGAAAATGTCATCACCGTTAAAAAGACAAATAATGTCTTAGTATTATTATGAAATAATTTTTGACCTCTCAGATGACCCTGGAAATGTCTTGGGTACCATCAGGTCTTGGGGACTCAAAGTGGAGTCTGTGGATGCATGGATTGCACTTTGAGAACCACTGGACTTGATCATTTTGAAGGTCCTGCTCAGCTTTTTTTTTTTTTTGAGATGGAGTCTTGCTCTGTTGCCCAGGCTGGAATGCAATGGCACAATCTTGGCTTACTGTAACCTCTGCCTCCCAGGTTCACGCAATTCTCCTGCCTCAGCCTCCCAAGTACTGGGATTACAGGAGTGCACCACCACACCTGGCTCATTTTTTATATTTTTGGTAGAGACAGGGTTTTGCCATGTTGGCCATGCTGGTCTTAAACTCTTGACCTCAGGTGATCCACCCGCCTAGGCCTCCCAAAGTTCTGGGATTACAGGCGTGAGTCACTGTGCCCGGCTGCCTCCTCTAGTTTTTTATTCTTCCCATCCGTTCTTCCCTTGTCTATTTACTTACCATAACTACATGGAAGTGACCTTAGGATGCTCTTTAACAAGTCATCACCATCATAATGTACACCATTGCCTTCTCTGAACCTTTTGGGTATTGTATTAGTTCATTCTCACATTGTTATAAGGAAAATATCTGAGACTGGGTAATTATAAAGGAAAGAGGTTTAATAGACTCACAGTTCTACATGGTTGAGAAGGCCTCAGGAAACTTAGAATCATGGTGGAAGGTGAAGGGGAAGAAAGCACCTTCTTCACAGGGTGGCAGGAAGGAGAAGTGCCAGCAGGGGAAATGCCACGTGCTTATAAAACCATCAGATCTCATGAGAATTCACTATCAAGAGAACAGCATGGGGGAACCACCCCCACGATTCAGTTACCTCCCACCAGGTGTCTCCTGCAACATGTAGGGATTGTGGGGAATACATTCAAGGTGAGATTTGGGTGGGGATGCAGCCAAACAATAACAGGTATGGAGGAGCAGGAAACACACACACACAGTGTTTATCAATTTAGTTCAATGCCAGAAATATTAAAGTCTAAAAACACTTGAGTTTTAAACCAAGAATAGACAGGTAAGGGGGAGGAGACAATGCCTTAATATGTTATCCAGAGCCATTAACACATGTGAAAAAGAATACATGTCTGATAAGTGGCTTGTATTTAGAGCACACAGAGAACTATCACAACTCAATAATAAAAAGAAAATAACCCAGTTAAAAAATGATCGGAATAGACATTTCTCTAAAGATGTACAAATGGCCAATAAGCACGTGAAAAGATGCTTAACATCAGGGAAATGAAAATCAAAACCATGAGAGAGCATTTTATGCCCAGTGGCTATATATGGCTATAATCAGAGAGTTAGTCAAGTGTTGACGAGGATGTGGAGAAATCAGAACCTCATACATTGCTGGTAGGAATGTAAAATGGTGCAACTACTTTGGAAAACAGTTCAGCAGTTCCTCAAGAAGTTAAACATAAAGTTGCCGTGTGACCCAGGAGTTTTACTCCTAGATGTATACCCAAGAAAGATAAAAGCATATGTCCACACAAAACTTGTACCTGAATGTGTATAGCAGCATTATTCCTAATAGCCAAAAGCAATAGGTGGAAGCAACCCAAATTTCTATCAACTGATGAATAGACAAGCAAAATGCAGCATATATATAGAATGGAATATTATTCGGCCACAGAAAGGAAGGAAATCCCGATTCAGGTTACAACATCGATGAACCTTGAAAACAGTGTGTTAAGTGAAAGAAGCCAGGCACAGAGACCATATGAAATGTCCTGAATAGGCAAATAGATAGGGGCAGAAAGTAGATCACTGGTTGGTTAGGGCTGGGGGAGGAGGTGGATGGAAAAAGTGGGGGGTGATAGCTAAAGGACACAGGGTTTCTTTTTGAGGTGATGAAAATGTTCAAAAATTTATTGTGCTGGTAGCTGTACAACTCTGCAAATATACTGAAAAGTATTGAATTGTATACTTTAAATAGGTGAAGTGTATAGTATGTGACTTATAGCTCCATAAAGCTGTTACAAAAAAGAAAAAGGAATGTGTAGGTAGTGGAGGAGGTCGTCATTGAAAAACTGAATCCAGAAAACTTGGCCAATTAGTATCTGTAGAGAAGAGTAGGATGGGGCTTTTTCTCCCTTGAGAAGGATTTTCTGCTGAGGACAAAATAAGGCTCAAGACTCCCATTTCCTTGTGCTTTGTTTCTATTGCACCAAGAAATCTTCAGATTATTAGTTCAGCATGACACAAGGAAAGGGTAGAGCTTGGGTTGGGAAATTGAAACTTTCCGGCTTCTGGAAAGAAATAAGCCATGTAAAAAGAACGAACTAGTATTCTGATTTATATTTCAGTCTTTTGTGAGTTTAGTTAGCTGGAGTTTACCATTGAAAGTCTGATTGGCCGGGTGCGGTGGCTTATGCCTGTAATCCCAACACTTTGGGAGGTCGAGGTGGGCGGATCACGAGGTCAGGAGATCGAGACCATCCTGGCTAACACAGTGAAACCCCGTCTCTACTAAAAATACAAAAAATTAGCCAGGCGTGGTGGCGGGCACCTGTAGTTCCAGCTACTCGGGAGGCTGAGGCAGGAGAATGGCGTGAACCTGGCAGGCGGAGCTTGCAGTGAGCTGAGATTGCATCACTGCGCTCCAACCTGGGCGACAGAGCGAGACTCCGTCTCAAAAAAAAAAGGAAAAAAAAGTCTGATCATCTCTGGGTTTGTTGAGCAAGTTCATTTCAGATACTGCAAGGCTGAAGATCTGATGTTGGACAGTGATATATTCATCAAGGCCAGTCTAAGCCCTGAGGTCTCTTGAAAGCCTAGCCACTGACTTTTCCTGGGTGAGACGCAAGACCTTCCTGTTTACACATCTTTCTAACTGCAACCAATGTGGCATCATGATACATGTGCTGACATTGATTTTCAGTAGCCTGTGCAAGAATCCTGCCAGTTCTGTGGACCAACCATCCAGTTTTTAAGTGAGACTCTTAATTGCTATTGACGGATCTGACATTCTCAGTATGGGCCTGTGGCCATTTATTTGGCTCCTTTGACTTGGGAGGGTGAAAAATGCACTCAGAAATGGAAGAGTGTTTGACCCTGCTGGGAGACTCAGTGGCCTAGAACTTGTTACTAAGGCGATGCTGTGCATGTCTCTCCCACCCTTGGCCCTGCTTTTTCAGCCGGCGAGAGCAGAGAGCAGTGGACGCAGGAAGGCACATCATGCAAGGTTGAGATGGAGAGGGAGAGGAAGATAGGAGGACCATCCAGGAAGTGGGCAACATGTGTGAGCCAGGAAGGTGAAAGGCACATTTGGAGGTCATGTTATCTCCTTGGCGGGTTTTCATTTATACAGCAAATACTTACTGAGTTCCAGGCGAGGCAGTACTAGAGAGCCAAGAGGACTAACCAGCCACTGCCCTCAAAGGGTTCATGTTCTGAAAGATGGGTTAGGTGACCACATTCACTAATCTGCTGATGAGGATGCCTAATTGGTTGCATAGTTGGCTGCATGGTCATAGGTGCTAAATATTTAAGTCAGGATGCTTCCAGAAGGCTCTGAAACTATGGGTCCGGGGAGGGTGGGAAGGACACAGATAGTGACGGAACTGGTGTCCTCCAACACTGAGGATGAGCAACAGGGCCGGCTTGAACAGCAGAATTCAGGGGCAAGATCTGCAATATTGACTCATATATGTATATCGCATAGTGATTGCCCCCTTCTGCTTCCTTCTTCAATGCCCATCGCACGGTACTCTCCAAAGGCCCCATGCTTTGGGGACCCTTTTGTAATCACCGTATTTGTTAGTGCCTAGTGGGCATCATGTTGAGAAGACAAAGCTTGACTTTGAAGGAAAGACCTGGGGCTGTGACCTCAGGCCTGTCAGAGGCTAAGAGAAAAGAGTGGTAAGGTAAATTAGCAGAAAAGAAAGGTAAATTAGCAGAAAATTTGGAGACAGAAGGTAAGGGGGAAGGGAGAACCCCAGAGAGAGGAGAAGCTAGTCAGAGGTTTAGCAATAGGGGCAGAGGGGCCTTGCAGGGGAAGTCTTTGCCAGCAGAAGGCTCTGCTCCATGATGGATGGGGTCTGTATGGCATTATTCTATTTCCATTTCACCAGACTCTGTTGTTATTTACACTTTAAAATATTATGAGGTGCAACAGAGAGAGAGAAATGGTATGAAAAGCAGCAGAAGTTTGACAGTAACAAATATAACTAGGTGGCAAAATGAAAGCAAGAAGATAAGAATAGATTAGGATATTAAGAAAAACAAGGTATTTATTTAAAAAAAGAGGAAGAGAAACTAAAGTCAAAAGAGGAATTTAAAGAAGATGAACTTTACTACAGTGCTGGGAATTGGAAGCTGGCATAAGAAAACAATAACTATTCACAGGGGGCAGATCTAGATTTTGGGGGCCTGAAGCTTAACCAGTTATGGTAGGGGGCTTATAAGAGAAAGGCTACAAAACTATGGATACAAAATTAGAAATAAACCCTGGAAGGGGCCTCTACTGGTGGTGGTCCCTGAAACTTCAGCTGCAGAAGTGTCACAGTAAATCCTCCTATGATTATGTGGTAGGGGCTCCCTGATCTGTCCAGCCACTCTAGTGTTCCTTCATATGGCCTCCAGCATCAGCTATAGAAGGGCCCTGTTTGGGGTTGGATGTGGTGGCTCACACCTGTAATCTTAGCACTTGGGGAGGCTGAGTCAGGAGGATTGCTTGAGCCCAGGAATTCAAGATCAGCCTGGGCAACATGGCAAGACCCTGTCTCAATAACAAATTAAAAAAATAAATATTTAAAAATTAAAAAAGAAGGACCCTCTCTGGTATCCTTTGCCAGTGACCCATTGTCTCCCGGGCACAGACGAGACTCCATAGTGGGCACATCAAACCCTCCATGGACCAGCCTGGTATCCCTGTTCCTCCTTTGCATTTTACAGGTTGCCAACGCCTATTACCTGCCACTCCCTGAAGACTCCAACAATACTGTTCTATTGCCTCTGTCTGGCACATTCCCCCAACTCACGCTCTCTACATCCTCTTTCTGCTTATCCTTCAAGAGCCCCAACTTCTGTCTTCCTGGGCTGGGTGACCCGTCCAGCCTGGGTGCTCTCACAGCACTCATTGCCTACTTCTATCATAGGACTTTCCGTGATACAATACAATAGGTATTGTGTTTACCTATTACTCCCCACTGTCTATACTCGCTGGCCGCATGCTCAAATTAAGACATGAGCAGACAGCTTGGATTTAAATCTGGCTATGCAACCTTGAGCAAGTAGTGTAACCTCTTTAGTACTTACTTATAAAAAGGAAATAATGACAGTATTCACCTCAGAGTTGTCATGAGGGTCAAATGAGATAATTCATGTAGTGATTAGCCTGGCACATGGACGGTGGTCTGTGGTGCTTACTCCTCCAGCTATGGAGAATGGGGACCGCTGAATTTATTCTTGTATCCCCTGCACCTAGCACAGCGCCTGGTGTTTAGAAGACACCATGGAATTTAGCCAAAACGCATACTTTGGATTAACCTGGAAGACAGTCCATTTAAATGACTGAGAAATGAAAATGATAAAGTGCTTTCCCCTCAAGAATGAAAATAGCTATTAAAAGTAATGGCAAAAGGAGCGGGTGGAGCTCAGAGGTAGAACATCGGACAACAGACTGGAACACTTTGCAGAATGAAGCAGAGTGTTCTTAAAATTAGACTGTACCTGGCAGAACAGGATGTATGGTCACCCCTCCTGCAAGTTCCACTCTCCAGAGATGGCCACAGTTAGCATTTTTGTTACATAGCCATCTAGTCTTTTTTTCCTTATGCTTATTCTGTAAATAATATTTTCTAATTTGCTTTCCTTTTACTTAATAATATGTCACAAAATCCTTTTGTATCAATAAATACAGATCCTTATTATTTTTAATGACTGTGTACTACTTCATTCAAATGTACCTAAATTTATCTAATGGGTCCTGCATTGATGAATATTTAGATTGTTTCAAATTTTTGAGAATGATAAAATATTTATAAATAAATTTCAAGTTGCTTGTTATCACTTTGTGGATTGGAATTTTGCAGGGACAATATTCACCTGGCCAATTATTTTCTGTAGGGTGCTTTACCCTCCTCCCCTCCTCTATGTCTGTGTCTGTGTCTCTAGTGGCATAGTAACTAGTTACACTCTTGTGGACTGGCTATTCTCCCTACGAGCATTCGCAGAGAGAAGTTAGCGTGTCCTCCCTCTCAATTAAATGCTATTTTTAAAAGTCATTTTATTGAAATAACTAGGTAGAAACAGCAACTAATATCTTTGACAATTGTATTTAAATAGTTGAATTTCATCAAGAAGTAAAGACTGATGGATGCTGATGTTTATTAGGTACCATTCTTACTGGTCCATCATTCTATTGCTGATTGAGTAAAGTGTTTGGTTCCTTCATTCACACATTCTTTCATTTAGAAACTACTAATCACACACTTGTGCGGGTCATGCAGAAAGTTTCTGCAATTTAAATCAAATACAGTAAAACCTCATTATGCAGATTTCACTGGTTCATTAAAGAACTTTCACTGTCCTCATGATTGGTGTCAGTCATTCATATATCTCACTTTAATTGAGAAATCCCAGCTCCTATTTCTACCAATGATTGTCTTCTGTGTGGAACTCCGAGGCATGCTAGCCCCTTGATATCCTTAAGGAATATAGCTGAGAGAACTTTGCAATCTCTAGACTTGGGCAATCCATAAGAGCACTTCTTGTGAGCATGGTGTAGATGAAGACAAGCAGAGAAAAGCAAAGCTGTGCTGAGCTGCATGCAGATGCTGGGTTATTGTATTAGTCTGTTCTCATGCTGCTAATAAAGACATACCCAAGACTGGGTAATTTATGAAGCAAAAGGGGTTTAATGGACTCACAGTTCCATGTGGCTGGGGAGGCCTCACAATCACAGTGGAAGGCAAAAGGCATGTCTTACCTGGTGGTAGATGAGGAAAAAATGAAAGAAAAAAAAAAAAAACAAAACAAACAAAAAAAAAAAAACAAGCAACAGGGGTTTCCCCTTATAAAACTATAAAACCATCAGATCTCGTGAGACTTAATCACTACGATGAGAACAGGATGGGGAAAACCACCACCAGAATTCAATTATCTCTCACTGGGTCCTTCCCCTAACAGGTGGGCATTATTGGAACTACAATTCAAGATGAGATTTGGGTGGGGACACAGCCAAACATATTGGCTATTAAACAGAACTTAGCAGGTCCCAGCAGATGGGAGGCTGAGGAGCGCTGGATGAACTGAGGATTTCACAGTTGTTTCAGAGCAGGATAATGAGCCAAGAGGTGAGAGCATATTGATAGAAAGACAGAGCAAAGCTGAAAATGGAGAGACACATAAGAAGTATCTGAGGGAAAAGGCTAAAGATGACCAAGCTACACAGAAACAGACCTACAGCCGGTCCTAACTTCAAACTGATGTGATATGATCAAGCGCCAAGGTGAGTGTATCAGTTTTCTATGGCTGTGTAACAAATTACCATGAACTTTGTGGCTTAAAACAACACCCTCTTGTAATCTCACAGTTTCCGTAGGTTAGAGGTCTGGGCACAGTGTACCGGGTTCTCTGCTCAAGGTCTCTCACAAAGTTGAAATCAAGTTGTTGACAGGCCTGGATTCTCACCTGGAGCTCAGCATTCCCTTCCATACTTATAAACTTACTCTTTTTTTTTTTTTTTTGAGATGGAGTGTCACTCTGTCACCCAGCTGAAATACAGTGGCACCATCTCTGCTTACTGCAACCTCTGCCTCCTGGGTTCAAGTGATTCTCCTGCTTCGGCCTCCCAAGTAGCTGGGATTACAGGTGCATGCCACCATGCCCGGCTAATTTTTTTTTTTTTTTTTAGTAGAGACAGGGTTTCACCATATCAGCCAGGCTGGTCTCGAATTCCTGATCTCAAGTGATCAGCTCACCTCAGCCTCCCAAAGTGCTGAGATTACAAGTGTGAGCCACTGTGTCTGGCCCCCACTCACTCTTAATGGACAGACATTCAGGATGTTGTGTATAAGAAGGCAACTGATAAGGGATGCTCGGTCCCAGACCTGCTCTATCCTTTCTTGCCCTTCAGAGGTTCTGTGGACAGGTCAGTGAAGCACTGTGGTGAAAGTCTCATTGGTCATCATCTCACACAGATGGGACTACGTTTTTACCTTGCGAATTTCAAGCTGCTAAGGGCTCCCTCCACATCCTTCACATCCTTCATTGGTAAAAATGAAGGGAGAGGAAGGCAGCGGGATGTCAGGGCCCTTTGGTCCTGAAGAGGTGCCCTGTTCAGCCAGACTCTAGCAAGGGAAATGGGTAGGGAGGGAAGCAGGAATCCTTGTAATCATGGTAACCAGTGGTGTAAATTGAGACACAGAGACTTGGGCTTTGATTGCATTTCAGGTCCTAGCCTCTGAAACCCTAGGCTTTGGGGGCCACTGTCTTATGCTATAGGGTGAATGGGTTAAACCCATATTCACAAAGCTCATGGAGAGACTTCCTTTGGCAACTACTGAAAACTGTCAGCATCAGGGAAAGGTCTTGGTGGAACCAGAAAAGCAATAAAACTCTGGAACACCAGAGTCTGCAGGAACTTACACCACCCAGCACTGGGGAACTCAGGAAACAGGAGTGGAGGAGTCGGGTGAGGATTCAGCCTCTGAGTTTTGTGAGCATCCTAATGCCAGGCGGGTGGCTAGACTCACTTATTAGTGATGTGAAGCAATACCTCACATTCTCCTTGCTAGGCTCAATATTTAAATCAATGCTCAGTAGAGGGACAGCTTGTTTAGTTCATAGTATTTAGTCTTTCATGTAGAGCACTACATTATTGGCGAGCATTGAGGTCAATTGCTTTCTCTGCATGCAGGCCTGGGCTGAAAAATTAGAAAGAAGAGGGAGTCCAGTTCTATGCCTGCCCTCTGATGTCCTCCTGTCTGCCAGGAACCATATTCTAAGTGACTTATATAGGTATGGTTATCCACCCACCCCACTGCTACTGCTTTTTTTTTTTTTAACAGGTGGGGAAACTAAGGCATAAAGAGGTCAATTGTTTGAGGCCACATGAATAATAAGTGGCAGAACTGGGATTTGAACCAAGTCAGGGTAGGGTCAGAGTCCTTGTGCTTAGGGGCCAGGCTTTTCTGGCCTCCTGCTGTGCTGTGAGGTGTGATGGAATAGAGCATGCACAGAATTGGCACTCTTTTTCCTGACATGCAATATCCCCAAAACAGGTAAAAATGTCTAGTGCCTAGAGGTCAGTAAAGGGGAGCATGGGGTGCCTAGGTGGCAATGATGGGTCTAAGGGGGTGTCCTTTTCTCTCTCCACCACACCCTGCCTGCAGGATTACTGATTGCAGCATTGCAGAAATGCCGCTTTCCTCTTCAGGGCGATTGGTGCTTGCAGTGCCAGATGGTTGTCCTCAGGGTTCACCGCAGCTGAGCATAAATATAAAAACCACCATTTCTAAGGGGGGCGTGATGATGCCCAGGTGTGTGGTTCCAGAACAATTTTGCCTCAAGTAAATCAGCAGGTCCATATTAAAGACACGTGTTAATTTATTGCAGCAAGATTTTATGTCTTCGTCAGTCATTAGAAAATTTCGTACCAGAAATTCTTTCCTCTTTAATCTTAGTGGGATTGGCATTACACATAACTTGACTATTAAGACAAGAATATCTTGCAGATAGGGAGGTCATTAATCTAAAGGGTTTTTGCAGTGTGAAATGCAAATGCTCAGTGACAGGTATGCCAGGATCCCCCAAAGCCTTCTTCATCTGCCATAAAGGGATCCAAGGAAAGGTTTGATTATTTTGTTAACACAAATAAGAAGCCCTCGTGCAGCTCAGCTCTCTTTGCAGCTCCAATTCCTTTCCCGTTTGTGCAGATAAACTTTCCAGCCCCTGGAGGGTCAGCTCATCAGCAGCTTCTTTCCCTCTGTGTTCCCAATGACAGATCTGGGATTTGGGGTCTACATTCACAGAAGGTGAGGGTAAAACAAAGATGCTGTCTCTGCAGTGTAGCTCTGCGAGCCTCTGTGACCAGTCGTTTCTCATAGACTCCTCTCCTTCTGCGGGGGCACACCTGAATGTTTCCACATATGTCTTCTGGGCTGATGGTGTCACTGGTCAATTCTAGGAGCCAAGCGATATTAATGCATCAGTCATCCCTGCAACAAGCCAGGAGTTGGTAGTCTCCAATTCTAAAACAGCTTTGCCAGAGTAGTTGTGTGACCTTGGGCAAATCCTCCCTGTTGCCTCAGTTTCCCTAACTGGGACAATTGATTGCTAAAGTCCTTTCAGTTTTTTTTTTTTTTTTTTTTTGAGACAAAGTCTTACTGTGTCACCAGGCTGGGGTGTAGTGGTGTGATCTCTGCTCACTACAACCTCTGCCTCCTGGGTTTAAGTGATTCTCCTGCCTCAGCTAATTTTTCTACTTTCAGTAGAGATGGGATTTCACTATGTTGGCCAGGATGGTCTCGATCTCTTGACCTCGTGATCCACCCACCTTGGCCTCCCAAAGTGCTGGGATTACAGGTGTGAGCCACTGCGCCCAGCCTGTACTTTCAGTTTTAAATGCTATTATAGAATCCATTTAAAATGGATGATTAATGAAATGAATTGCCATAAACTTGGTGGCTTAGAATGACAGTAGCTTCTGTTCCACAATGTGCGGGTCTGGAGATCCTCATTGAAGAGTCTCATAATTAGCTCACTTTATTCAGTAGGTCCTACTGAATTCAGAGGTTACACCTCTGATTATTTATTACACTAGGCCAGACAATGGTGTAGTAGAGTAAGTGTTCAAAGGGTTGGCTCTGCTGTTGGACTTCCTAGTTCAAATCCTGGCTCTGAGTGATTCCGGACAAATTTTGCAACCTGTCTATGTCTTGGTTCTCTCCTCTAAAAGTGGGCATGACAATAATAGCATGAGCCTCACAGAAAGCTTGTGAGAATTAAAGAAGCTTAATGCAATTCTTGGTATACACTAAATACTAAATGTTAGCTGTATTATGAATTTCATTATTTGCTATAACTTAGAAAAACTGTGGGCTTAAATTGCTGTGGCAAGTTTAGTGAGCAAACCACTTCCCCCAGCAAAAAACAAAAAAATTGGCCTTGATTTAGAGACTGGTATAGAAAGGTGGAGAACCCTTTCCTTTCCCCGTACCCTAAGTTTTTCCAGGGTATTTGCCTTCCTTGGGAGGAGGAAGGTGAGGACAGAAACTCTTTTGGGCTCTGCAGTGGTCCTTCCTGGGGTTGGCTCATGGTCTGCTCCCTCCTTGCCTTTCTGGAATCCATGGACCCTCCTCTCCTACTCCCAATAATCCCTCACCCAGGTGCTCTGTGTGCAGCTTTCTGGTTGCCCACCCCACAAACCTGTGGAGCACTTGTGGAGCCGCCTGTGGTTTTGTGGCAGCAAGGCATCTTTGTGTCTTTCCCCCTTCACCACTTTCTCTCCCTCCTCTTTGCCTGTTTTTTTTTTTTTTTTTTTGCCTCCCCCGCACCACCCTCCAGGGACTCCCTTCTGATTCCTCTCTCCATCTTCTTCTCCTCATGTTGAGTTCTCTAAGGACTCATCCACAGTGGTTGCAGCTTTGTGCCTTGCAAAGAAAATTCTGTCCCTCTGCACCTTTCAGGAAAACTACCAGCCCAAAAAGTTTAGGGAAAAAAATTCATTATCTTTAATAGGATTTCTTTACTAGCCCTGGCCAGGAGGGACCCAAGTTCCCAGGAAATCTAAATTAATAAGTACCCTATCATGGGGTGTGGAAAGGAGGAGGGTGGGCGTGGGGGTGGTGGGTAACCAAACTGAGGTCTAATTTCCATTTAAGTTTGCCAGGAAGGGTGAGAGTCTTAAGCAGAAAATCTAAAAGACAGTGTAGCTAGGAAAAAGAATTGAAAGCATCCCTGAGAATCCCAGGACTGTTTGGAATCCATTTTGAGCGAAGTGGAAATATTTGGATGAGTGAAACGGCTGCTCTCTTTTAATTGGCCTCTGGTTGATCAGGGACTGCTATCTACGACCATGAGAGGGTTGTCAGGAAAATCAGCGTATAGAACATTTCACTAACAAATTCCTAATTTCATCTGTGCCAGCCACAAAACTTATTGTACTCATTTTGGCTCTCGAACGAAAGAGCAACTGGCGGGTACCTTTGGGGTCTCAGAAGAAGATTTACAGAGGTTTGTTAGTTTATTAGGAAGCAGAGGGAGCAGCTCTTCCCTTCAGCTGCGCACTCTAGAGAAGTCTATTAGAAACTCTCCAAGTACGGCCCCAATCTCCTTCCTCTTTGATTCAATCACCCCAAGTCATTAGGCTGGTTGAATGCCACTTTAGACTGTACACCATAAATAATTAAAACGTAGAAACATGTGTGGTCACCTGATGCAGCCCCCACGGGAGGTGGCAACACAGAGGATGTCTGACTCTGTGCCGAGCTTCTTGCCGATGGCCGGGATTTTAAAACTGCCTCTTTAGTCCCAGCCCAGTCCTGTAAGCAACAGTCCCACATTTCGCACCAGCACCATCCTGGCGTTTGTGGTGCCCGATGAACTCCACAGAGCTAATCTTGACATTAGAACCTGCCCGCCTAGGCCAGCTCCTCTTCTTGCTGTTATATTTCAAGACCATCCCCCCAGATCTTCAGGTCACCCAATGTGGCAGATGGCATTCTCCAAAAAGGGCTGTGTGTTAATTTCTTAGGGCCGCTGAAACAAATTGCCATAAACTTGGTGGCTTAGAATGACAGAAATGTATTTTCTCATTGTTCTGGGGGCCCCAACTCTGAAATCAAAGTGTTGGTGGGGTTATGCTCCCTCCAGAGGCGCTAGGGGAGGAGACTTTCATGCCTCTTCCAGCTTCTGGTGGCTCCCGGCTTCCCTTGGCATGTGGCTGCACCACTCCAGTCTCTGCCTCAGTCTTCACAAGGCCTTCTTCCCTGTGTGTCTGTCTCTGTGTCTGCATGTCAAATCCTCTTTTTATGACCACCAGTCATTGGATTTAGGGCATATCCTAATGCAGTATGACCTCATCTTAACTAAAATGCATCTGCAAAGACCCATTTTCCAAATAAGGTCACATTCTGAGGTCCTCAGTAACATGAAGTGTGGTGGGGGGGGGGGGGCGTGGGGTGTCTGGAGTCCATTCAACCCACTATATTACATAGGTCATCTTTCCTATCCCATGGGCTCTTCCAGAACCTTGCTGCTCTCCCATGAACAAGTGAAGTTGATGCCCCTTTTCTCCTTGAACTGGGTGGGCCTTGGCAGCCACTTTGACTAACCGAGTGTGGTGGAGTGATGCTGTGTGACTCCTGAGGCCAGCTCATAAAAGACACACAGCTTCTGCCTGCCTCTTTTGCCACACTTGCCCTTGGGATGTAGCCACCATGCTGTGAGGAAACCCAGGCCCATGGACATGACCATGTGGAGGGAAACTGAGGGTCCCCTCCCCTTAGCCTTAGTTTAGTTCCTAGAGACAGCCAACACCAAGGTGCCAGCCAAGCCACTGAGCCATCTGGGAAGTGGACCCTCTCGCCTCAGTCAGTTGCCCCAGCTGGTGCTGCATGGAGCACAGATCAGCCCTCCCTACTGAGCCCTACCCAAATTGCATATTTATAGGCAAAATAGTGATTGTTGTTTTAAGCCACTAATAGGGACCTTTTAAGCCACTGGTGATTGGTGTTTTATGTAGCCTTAGACATTCCTAGAATACAGAGCCTAAAACCTTCAGAGCATGGTAACTCTTCTCTCCGCAGTCCCCTTCCTACCTGTAACTAGTTAGTCCACAGTCTCCTTCTTTCTTATGGTCCCACCTAGCTGGGTACCTGATTATGTCACTCTGGGTTTATCATTAGCATCCTTTTTTTTCTTTCTGCTATTAAATTTGCCACATTAGTTTCCATTTTATTAGTGTTTGTCTGATATTGCTTTTTTTCATTTAATTTTAGACTGTTTTGTGCCATTTCTTCTTAAGTATGTCTCTTACAAATAGCACAAAGTTGAATTTCAGTTTTGTTTTTCAGATAGCGTTTTGCTCTGTTGCCCATCCTGGAGTACAATGGTGTGATCTCTGCTCACTGCAGCCTTGATTTCCTGGGCTCAAGTGATCTTGCTGCCTCATCATCCCGAGGAGCTGGGACTATAGGCATGAGGCACCATGCCCGGCTACTTTTTTTGTAGAGATGGGGTTTTTGCCATGTTGCTCAGGCTGGTCTCAAACTCCTGAGCTCAAGTGATCTGCCCACCTTGGCTTCCCAAAGTGCTAGGATTACAGGAATAAGCCACAGAGCCTGGCCTATTGTTAGCATGTTGACTGGCCTCTAGACTTTGATTCCTCCCTTCCTCCATCCTACCAAAAGATCTGTCTAGCACACTTTGGTCTTGCCATGGTCCTGTTCAAAATTCATTGATGGCTCTCTATTGCTTAGAAAATTTTTTTCGACGTTCTTTAACTGACAGTCAAGACTTTAATCTGGCCTCGGTTCTGGCCTACATTATCTCCCATATCTTCTCCATAAAGATTCTATGCATCCAACAAACTAGGTTATTCACTGTTCTGAACATATCTTGAACTGGATTTTCTGCTTTCTGATATTGCCTTGGTACCTTTTCAACATTTAATAATGTTTTTTGAGCACCTGTTCGTGCCAGGCAATGTACAGGAAACTGGAGAACACCGCCTCCCTTTCCTGTCTTCTCACTTCATCTAACTGAAATCCTACCCATTTGGCAAAGCTCAGCTCCAAACCTCATTTCCTCCACAAAGCCTCCCCAGATATGTAGCCATTCTTTTTTCTGAAATCTCTGATATCTTCTTCTCTAAGCAAATTAAGTGACTTGCAGCTCTGTGGCCACCCTATGTTTTCCCAAGCCTCCTGGCCCTCGTGCATTGCTGGCTTTTCTTTCTTTACCCGTTTCCAATGGCTAACTCCCACTAACCTTCATGCTTCAACTCAGGTACCATTTCATTTTCAGAAGTTCTCTGTGATACATTTGGTCTGGCTTAGAAATCCCAATGGATGATGATGCTAGGCCTAGAATGGATCCCAGGGCTATCTCTGTGGCCCTGGGAGGCATGGACTGGGTCTTTAATAAAATAGAGACCTTATTCCTAGACCACAGAGAGTGCCCCGTCAGTGTTTATTCAAAGACTGAAGGTTGAATACACGAGGAATGCACTAGAAAGATTTCAAAGGCCTTTCAACATGGTAGATATGGGAAAAAGATTTGGAAAGTGGCTTTGCTTACCTGTTAAAGGTTTGTGGTTGTATTTCAGGTTCCTTGAGTTGATTTTTTGAGCTCAGCTCCAGGTAAAGAAAATTTGTACACCCTCTTCTTGGTCCCCAAGCATACTTCAGTAACGAGGAAACTTTTTAACTATAAGACAACCAATTTAGCATTTTGCTAGTTGTTCTTTGTCTTCTGTGTAAAAGTATTATCTTGTCAACCAAACTGTAAACTTTACAAGCATAGGGAGTGCATAGTCTATTTCTTTTTCTTTTCTATTCCTTTCTTTCCTTTTTTCTCCCTGCCTTCCTGCCTCCCTCCCTCTCTCCCTCCCTCCCTTCTTGTGTATGTGTGTGTGATTCTGATGCACACTGAACTTTGGAAACCACTGCTCTAAAGAATAGCAGGAAACCAACTTGGCCAATTTGGCAAACCCTTATGAGATCTACTCTGGGAATAGGTGTTTTGTTAAATTTGGGTCTGCCCCCCATTCATTTTGCCTCAGATCAAACCTATACCAGTAGTTCTTATCCCTGGCTGGGGAGCTTTTATTTTATTTTTGACTTTTAGAAATTGACAAATAAAAATTGTATCTATTTATTGTGTACAATATATTGTTTTGAAGTATGTATACACCATGAAATAACTAAATTGAGCTAATTAACATATCCATTACCTCACATACTTATCATTTTTTGCGGTGAGAACACTTAAAATCTACTCTCTTAGCAATTTTCAAGAATACATCATTATTAACTATAGTCACTATGCTGTACAATCACATGCTCCATTTCTCTTTATTCTTCCAAAGCCTCTATTTTGTATTGGAAACATAAAAAACCTCAATATTTATTTAGCAGATATTAGTGGGGAGACATAACCAACCCTGCAAAGTATTGTTGATTTCCTTTGTAAAATCACTGCTTTCATGTATACCAATTTAGAAAGTGTTTCTTTGCTTTGAATGGATAAAAACTCCTAGACTTGTTGGACTACTGGAAGAAGTGAATTCTAAAGAAAACTGCATTCTGGGAGGAATTCCCCATCTCACATTCTTCAACTTGTCTTTCCTTTTGGGGATAGGATTGTGAACCCTGAGCTTCTTGGGATGTCATTATATAACCTAGGGTTTAATCACCCAGGACTTCCTCCTTCCCCTTGAATTGTCCCCAGGGACCATGAAGCCATTACTGTGAGAGAGAGGTAGGATCTTAGAAAAATCCAAGGTTTGAGCTATAGTTAGACCACCTTTCTTAGGCTCTAATATGAAATCTGTGACTCTTGAGAGCATTTGCTGGGGAAATCCATCATCCTTTTATTTGTATTTCCTGGGTCTCACTCAATATTATGACTCTAGGGGAAAAAATACCATGACTAGTATTTGAGAGGCTGGCACCTATAGTATCTTGAGTTAATGTTACTTGCAGCTTTATCCAGGAACAATTCTGTCGTGAAATACTCAACTGTAAAAGAAACGAGACTACTGAGTAGGATTCTTTTGAGTGTCTCTGGCATGCAGAGAGGCGATGGGAATCTTCTTGTGTACGTGTGGGAAAGTGAGGGGGGATGATAAATCGTGTGCTACCTCTCCTTTAAGAGCACGTCCTTTTATTTCTGACACTTAAAAAGACACTGTCAAAAAGATGTTTTACTGATTTGACTTTCTGTGCAGGAGAACGTGCAACAGTTACCTAGTAAGTGGTTTTCTAGGGAGTTTCACCCACACGTTATAATAAACTGAGCCCAAAGATAACATATCTTTTGTGCTTTTACAGTGCTTGGATGATAACTGTGAAAAATTATCTAGTGGAGGTTAGCACACTGTACCTGTGGTCTTTTTCTCATGACCTCTGTATGATAAAGTTTACTATCTTGGAGCATGATGCATTGTCAAATAATAGGTTTGCTTGTCTGGCCAACAAGAAGTAATTGAGGAGTGTTATAGTTTTACAATTGTGTTTCAATGACTCTGCTGCTTTTGAGTTGTTAGACCTGAACAAAATGGGTCAATGTTGAAAGAATAAAGTTTTTTTTCCTCTCTCCCCTCTTCCATCTATCACCTTCCTTCATTTGAGAGTCTTTATGGGGATTTCTTGAAAAGGAGGGCTGGGGTAGGGGCCTCGGTTCTGATGATTCTCTGTCTAGGCATCCCAGGCTTTCAATTTCGGGCTCGAAATGGGACATTTGGCCTTAGTTTAATGACTGAGAGCAAAATCAGATTTGACTTACCCACGGATATCCACTGAGCACTCTTATTGTTTCTGTCCTTAGGGAGAAAATGGGCTAACCAGCTTATTTTGGTTTAAAGGTTCTTTGAATTCCAGATCTATGTCTTTAAGGAACTATTTACTCTGTACATTCCTAAGACTTGTTGGAAGCAGATCAAAGCTGAATGATCTGGGACAGGTAGCAAATTTGCTACATTCCATTTTCTTTGGGGCAGGTCTCACCCAGCATTTTACAAAATACGCTCCATATAATACTAGTACCATGAGCTCTTTGTGATGAGGTGAGTTTGGGAAACATTACACATATAATCTAAACCCTTATTTTGGTGCCACATGATGAACATTCCCTATTAAAGGCTTGTAGAAGGCCAATAGTAGAGAAACATTGGACTCTGGTATTTCTCCCAATGACCACAGAACCCCAACATCCTGAAGAGCTGGTGTGCTGCACAATGTATTTGAAAGGATTTTGAAAGTTGGAGGTTTGGTGATACATAAATATAGCCATAGTTCCTTCCAAAAAGGGTCCATCTGGAGACCAATCACTGCTTAGCAGCAACACCCTGCAATATACACATGTACATACTTATCTTAGAAATAAATTTTAAATGGGGCTATTAAGATTAAAACTTGAGAGCTTCCCCACTCAGAGAAAGAGTCATCTCATTGTTATAGGGGCCAAGAAACTTTTTAGGAAAATAAATAAGATAAATGACTAGGATTCGTTTATTTGTACAGGAATGCTTGGTGGGCTTGTTTGTGTCTGCTGCTGGTGGGATTACTAAGCAATGAACAAGGAGGCTGCTGGCTCTGGGAGAAAATCTAGTCTGAAGAACAAAAGTGTTAGGTGTGTCTAGCTAAATTCTGCAATAGGGCTCTGGAGGTCAAAAGGGAGTGATGGTTCTTCTCTGGCATGCTGTCTGCTACCTGTATATGGTACCTCATGGCGGCAGCCTCCCTACAGAAAGGAAGGCTGTGCCTATAAAGTTCATGGAGCCCTAATACTGCATTGGGACCCCTCTAAGAGATACAAACAGATGGGAGAACAGCTGTCAGACAGCTCAGCATCCAGTGACAATGACAGGGCCCCATGGAGTAGTCTCAGTAGCCAAGCAGCAGGCGATGGTAGCAGCTTAGCTGGTGGCCTGGGGAAGCACGAAGAGGGCCCCTGGAGATGTGGGGGGGGCACCTGCCTGGCGTGTAGGAAGCAAACAGGATTAAACTGGGAGGGCTGTGCGTGCCACCTTCCCGTCCCACCAGGGGTGTGGGAATCTTGAAAGCAGGCCCCTCTCATGACAGGACTGAACTTTACCCAGAAGGTGGAGTCCATGGACGTCCTTCCCATTACTCAAGTAATTGCACTCTAGACCAATCCAGTCCAGTGCTGCAGATGGATGAGACAAGTGCTCAAGGGTGTGCAGCTGGACCATCATATGAGATGCCATAAGATGGTTGTGTTAGTATCTATTTCTGCATGACAAGTGACTTCAAACCTTAGTGGCTTAAAAAATAATAAGTATTTATTATCTCTTACGGTTGGTCAGAAATTCAGGAGCAGCTTAGCTGGATGATTCTTTTATTTTGTAGTGTATTTTTTTTTTTGGAGACAGAGTCTTGTTCTGTTACCCAAGCTGGAGGGCAGTGGTGGGATCTTGGCTCACTGCAGCCTCTGCCTCTGGGGTTCAAGCGATCCTCCTGCCTCAGCCTCCCAAGCAGCTGGGATTACAGGTGCATACCACTATGCCTGGTTAATTTTTGTATTTTTAGTAGAGATAGGGTTTCATGTTGACCAGGCTGGTTTTGAACTCCTGGCCTCAAGTCAACCACCCTCCTTGGCCTCCCAAAGTGCTGGGATTACAGGCATGAGCCACAGCACCTGGCTTTAGTGGGGCAATTCTGTCTCAGAGTCTCTCATGAGGTCAAAGTGAAGACGTGGTCAGGGCTGCATTCACCCAAAGGGTAACTGGAGCTGGAGGATCCACTTCCATGGTGCCACACTCACACGGCTGTGGGCAAAATCCTTAGCTCCTTCCTGGCTGTTGGCAGGAGGAGTTGGTTTCTTACCCTGTGGATCTCTCCACAGAGCTGCCTCAGTGTCTTTATGACATGTCACCTGGCTATCCCCAGAGTGAGTGATCCAAGAAAAACAAAGAGGCCACAGTGCTTTTTATAACCCAGCCTCGGAAGTCAAACACATCACTTTGCTGTTAGAAGTTTATCACTGAGTCCAGCTCACACGTGAGGGGAGGGTAATGAAACTCCACCTTTTAGAGAGAGAAGTGTTAAAGAAATTGTGGACATATTCGAAGACCACCATAGTGGTCGTTCACTTGTACTTAATCTCCTCAAGTGGTGAAAAGGTTAATGGGAGAGTCAGGGAGCCTACGAAAGAAAGACTTTATTTGGAGAAAGGTGACGATAAATTTGCTGGCCTGCCCAGAGGAGAAATCTGAGTTATAGAAAATCTTTTTTATTTATTTTGAAGTCAGAAGATGGGCTCCAGCTAGGACTGCTTGTTAACTTGGATGAAATTAAAAATAGCTTACACGTTAGGAAAGTAGGGGGATGATTAGTTCTCAGGATATATTAAATGTCCTCACACGAGACAGAGTCAGCCATTGGGAAGGGCTGCTTTGGCAAACATATGCTGTGTCAAACTCCGCCAGCAGATGCAGAATCTGCTGCTAAAGTTAGCTCCCTGAGAACAGAGCTGGATGGGCTGCCATGACAGATGTCTCTGAAACCAGCACTGAGACAAATATAATTCTTACCACTGGAAAGCAAGGCCCCACGCAAGAGCCTTCTCACCCTGTTGGAGGGGTTAAAGGGAGGTGTGAAGGCAGATTGAGGACCCCAAATGCTGACTCTTCCGTGATTCTTAAGAATAACGTCTGGTTTTGAAGCCACAAGGTATTGTGGTATTTTGCATTTCTAAATTTGGAAATCCCTCATAAGGTGAATGCTTGTTACTTTCAGAGGAACCCATGCTATGTAAAATCCAGGGCCTGATTGGAAGGCTTTTAAAACATGTATTTTGAGACTTATAGTCTGAAATGTTAGAGGCAGAGGAGATGAGATAAGTGTTCAAAATGCCTAAAACAGTAGGAGAGGAGTCAGAAAACTACAATAATGAGAAATGATTTAAATTATTTCTCTAGCACAAAAACCAAATGCTTTTCCCCAAACAAGAAGGAGACCCAGTTTCATGGAGGATGACACACAGATGATGTCCACATGCCAAGCAATTCACTACACGACAGGACGGGATTTCCCCAAGTGGCCCTCACAGAATTCTGTCCATGGGGATGCCTCACAAAAGAAGAATTCTCTGATAAATAAATTTGGGGAGGGATGCATCGCAATTCCCCTCTTACAGAGCCGCGGAATGCATCTGCATCTGGATGACTCTGAGAAGCCCTTACATGAAGAAGCCTGTTTAATTTTGTTTAGCATCTTAGTTTCCAAACCTATGACCATGGACCTATTCCCCCTCTAAGTTCTATTGATCTCCAGCTCCCATTTCTATCCCTTTAGAATGTCAGCTTCATGAGGGCTGGTCTTTGTCCATTTCATCTGCAATTATTAGCTCCACAGCCGGGAGCAGTGCCTGAAACCAGAGACGAAAGTGTTGTGAAGTGATAGAACTTAAGCTTTGGGGGCCCCTCAGTTGCACAGGCCCCTTCCAAGGCCCTGTGCCTAATTTTGTGTCCACAAATTGTGTTATTTTCCTTTAAAAGGACTGTGAGAATTTGTATAAGCTTCTGGCCTCACAAAACCTGGATCCACCCCTGTCTGGGACACACTAGGTGCTCAGCAAATCATTTTGGATAAATGAATGAACAAATGGATACTGTGAAACTATTGGGTGGGAGCAACAGTAACTGTGGTTACAAAAGTAATGGCAAAAACCGTAATTAGTGTAATTACTTTTGCACCGAGGGAACAGTGTTCCTTGAAATACACACTGGGAAACTCCATCCTAGAGACAGAAGACTCCGGACAGGAGGGTGCAATGGTTAATGTCCATAGCAGATTCGGGAGGTATGAGTGCAAAATAAAATCTCATCTGGGAAAGAAAATAACTGCAAGATGTTGGAGCTGGAAGTAAAGTCCGGTTGATTTATGATTGACTATTTGCGTTTAACAGTGTGTTGTGCTCTCACCAGTTAGGATTTATCTGATAGAATGTGAGGGAATTTCGTTATGAGGGTTTAGAGGACTAACAAAAATCACCACGCAATATTGAATCATCTCACCTGGTTGCAGAGTTTCCTGGGAAGAAAAGTCTGGTGTCCCTGAACAGAGATCCTTAGCAGCTCCTGGGGTTGGCTGTCGCTCTGCTGGCCTGGAATGAGGTCCCTCTTAGGTGCAGCAGATTGGATTCTGACAGTGTAGGGTGATGAACAGAGAGGACCATAAAGCCCAGGGGCTGTTCGGTTCTGACCCCTCCCACCAGTTTTCCCCCTTTCAATTCTAAATTTGGGTTTGACCCTTACATAATGAGGCCGACTTTTAATAGTCCCGCCAGCCCTCACACATCCAGATCAACATTGTCTTTTAATGACAGTGCTTTGGGGAGCAGCATGCGGGCTCCAATACAGCTGTTACTAATAAAAATGTTTGTGGCCCTCTTTTGGAATTGCTTTTTGTGTCAATTATGAGGCGCATGAGACAAATCCATCCCCTTGGCCATATGTTGTGTTTGACCAAAAATGGTCTTACCCAGTTTATCCTGCAAAATGGCCCAGCATATTCAGCGAGCTTGATTTTGGAATCATTTGAGGGTTTTTATCCAAACTCAAATCCACTGTCAAAAGACAAAAATTTGCCAGTATTGAGAGTGCTCCAAAATATATGCTACATGGTCTGAAAGCAGCTTCCCCCGAGGGCACCAAAACCATTCTGATCAAGGGCAATATCTCTGCAGAGCACACAGAGGGTTCTGGGAGAGCTGCCTACAAGGGGATGGCCTGTGCTGTCATTTGTCAAGTTCTGATAGAGTTTTGAAATCTCCGATTCTGAGTCCCGGCTACTCATCAGAATCACCTGCAGAGCTTTAAAAACTCTTCATGCTTGGACCTTTCCCCCAGACGTTCAGATTCAACTGGTTTGGGGTGGAGCCCAGGCATTGATGTGTGTATGTGTGTGTGTGATTTTAATGTGCAGCCAAGATTAACCTCTATGCTAAACAATCAATCTTATTAACTTTAGTCACAGTTGTTCCTGTTCAATTTTTCTGTTGAGATAAAAATCTGTTGTGACTAGGCAGGAGGCACCATTGAAAGTTAACCAAACACAGATGGGGTATATATTTTGGGGGCTGAATTTTCATCTGCGTAAGCGCGTGCTGTGTCGCATGACCACTAGGGGGCAGACTCTAACACTTATTGATAGGTGCAAAAAAAAAAAAAAAAAAAAAAATTCCAGGAAATAAAAGGAAAACTGGTTGGGGGCTTTGTTTGTAATCATATCACCCTTTCAAGTGAATCATTTTTATTAAGTCTTCCAAATGCCATAATTTTCTCTCTCTCTCTCTCTCTGTCTTTTAAACAGATATCACTCTATTGCCCAGGGTGGAGTGCCTGGTGTCATCATGGCTCGCTGCAGCCTTGACCTCCTGGCCTCAGTAGATCTTCCCACCATGCCTGGCTAATTTTGTATTTTTGGTAGAGATAAGGTTTCGCTAGGTTGCCCAGGCTGGTTTCAAACTCCTGGGCTCAAGAGATTTGCCTGCCTCTGCCTCTCACTGCACCTGGCCCATGATTTCCTCAGAGGCCAGCAATGGAACTGCAGTGCTAACTATAGAAGAGGGGGTGGTAGAGGAAGAAAAGTTGCTGATGTGTTTTGAGCACTGTGGTGTGTTAGGGACTGTGTTGCGTGAATTGCATCCATTGGTCCATTACCTCATTTAATCCTGCAATAACCCTATGAAATAGCATTATCACTTCCTTTTTATAGGTGAGGAAACAGGCCCAGTGAGGTAAAGTCCCTTGCACAGCATCACACAGCTAGTAACTATTAACAGTAGATCAGTTTCAAATCCAGGGCAAATCCAGGGCTTTCTGATTTCTAAGTTCATGCTCTTTCTTTACGCACACAACCATTCTGTGGAAGGGCGGTGCTTTGGTGTGCACATTTTCATTTCGGTTTTTGTCATTGTCTTGTTTTTCTAAGACCACCAGAGCGGGCGCAAAAGAACCAGCGGGTAGGCAAGTGTAACAGCAAAACTGCACAGTTTATTTTGGTAACCTAAGGTGTGCGGGAGAAGTCTGTCGGCCTCCGGCAAAGGAGGCCGGCAGAGTCCCCCAGCGGTGGGGCTCTCGGACGGACTTCCCACAGTCCCGACATCCCAACAGGAGTGGGGCTGCAAGAAGGCCGCCGGGGCTGTGAGAAGGCTGCGTGGCTCAATGGCGGAGAGCAGCTTTTCTAGGAGTGGGAGGGCAATAGGTGGGGCATGGGCGTGTCAGGGGCGTTCCGCAGGTGCGACCAGGTAAATCTTGGTCTCTTCAGATTGACGTCACCTGGCGCATGCCCAGTTGGTCTGCACCCTCCCTGGGCGCCGGCTGCATTTTCGCGCGCGCGGGAAGAGTTGGGGGTGGGGATGAAGAACCCGGAAGTGCACCATCTTGCCTCGGTTCGTCCAAACAGTCATCACAGGTCAGATGGATTAAAGTGAGTGGTTTCATGCTATTCTTGTCATTCTTATAAGTGATATGCATCTCAATTGCAGATGTGCCTCCATAGATATGGAGGGTCAGATTCTGTGCTCAAATCCCAGCTGTGAGGTGTAGGGAAAGAGCTCTGGGCTATAAATCTATGTGGAAATGGTCCATTTGCTGTCTTGTGTCCCCTGGGAGAGCGGGTCCTGTCTTGCTAATCTAGTGCTAGGCACATCACAGATACTCAAAAATGCTTGTCAAATACCCTAGTTGAAGAATGAATGCATGCATGAATACTTGAAAGTCTTGAGGTCTAAATTACATTCTGGATCTCAGAGTTATTAGCTCTGTAGTCTTGTCTAAATCCTGTCTCTTCTCTGGATGCAGCATCCTTTTCAGTAAGCTGAAGTGATGGTTCTAGATGGTATCTGAGGTATCTTTCAGATCCAACACCTCTAGAACTCAGCTTTTACCCCTGGTTGGATGGATGAACATGAGAACTCAGCTTTTGCCCCGGTTGGATGGATGAACATGAGCAGTGACTCTGAGGATCAGCTCTGGTGTTAGAGATCTAGGGACAGAAGGACATGGTGGGACAGACCCTCAGAGCCTGATGTGGCTCTTAAGGAGCACCCTACACTGCTGCTGATAGCATGGAGGCTGAAAATGAGGAACAGGAGGACATCAGAGAGGAATCAGCAAAGCATACCCACAACTTTTTATTTAAATAGAGATGGGGTCTCACTATGTTGCCCAGGCTGGAGTGCAGTGGCTACTCACCAGTGTGATCCCAGTATTGATCCGCATGGGAGTTTTGACCTGCTCTGTTTCCAACCTGGGCTGGTTCACTTCTCCTTAGGCAGCCTGGTGATCCTCTGCTCCCGGAAGGTCACAATGTTGGTGCTGAACTTAGTGTGGATAGCCAATTGACATAGCACACTACAACCCAGAACTCCTGAACTCAAGCGATTCTCCCACCTCAGCCTTCCAAGTAGCTGGGACCACAGGTGCACACCACTATGTCTGACATTGCTCACAACTTTAAATCCTTGCTATTTTATCTTTCAAAGTAAAAAGTAGAGGGTGGGGCCCTGGAGGGTGAACTGTCTATGTGAATTATATATCATTATTGGCTAGGTGCAGTGGCTCACACCTGTAATCCCAGCACTTTGGGAGGCTGAGGTGGGTGGATCACTTGAGGTCAGGAGTTTGAGACCAGACTGCCAACATGGCTAAACCCTTCTCTGTTAAAAATATAAAAATTAGCCAGGCGTGGTCCCGCACAGCTGTAATCCCAGCTACTCGGGAGGCTGAGGCAGGAGAATCACTTGAACCCGGAAGGTAGAGGTTGCAGTGAGCTGAGATAGTGCCACTGCACTCCAGCCTGAGCAACAAAGGGAGACTCTGTCTCTAAATAAATAAATAAAATTATTGAATCTCACCATGATCTGAAGGAGAGGTGATTTGTTTCATTCTTTGCTTTACATTTTAAGACATGGTGAGGGAGCCTCAATTTCTCCCATCTTTAGCTTCCCTGATCTTAGGATTGAGACATTCACATGGAACTGTCAGTGAGGTGGAGCCTGGAAGGAGGGAAAGGGAGGGCATTGTTTATTGTCACTGGTTTAAAATAACTAATTCCCCAAGTTCTGTGGACATTCCTCAGCCTTCAGAAAGCTGGTTTCAGCAGAGTGTGAGACACATACTGAGCCTCCATCACACTCAAGAAGCCTGTGTAAATACGCGCTGATCACCAATGGAGACTTTTGGAAGATTACTTTTAGTTCTTATGGACTTTCTGATTTGTCTCCAGGCATACTAAAAATAACTTTGCTCCTGGTTCTGTTAATGAGCATAATCACAAAAGCACGCGGAGCATGACTTTGGGTCATCAAAGGATGAACCTCCCAGAGAGAGCCTCTCAAATCCAAGTTGAATATAACTGAGAAGACACACTGGTCATTTTTTCACTTATGGAGCAGGCGCTTCATAATTCAAGACCAGCTTCCTGAATTCAGTCCTTATTGCTGCCACAACTAATTCAACTTTCATTCACTGAAAATATAGTAACATTAGTTAAAAGTTATTGGTTGCTAACAATGTGTGAAGCATGTTCTAAGCATTTTCTAGCTATTAATTTAATCACCACAATCAATTTATAAGACAGGTACTATTATTGTTCCCATTTTATGAATGAGGAAACTAGGGAGAAGAGAGGTCAAGTAACTTACCCAAGGGTGCATAGTAAGTGATGGAGCCACTGGTTGCAGTGTTTGTACTTTAAACTGTTACCTTAAAGCCTCTTTCAAAAAAAGACAAGTACCAGGTGCGGTGACTTACCTCTGTAATCCCAGCACTTTGGGAGGCCGAGGTGGGTGGATCACCTGTGGTCAGGAGTTAGCGACCAGCCTGACCAACGTGGTGAAATCCTGTCTCTACTACTAACACAAAAAAAATTAGCCAGGTGTGGTAGCAGGTGCCTGTAATCCCAGCTACTTGGGAGGCTGAGGCAGGAGAATCGCTTGAACCTGGGAGATGGAGGCTGCAGTGAGCCGAGATCCCACCATTGCACTCCAGCCTGGGTGACAGTGAGACTCTGTCTCAAAAAAACAAAACAAAAAACAAGTACCAAGCACTGTTGTACAATGGGACAGGACCGTGTCCAGAAAGTGGGGGTCTCAGAGAGTCAGGCCGAACAGGCTGGAGCTTAGGTGAACTTCCCATGCTTGCTGGGGACTAGAGAATAAACTAGGAGAGGAAACAGAAGCCCAACCCTGTGGACTAGGTGTAGGAGATGGGAGATGAGGGTCGGGGGCACAGCTCTGCAGCCATGCAGGTCCTCAGAGGCTTTCTCCAGAAACACGACATGACTACCTGGGCCCTGCCCCCTGCATCCCCGCTGCCCACTGTGGTCTCATTGGCTCAGGGCTTGGGGTAGAGCCCATGAGGAGAGGGTAATTATAAGGTGAGCTGGCCATGCTGGGGTAGGCAGGGACAGTTTTCTGGAGTGTATTTGCCTATGAGAAATTACAGTCTGCTTGGAGTTCCTGCCTTCTTGACCCTCTGGAAGGCATGCCTCTCTCCCACTGCTGGGAGATTTTGAGTAGGAGGAAAGACCACCACCACGTCTTTCCCTGCAGTTCCATATTAGGGGCAGAAGATTCCAGAGAGTTAGGGCCCCAGGAGCCATTGATGCTGGCTTGGCTGGGTATTCCATTTGTCCCTCTAGATCTCTGTCTGCCTTCTCTGCTTGCTCCGTGTTCTGGGAGGCCAACCTCTGCAGAATGCATCGTGCGGCTCTTTCATGCTCTGGGTTGGCCAAGAGGAGGCACCAGCAGGAGGTTGAGGTGGGTGAGAAAGAGCCCAGGCATGGCAGTGGCTGCGTCCTTCTGTGACTTTAGCTCCTGCTGGGTGGCCCTTCCTCATGGAGGGACTCCACCTGTCACTGGCTTCCAGCAATACAATTTCTCCCCTGGTTCCCTCAGCCTGGGGGATGAAAAAAACTGTGGTCCCCTCTTGCTGGTCTCTGGGACCCACACACCTCGCAGGAGTTCACTTAGCCTTGACCATGCCTCTGTAAGTCATCTGCAAATATTAGGTTGGTGCAAAAGTAATTGCACCAAGCGAATAGTTTGCTAAACTCTTCAGTGAGACCCTTTGGCATGGGTTGTGATTCCTGCCAGGTCCTGCCTGGCATCGCCATCCTCGTCCCCTGTTCCCTAGGCCGTCTCCCCACCAGGTCTGACTCTGACCTGCTATAGCTGCTTGGCCTGTTCCAGGGACACTGCCACATGCTTGTTCTGGAACTTTTCTCCTCTGTCCTGCCACACACGTCAGTTTGTCCCTCTTCTCTGCACTGCCTCTGCTCTGGGCCACACACACTGTACTGGCACTCTGCTCTGAAGTTTTTGTGCTGGTTCCCCTCTCTGTTGTAGCCCCTTATAACCAGTCACATGTATATTTTAAGCTCCTGCAATGTGCCTGGCACTATGCTAAATGTGTTCCTGCGTGGCGTCTCATTCCGTTCTCATAATTGTCTGATAAAGTAAGTATTATACTAAGGGATGATAAAAATAAGCTTCTGTTGTGTTATGGTTTGAGTTTGTCCCCATCAAAAATCGTGTTGATGTTTGATCCCTGAGGTGGCGGTGTTGAGAGGTGAGGCCTAGTGGGAGGTGTTTGGGTTGTGGGGACGGATCCCTCACGAATGGCTTGGGGCTGTTCTCGCTCTCTGGAGACTGGACTAGTTCTGGAGGGAATGTTCCCACGAGAGTGGGTTGATATAAAGCCAGTGTGCCTCTCAGGTTTTGCGTCTTCCCACGAGCCCACTTCCCCCTCCACATTTTGCCATATTGTGATGCAGCATGAAAGCCCCACCAGAAGCCAAGCCATGCTGGTGCTATGCTTCTTGTACTTCCCAGCCTGCAGAAACATGAGCTATATAAACCTCTTTTTTTTAATGAATCATCTAGCCTCATGTATTGTTATAGTAACACAAAATGGACAAAGACATGTTGCTTCTGCCTAACTAGCATAATTCTCCCCTTTCTTCTAATAGCATCCTCAGTTTCCTTTGGAGAACCACTCTTGGCCCTTGTGATTCAGGTGAGGCCAGCCCCACCCAGCTCCAGGCCAGTCAGAGACACCATGATTGGCTCAAAGATGTATAAATCACCTCTGCTGGACCGGGTCTTTGATCGGGACAATCAGAAAAGGGCTCTTCCTTCTTCTGGGGTTGCTAAGTAAGGAGATGATAAGCTCTGCTGGTTGGCTTGCTAACACCTGATAAGAGAACCTGCCTGGGAATGATGCCAGTCCCAGAGAGAAGCAGAGTCCAGGACTGAGACAGAGCCATGAGGTTGGATTCAGACATGCCTAAAGCTGGACAACCTTTTAAACTTCTGGGTTGGGGGGCAAGTAAATTCCCTTTTTAATGTAAGTTAATTTGAATTGGCCTCTGTCACTTGTAACCAGAAGAGTTTTGGATAATGTAGCAGTTCAGTAACTTGCTTGATGTCACGTATTTTGTGACTGGTGGAGCTGGGAGTTAAACCCAGGTTTGCCCAAGGAACCTGAACTAAGTCCTCCAAAGGCCCCGGAGTATACCAATGGCTGTGAGAGCTGCACATGCTCAGTATTACTCTCTGGTGGTTTTCATTTGGCCTTGAAGTACGGTGAATGAAATGGACTGCTTCTTGCCTGGTTGTGATCTTGCCTCCAGGTTGTGCAATCATTACCATGTCCATTTTCAGTGACTTCACTGGGAGTTCCACAGTCTTCCTCAAAGGAACTTGAGTTCCATGGTAAATAGTTTCTTACCATACATTTCCTCCTCTTCCTTAGTAATAGAACCCTTGATGTTTTGCTGGTTACATGGCTATCCAGAATAAAGACCATATTTATTCTCAGTCTCCCTTGCAGTGTGGTATGGCCATCTGATAAATTCTAACCAATAGGTTGCAAGCATAAGAAGTGTGTGTAACCCCAAGGAAGTGTCCTTAAAGAGAAAAGTATGCACATCTTCCAGAAATTACTTTTTTTATGTTGGCTGGAAGACAGATGATGGCTGGACTTGAGCAGCCTTGTTGGACCATGAGGTTGAAGCTGTGTATTAAGAATAATGGGCCAGATGCGGTGGCTCAAGCCTGTAATCCTAGCACTTTGGGAGGCCAAGACGAGCAGATCACAAGGTCAGGAGATCAAGACCACCCTGGCTAACATGGTGAAACCCTGTCTCTACTAAAAAATACAGAAAACTAGCTGGGCGAGGTGGCGGGCGCCTGTAGTCCCAGCTACTTGGGAGGCTGAGGCAGGAGACTGGCCTAAACTCGGGAGGCGGAGCTTGCAGTGAGCTGAGATCCGGCCACTGCACTCCAGCCTGGGCGAGACTCCATCTCAAAAAAAAAAAAAAAAAAAAAAGAATAATGGAACAACATGATAGAAGGAATGTGAGTCTCTTTTATCTTGATCATTAGTTATCATATAAACCCCAAATGGTCTACATTTACATTGGGAAAAGTAACCTCTTTCATCTATGCTACTGTTTTGGTGTTGCTGTTATTGTTGTCACTGGCTGCTGAGTCTAATCCAAACTAATACATATCCTTTCTATAGATTAGGTCCCAGGGAAGGGCAGGAGCCTTCCCTGGTTTTGGAAGCGGATCAGCAGATAGGTCTGAATAGGATCTGGGGGCTTATGAATATCAGTGATGACCAAAGAAGGGTTTATGTGATGCTAAAAATTTGTAGAGACCTATTCCAGGGGCCCTGAGGGGATCTGTATTCTTTTTCTTCAATGTTACAAACCCCAGGCTCCACAATATCTGGACCCAACTCTGGCACAGACTGATGTTTTAGTCTTGATTTGCAAGGGTATGACCCAGAGACACCTCAGGACGTCTCGGGGGAGAGTCTGACCTTGCTCAGGATATGTTCTCTTCCTTCTCTCTAACGCCTACTCACCTGTAGGTTCTCCCCCCAAATCTTGATTCCTTCAGGAAACCTCCCCTGATGTCAGGCATCATGTCTTTCTCCGCTCACTAAAGGTCCTTAGTAGCCCCTCATTTACTTTCGTGATCTCAGCTGGGTATTGTGGGAGCACTGGCTTTGGAATCAGGAGATGTGGCTTGACTTTAACTAGCTTTAAGACTTGGACCAAGTAACTGAAGCTCTCTGGTCTTCAGGTTTTTTGTCTGTAAACAGGGGATGATAGCACTTGCTTCAACTGGTTAGTGAGAGGATTAAATTAGATCAAATATGTGTAATTGCTTTATTGATGATGAAGTGTGATAAAATTAAACATATTATGATTACTAGTATCACAGCTCTAGTCCCCAAGGGATGTGTTTCTCTTTCAACTTTCATGCAAATACTATCTGATGAGCCCTACCTAATACTTAATTACTTATTACCGTATATTGTCCTCTAATTGTTTTGTATGTCAAGTTTTATTCTTCTGAGTCGATTGGCAGGACCTTATTTTATTACCTTCAAGCACCTAGAACAGGTCTGGGCACACAGAAAGCATTTTAGGTACAAAAAGGGGCATAGATTGCTTCAGAGTTACTATCTAACAAAAGGTAATTTGTTGATAAACGTACAATTGTCTTGGGTTTAGCCCTTTGCCATGTCATTGTAGCTGATTGGACTTGGGGAGGCAGACCCACATCAATCAAGCTCACAGACGACTGCTGCATACATAGCAGCCAGATGTCAGCTTATTGTTTAGAGTGGGGAACTGCTTTCTGATCCCTGAAATGTTCATACTTCCTGCCTAGCCTCTTCTGGGTACCTGCAGGATTGGGAAGCCAGGTTTGTCTAGGGAAGATTGCTTGGTGAGCCTGGAACCCTGGTGTGGATAAGTGGACTCTTAAGAAAAGTGTTCAATCTTGCCTACCATGTGGCTTCATGAGTCATTCCTACCCCACAACAAAGTCCATTTCTCCAGGGAGTAGGAGGTTCACAATCCCCCGACTTCAATGCCTCCTCCCCTTGAACACCAACGACTAAACAGGGTCAACTTCCCACTCCTTAGAGTTTCCCTTCTGTGTTCCAGGCTTTCTCCTAAAAGGGTACCATATAATTGATTTTGTGTCTGCTTACTCAATTACGATCACGTCCGGTTCTGCTTCTCCAAGATTATACTCTGATTACTTCAATCGGTTCAACTGATGTTTGCTTCTATCTATCTATCTATCTATCTATCTATCTATCTATCTATCTAATCTGTCATCTATCATCTATCAATCAATATCTATTACTTAGAGGTAATTTGAAATTCACAGTATTTGTCCCAGTAGGCTGAAGTCCTGGTTTATGTGTGGTTTACTTGCTGTCCTTGTGGATCTGTATGGCTTTCTGAGGATGCGAGGGAGGATCCTGGTTTAGGGGCTGCCATTGTCAATTGGGGTTTGAAACTCCTAAACTTCCCAGTCTCTTCGCTTTCTCCTATAAAAGGTAATCATATAAGTGTGTCATTTTTCATTTTTAAAAAATGGTTTAACTCTCACAAAGTAACCTGGATTTTAAATTCTTGAGGACACTTTCCTGTTGTGCTTCCTGGAATCAGAGATTCTGGGACTACCTGTGCACGGAATAAGTGAATAATGTGAGTGGGGTTGACTGCCGGACCCTGTCCTGCATCTTCCGGCCTTACCGGCAGGGACTGACTTGTTGATTTTTATTGCCACCTGTTTTCAGCCCACTTGAAATGAATCATCTGAAAATGCACGGCAGCTCTATCACCAGGCCCTAAGCCATAATCCAATGCAGTTAAAAGGCACTTTCTCTCCTGCTGAGAAATTAACACCTTCTCCTTTGTCCCAACTTTCTGGGATCATTTCCAATAGGTCCTGGCTGGGAGTTAATTAAATCTGTGTTGACACATACTCAATTTCAAGTGGCTTTGCACATACAGGAAACCTGTTGAGATTTTCCCTTTTGGGTCCAAAACCGCTGATCCATCTCCTCACCCCAGTTTTTAGGGCAAGTTTTCCACTTGCCAGGAGACGATGGAATTTAAAGTGGAAAATTTATGGGATTCCTCACTCTTTGAAAATCATGGTCTGCCACTTTCGCATAAAGCTTTCTAAATTTTAAAACCTGTCTTCTGCATAAAACTTCATATTTTCTGTTAAAACAACTGGATTTGTGATTACAGAAAGCTCTCAGAGGCAGAGCAGAAGCAAATAACAAGTAGGGTCAGAATTCTGAATCAGCAGCAGCTGTTTCAAGAACACAGTGCTGAAAAACAGAGTCAGAAGATCTAAATGTAGGTCAAGTAATTTTTAATTCCAATTGGAGGATATTGCATATGCATAGCCAGGGGCTTTTTTTTTTTTTTTTTTTTTTTTCATCAAGAATTACAGATTTGGAGATTTAGGTGGCTTACAGGAAAGTTATTAGCAGCAACATCTAGGGTCTTCTAGGTTCACCTCAAGAGGCACGTGTCAGCCTCTTCTCTCCGTCTCTCTGTTAATGACCACCCTTCATCCACTCCCCCAACCTACCCCTTTCCACACTCAAATACGTGCATCCACGCACAGGATATATGCTTACACATGTGTTGCTGTGTGCTTATTTTAGCACTGTTCTTAATTTTTAATTTTAATTTTTTTGAGACAGTCTTGCTCTGTTGCCCCTAGAGTGCAGTGGTATGATCCTGGCTCACTGCAACCTCTGCCTCCTGGGTTCAAGTGATTCTTATGCCTCAGCCTGCAGAGTAGCTGGGACTACAGGCTTGTGGTTCCCACACCCGGCTAATTTTTGTATTTTTAGTAGAGACAGGGTTTCACCTTGTTGGTCAGGCTGGTCTCGAATTCCTGGCCTCAAGAGATCTGCCTGCCTCAGCCTCCCGAAGTGCTGGGACTACAGGTATAAGCCAAGGTTTTTGAAACCCTGTGCAGCCGGGTGCAGTGGCTTACACCTGCAATTCCAGCATGTTGAGAGGCTGAGGCTGGAGGACTGCTTGAGTCAGTTTGAGACCAGCCTGGGCAACATAGTGAGACCTCGTCTTTATAAATAATAAATACGGCCGGGTGTGGTGGCTTATGCCTGTAAACCCAGCACTTTGGGAGACAGAGGCGAGCGGATCACCTGAGGTCAGGAGTTTGAGGCCAGTCTAGCTAGCATGGTGAAATCCTGTTTCTACTAAAAATACAAAAACTAGCTGGGCGTGGTGGCAGGCACCTGTAATCCCAGCTATTTGGGAGGCTGAGGGAGGAGAATTGCTTGAACTCAGGAGGTGGAGGTTGCAGTGAACCGAGATTATACGACTGCACTCCAGTCTGGGTGACAGAGCGAGACTCCACCTCAAAAACAAAACAAAACAGAAAACAATTAGCCAGGCATGGTGGCACATGCCTGTAGTCCCAGCTACTTGTGAGGCTGAGACAGGAGGATCACTTGAGTCCAGGAAGTTGAGGCTGCAGTAAGTGGTGATCCTACTGCTGTACTCCACCCTGGACAACAGAGGGGGACCCTGTTCCAAAATAAGAAAGCAAGCCTGTGCAGAGCATCCCTCCTGCGGGGAGCCGTGGCTGTGGCACTGGAGACTCCTGCTCTATAGGCCATCACATAGTTGGTCTGTCAATGCTGCTTGTGTAACGGTGGGGCAGAGGTTGCAAACTGGCAGCTGTGGACTGTATTTGTTTAGCCTGTATGGCATGTTATTTTATTTTACTTTATTTTATTTTATTTTTATTTTTTACTCAACCAACTTAAAAAAAATTAGAATGTTTTGAATAAAAATCAGGATGTTGTATTTTCCTTGAAAGCTGGGGTGCTCTGGGAACACTGATTGGTAGCCATGGGCTGTTGCTGAGCAGTGCTGCCCCTTTTAGATGGAACTTGTTTGTCTAGTCGGTCAGTTTTCATGTAGCTTACTTCATTCGTTTACATTTCCTGCCCTGTACAAGAATTTACGGCTCCGCCATCAGGAAATGTCCACACAAATGGCTTGATTCTCTTAAATAGTACAAAATAGTTGCCCATAGCCTCTCTGGGAGGAGAAAAGCTACTAAAGTTATTCTCGGTTATTTATATGTAAGTCTAGGATGAGTGTGTCAGAATAATTGGCCTCATGAAAATGAGTCATGGGTTCAGGATTTTATTTTGTTTTCTTTTGTTTTTGGTGAGGGGATGGGGAAGGAAGATAAAAGTCTGAAGTAAGGGTGAGAAAGACAAAGGGTAGCTCTGAGTCACTGGGGAAGGTGATATCAGAAGGGAGGTTCCAGCCTGGGCAATAAGGCGAAACCCTGTCGCTACAAAAAAATACAAAAAATAATTAGCAGGGCATGCTGGTGGCCCCTGTAGTCACAGCTACTGAGAAGGCTGAGGTGGCAGGATCCCTTGAGCTTGAGAGGCAGAGGTTGCAGTGAACCAAGATCACACCACTGCACTCCAGCCTGGGCAACAGAGTGAGACCCTGTTGCAGAAAGAAAGAAAGAAAGAAAGAGAGAGAGAGAAAGAAAAAGAAAGAAAGAAAGAAAGAAAGAAAGAAAGAAAGAAAGAAAGAAAGAAAGAAAGAAAGAAAGAAAAGAAAGGAAAGAAAGGAAGGAAAGAAAGGAAAGAAAGAAAGAAAGAGAGAGAGAGAAAGAAAGAAGGAGAGAGAGAGAGAGAAAGGAAGAGAGAAAGAAGGAAAGAGAGAGAAAGAAAGAAAGAGAGAAGGAAAGAGAGAAGGAAGGAAGGAAGGAAAGAGAGAAGGAAGGAAGGAAGGAAAGAGAGAAGGAAGGAAGGAAAGAGAGAAGGAAAGAGAGAAGGAAAGAGAGAAGGAAAGAAAAAGAAAGGAGGGAGGTTGACACACTTGCAAAAAGGACTCTGAAAAAAGTGTTGGGTTGTCTGGGATTAGGCCAAGAGAGTTATGGCCATGAGATGGTGGGCATGATTATTGAACCACTTCCTCCTCCCTAGGAGACCGAGCCCTCCTTCAAGTACAGAGCCATGGGCACAGATCCTTTTTCATTCATCTCTTTCCCATGTTGGCATATGTATTAGTCCGTTTTCACGCTGCTTATAAAGACGTAATTGTCCGAGACTGGGCAATTTACAAAAGAAAGAGGTTTAATTGGACTCACAGTTCCACGTGGCTAGGGAAGCCTCATAATTATGGCAGAAGGCGAGGAAGAGCAAGTTCCATCTTACATGGATGGCAGCAGGCAAAGAGAGAATGAGGAAGACGCAAAAGTGGAAACCTCTGGTAAAACCATCAGATCTCATGAGACTTATTCACACCACAAGAATAGTATAGGGGAAACTGCCCCCATGATTCAATTATCTCCCACCAAGTCCCTCCCACAACATGTGGGAATTATGGGAGTACAATTCAAGATGAGATTTGGGTGGAGACACAGAGCCAAACCATATCAGCATAGTACCTGCCCCACACTATGGACTCAGTAAATGTCCATGAAATGGGACTGGATGGTATGCCTGTGCATGTGTGTATGTGCACCTGTGTTGCATGTGTGAGCACATTGTGTGGATCTGTGTGCACACATCAGAGTGTGGGAAGAGGCAGATTAGGAGAGTGGAGGAAGGGTGGACATTAACAGAGAGAGAGAGAGAGAAGAGGAAGGTGTCTTGGGAGTACCCAATACATGCCAAGAAATACAAGGCTTTTTCATTAGATGACAATGGCTCATCTAGAAATATTTCCTCTCCCTTCCCAAAGACAAGGAGTAGTAATGGTTAGTGGATTGCATTCTTGCCCCCAAGGCCCAAGAATCCACAGCGACAGCTCTGAATAATGAAGGCTGGGGTGAGTGGCCTCATTTAGTGAATTATTCATTGGATACTCACCAACCTTCCTCTAACATCCATTTTCTTTAAGTCTATCCCTGTTTCTAACTCAGAATATACTCAGCACGTCACATGGCACAGATGGCAAAATGAAAGACAATGGCATGGAGTAGGTAAGAACCAGAGGTCAAGCAGACTTTGGTACAAGCCTGTCCCTCCCTACTCTCTGCTGTGTGCCTTAGGCAAGCTGCTTAGTCTTTCTGACCTCTGGCTTCTTTGCCAAAAATGGGGATAATCATTGTATCTAACTCTTGGGTTTATGTAAAGAGTAAACAGTGCCTGGCATTTGGTAAGTGCTTAATAAATGTTACCTATTGTTATTCTAAAGTTCAAAGTTAAACAGACTTCCCAGTTTGTCTCTTTCTTCTGATAATGGTTTTGTAACATTGTGATCTGCACAGAAGATGACTGGCCTAGATGGTTTCAGATGAAGTGCAGTACTGGAGTCCCCATTGTGCAATTCTTTTCCACATTTTGGGGTGTGGACAAGCAGCGGTCATCCATGAGGATATTGCAGAATGGACTTGTCTGTGTGTGCTGTGACTTTCTTTCTTTTGGAATAAGGAGCTGGCTTTGGTCCCTGCGGTATCACACCAACTCTTACATCGCTTTCCCTGGTGAAAAGCCATCTGCCTCAGTCTTTTTGCAGAAAGCCTCCCTGACTCCCATCCGGGCGTCCCAGGGAGCTTCCTGACCACACTGCTCAAACCTAACTATGCTGACTGCCTGCATCACAGCAGGAGAGGTTGGCTCAAAACCTCACACCAATTTTCCCCTCCTTCTCTTTTAGAAACCCAAAACTTCTCCCAAGTGTAGACAGATGCCCACTTTAGACCTGAACTAGAGAAAATTCCTTATAGCCCAACATACGAAATCGAAGGCTCTGTCTTGCTTCTCCCATCTCCTCTCCTCTCCCCCCGCTTCCCAGTCATAGAAAGGGAAGATGAAATGCAGCATTAGCCCTTGTTGCTACAGCCCAGCTCCTCAGATGAGCATGTCAGGCTGGATACTGTAGCTAAACATAAATGAATGGTTATTAATGATGGTCATAATGTTTTCTAGCAGTTAGCTGGCTGGGATTGTAGGATTTTTTTTCCACTGTGTTTTGAAGGGTTAGGTTATTTAAACTTACCATCAAATAGAATCAAATCAAAGTGAGCTAATTTTTCTTAAACACTAATCATTTTAAGGCTATTGAACTAAATATAGAGGCAGTTCATTAAATCATTAAAACAGCCTGCAATAACGCTCACAAAGTCATTATGGAGCTATTCCCTAGCCAGAGAGGTAGTGCTGCCTTAAGCACAGTTTAATCAAATTAGATGGTGGGCTATGTCATGGGGTTTCTCCTATTGATATTCATTAAAAATACATGATTTATCACTAATCTCTGTGAGGTAGATCCCACTCTTCCAAATGAATTTTGTAAATGTCAAGGGGAAGAAAACAGAATGGCGTATTGTTATAATAATTTAAGAGTGGTGTGATCACATTTACATTTTATATACTATGCAATTTAGGAACAGATAATAGCTTTAACAAGGCTAAACTTTTTTCCTTAGTTAAAGTTAGAACAGAAAGGCTGAACCCTGAGGATTAGCCATTATATTTTATTGCAGAACGAGCCCCAACATTTGAATTATCTTTTAGTAGAATGATAGCTTGTCCCATTGTTCAGCTACTGCTTTTCTTAGATTCTTAGGTGGACGAATTTCTACATAAATGTATGCTGTCCCATTCAGACAAAATAAGATTCCTATT
Organism: Piliocolobus tephrosceles; assembly: GCF_002776525.5. NCBI lineage: Eukaryota > Metazoa > Chordata > Mammalia > Primates > Cercopithecidae > Piliocolobus > Piliocolobus tephrosceles. The sequence goes on along the minus strand of NC_045448.1, from coordinate 61,053,875 downwards.
TTCAGGTCCGGCCATGGTTTGGCACATGGGAGAAGTGGTTTGTTTTCTGGCCCTTGGATCTTCCTTGGGTGCCCACACGTCACCCTCTGTGGCTTTTCGGCCTCCAGATCTGCCCTCCAATGCTTAGTGAAATTTGCCCAGCTCCTTCCTCCTTGGTGGACTGTAAAGGGCTGATAACAGTTTAAGTATTACCCCACCCAGAGGTATTTGCATTTTAACAGTGATCAAAGCTGAAACTAAAGGGATTATATCCTAATAGTAGAATTTTGAGCATCAGCCAGTGGGTGGAAGAGGATATTCTGTTGCCAGAGGGACCTTCCCCCCAGGCTTGAAGGGAGAGGAGGACGGTCCAGGGAGGGCAAGGCCAGACTGCAGATGGGTGGACGGATGGACAGTAGACCCAGACTGCTTTTTCTTTTTTCATTTTGTGCCTTTTCTTTTCTTGATTTTCTTTAAACTGTGAAATGAGCTTTCTCTGAGAACAGGTATCTTTCTGGTGGATATACTTTGAAATATTGATGTTCTGGCTTGTCCTCTAAACAATTTTTCCCCTAAAACTGGGGACTAATGTTTGAATCTTGAATTTAGAGTTTAATTTAAAATTCTCTGTATTGCTTATAAAGTACCCCTGAAGGAAGAGGGACACTTTCAAAAGGTGCAGCACCTTTTCGATATGAAAATGTGCCTGCGCTTAGCAAGACACATGAGATGTCTGTCTACACTTAAGACGCTTATCAAGAGCTTTTCAGAATATGCAGCCAGAATGGTCAGAATCAGCAGACAGAAGCACTCGATTTGTACAAGACAGGAAGGCTTTTAGCATCTTGGCCATTTAACCTAATCTAAAAAACAAAAACCACACAGCCTAAATGAAATCCTACTTATTTTACTCTGCTATATTGCAGAATAATGGAATGCCCACCCCTTTCTGCACAGGAGATCTCTAACTTGACTCTTGGCTCAGTGGGAAGCTCTTATAACCATTTCCAATGCCAAACTCGAGATACAATAGGGACTGGCCATTAGCCATGGAATCTCCTGCCTGTGAAATAATGGAGATGTAAACGCTACTGAATTATTGGCAGGAACTGACTTAACTTCTCAAAATAATAAATGAGAGTCCCAGCAAAACCTCTTGTTAAATAGTTGAATGTCTAATTCACCTAGGATATTCTTTCAAAATTCATTTCATTTTCGATAATTTGATGAAAAAAAGAGCTGTATTGGTGGTTTCTCTTGTTCTAAGGGCAAGAGAAATGTACCTTACCTAAGGGCAAGGTACATTTATTTTGGTGATTAATAACTGCAAGTTCCATGGCTTAATGGGAATGTGCTAGATATATTTGAAATGATAATGCCTTCTTCCCCCTCTTCATTCATCAGGTAAATGCCTTGATTACTTGCCTCCCAAGTTTGTGCTCAGTAGAACTTATGTTCTCCACTGACACTTTGAAAACATTATTCTTGCATATCTGTGGTTGGAGAAGCCTGGGAGTCGCACAGTGACTGATTTCAGGTGGCCAGTGTTGAGTGTACATTGTTCAACTCACAGCTGTTCTCAAAGATGAGTAACAGGAGGCTGGGAGAAGAAACAGAATGAAAAAGAGTATTTTTTCTTCTGCTCCGTTGGTACCCCTAATATCTCACCAAGGACCACAGGGACAGCTTTTTTGTCACTCATTCAGTATCTGACATCACTCAAGGATATTGTCTTTATTTTCATAAGCTTATTAACACTCTGTTAGAAATAAGAAAACTGAACTTGGAGCTCATGAAATTAAGAGAGTTGAACAGGGACAGGTGAAAATCTCATCCTGGTTTTCCCACTTCTGTTCTGGTTTTAGCACTGAAAACACTCAGGGAAACTTCTTAGTCCTGGGCAAACTGAAATCAATAGTGACATGGAAAACTCTTCTGCACTTTTCTGCGTAAACCCAATTTACATGACCTGGGTGAACTAAGAGTCACTTGTATAATACATATATTCTATACTGAGAACATCTTTTAAAGCATTATACTCTTACCCTTAATAAGGTGAAACATTTAAACAGGTGTTTAAACTAGTAAAAATAATTTCTTACATCTATAATCCCTTTAATAATTAAACAAATTTTCAGTTATTGTTCCATGTAATTCTCAAAACTGGGGTAATAGCCTCATTTTATTTTATTTTATTTTAATTTTTTTTTGAGACGAATCTTACTCTGTCGCCCAAGCTGGAGTGCAGTGGCCAGATCTCAGCTCACTGCAAGCTCCACCTCCCGGGTTCACGCCATTCTCCTGCCTCAGCCTCCCGAGTAGCTGGGACTACAGGCGCCCACCACCTCGCCCGGCTAGTTTTTTGTATTTTTTAGTAGAGACGGAGTTTCACCGTGTTAGCCAGGATGGTCTCGATCTCCTGACCTTGTGATCCGCCCGCCTCGGCCTCCCAAAGTGCTGGGATTACAGGCTTGAGCCACCACGCCCGGCAATAGCCTCATTTTAAAGGAAAGAAAACTGAGGCTTGGAGCAGTAGTCAGTTTCTTGTCTCTGCTCTTGTCTTGCCCCCAGGGTGATGGAGAGGCAGCCTTGCCCACCTTTCTGGGCATTGAAGAGTCTTCATTTAGCAGGTATTCACAGAGCACATGCTGCATGCTAGGGACAGAGTAAGACAGACACAGTTTTCAAGTGTGCCTGGTTGACCTTTTCCCAGTGGGTCCAATTGAGAAACATACATTGCCTTAAAAGTCTCACTCTAAGGAAACCTTAAAACTCTCTCCATGCTAAGCTTTAGCATTTTGGTGTCTTCAAATGAGTTTCACCCAATGCATTAGTCCATTCTCACATTGCTATAAAGAACTACCCGAGACTGGGTAGCTTATAAAGAAAAGAGATTTAACTGACTCCCAGTTCTTCAGGCTGTCCAGGTAGCATGGCTAGGGAGGCCTCAGGAAATTTATGATCACAGTGGAAGGTGAAGGGGAAGCAAGGATGTCTTCACATGGCAGCAGGAGAGAGAGAGCAAAGGGGAAGCATGACACATTTTCAAAGAACCAGATCTCATGAGAGCTCACTCACTATCATGAGAACAGCAAAGGGGAAATCCATTCCCATTATCAAATCACCTCCCAGTAGGCCCCTCTCACAACATTGGGAATTACAATTTAACATGAGATTTGGGTGGGGACACAGTCAAACCATATCACCCAATAACCAAAAGAATAATTAAGCTCTCCCAATTTTAACTGATGCCATGATCATCTGAGAAGCCAAAGATAGTGGAGAGAGTCTCCTTGCAAAGTGCTTGGTGTGTGTGCGTGTGCGTGTGCGTTTGCGTCTTCTAATAATGCCCCCGTTTTTACTGCCCTGTCTCTGTGCACCAGAAGAGTGGTTATGGTCAATTATGTTATTGTTAAAAAGAAGTCCATCTCCCTTATTGTTAACTGTCATAGAACAACATAGATTCTTTGAGTATATAATAGTGCCATTAACCTTCACACAGTCACCAGCCAGCCCTTCCCCACAATGTTGCTCAAAGTGTGAGCTCCCTGGGAAGTAATTAACCTTAGAGTCATATTTCCCTCTTTTTTCCTTACTCCCCACAAAGATTCACACGTGAAGTCTCATCTCAGGCCCTAATCCCACACCCACCATGGGCTCTGGAGCAGTTTCCTGTCAAGTCTTGTGTGTGCCAAGGTCCTGCAGGGAGAAGACACAAACACATATTATTAGCAAGAGCATCTAGCACTGGGCTCTGTCCAGGTGGCAGCTCAGTAAGGACTCTGGGTGATGGAATTGAGTTGTCAGGCTCTCTGTTCTCCTGGCTATTCATCCTTTTCTGTCATGGTTTAAAAGACAGAATGAGGCAACCAGAAAAATAAAAAAAAAACAAAAAAGCTCTTCAAGCCTGGCCTTCAACTGACCAGTGAAAAAGAGTGTTTCAAAAAGATGAGTGAGGTTAGAGTTGTTTGCACAGAAGGGATGACCACTTGACCACTGGACCCCATGGTCTCAGAAGGCTATTTTAAAATCGAAAGGCAGTGAGGGTTTTTCCTTTCAAAATTTACTTTTTCCTTTTTTTGTCTTACTTGTACTAACCAGTTTTCATGGTCAACAGCACGTATCACTCCAGGACAACAGGGATCTGTCTTTTCAGTGCTTATTACCTGTATGTAACACAGTACCTAGCACTTGGTAGGTGCTCAATGCATGTTTGTTGAATGAATGAATATCATAAGCTTTGGCTGAAAACAGAGTAAAAGTAATATCTGTTGTTTAACTACCTCTGCAGCCCTACATCTACTAATGCTAGATAGTAGTCTTAACTATAGTAGGTAATAGAAATTGCATCTGTGTGAAGTGTGTTTAATAAAATCTTTACTGTTGGTTAAGTACATTAACCACTGTTAACACTTCTTCATTTGCACTAATTAAGCCTTGAAATTTCTTCTTCTATTGAATAAGTACAAGTGCTACTAGGAGACTGGGGAGTGGGCAGAGGGATCATATTTAGTATTTGACTCAGCCAGGTGAGTGCCAGTTTCCTTGAATGAGGCACAAATCCAAGCTTTCTGCTTCTGTCTACCAAAAGCAAGGACTGTTTTGCTTAATTTGGGCTTTTTTCATTTTTACTTTGAACCCAGAGAAGCCAATTTTGGGCTGTCTTTATGACCTCCTGAGTTCTTTTGACTTCCAGACCAGAATGGATGATATCACAGAAGGGGCCCTGGCCAGAGTCATCTGCACTTGTTCCATTGGTCCCTGGTGAAAGTCCCAGGGACAATGGCTTTCTAACAACAAGCATAAGAGAGGTCTCATATCTGTTCCAGGACTGAGTCCTTTTAGAACACAACCTACAGTGCTGCATGTCATAGTTCCTGATTTCCTTAGATGGAGGCATAAGATGCAGTGAAGAGAAGATATGAGGTAGATTACTTAAGGGAAGGAGCAGTTGTAAAATGAAGATGGAAGGAAGAATCAAATGTAATTTAAATAACAGAAGGAAGGAGAACCCAACACAGAGGGTTCAACTTCTGTAAAACTAAAGAGAGGCACAGAGAGTACAGTTGACCAAACACCAGTAAGGCCCACTTGGAGCTGTCTTCAACTACAATGTGCACAAATGACATTCTGAATTGCATCTTTTCTTATCACCAACGTCCTCATGCAGAATACAAAGGCTACTACCAAGTTTGAGCCTGGGCCAGATCTGCCTACAAAGAAAGAGTGTTACTTCTATGTTCCAACTAATGAGACAGCTATGTCAGGGGATGTGAAGATAAATCGCAATACCCAAAGGCACATAAGCCAAAGAGAATCATGGCACCCACATCTAAGAAGCCATCAGGTTGTGGCTGCTTTAAGTCTTCCTTCTCAAAGAGAAACCAAGGTAGAATGGTAGAACTGAACTCAAGCTTTTCCAGAAAGTCTCAAAAGTTTCTCTCTTATCCCTTTAAGAATAAATGCTAGCCAGGTGCAGTGGTTCACGCCTATAATCCCAGCACTTTGGGAGGCTGAGGTGGGTGGATCACCTGAGGTTAGGAGTTCAAGACCAGCCTGACCAATAAGGTAAAACCCTGTCTCTACTAAAAATACAAAAATCAGCCACGTCTGGTGGCATGTGCCTGTAGTCCCAGCTACTTGGGAGGCTGAGGCAGGAGAATTGCTTGATAAATTTATTCAGAAGGAAAAAAAAAAATATGTTAAAATCCCAATGAACCTGTTTTCATTAAAGGCTCCCAAGAAACAAAGCACCAAGCCTGAAAGCAACAGAGTACAGATGAGAGGTTTCTCCCCACTGAAACGTCTACCCCATGAGGCAGTCCGTGCAGCCTCCAGACCCACGGAGGTGAGACAGAAAATCATTTTGTTGGATAAAAGTATTCATAATAATTACCTTCTTTGGAAATGGAAGAATTTCATTTTTCCATCTGACAAACAGAGAAGAACCTGTTTTCAGTGGAGACACTGGGGTTAATCGTCCCAGGATAATGGTTACCTTTGACCAAAGACAACAGCCCCAGGAGTTGGGGCTTCATTGCCTTCAAGTGTTGATCAAGTCTGAATCTTCAGGATGGTTGTGACATATTCTATTTCTGTAACTCCCTTTAAGAAAAGCATCCTATAATTTTTAGCCACTTCTTATAGTTGCTGCTGATGGTGATTCGTATCTCCACTAGAACCACGCTGGGTGGAATTGACCCTTTGCAAGCATTTCTCCATGACACTATGAATAGGAAAATAGAGGGGTGGGAAAAGGAGAAAGCCAGCAAGCAAAGAGGAGGTAGGAGATAGTGGTGGGGTGACAGAGCCAAGAGGAATTGGGCTCTCTCTGCAATTTGACCCTCACTTGCCTTTGTACCACATTCAATTTGTTTTATTAAAGACATGTTGCTTTGAAAGTCTTACCTGTAGAGCTGGGTTTAGAGACATGAAAGTGCTCCAAGCATGACAAGAATTTGACTTCCCTTCAAATCAGTTTTTTTTTTTTTTTTTTTAAATTGCTTAGCTTGTATTTAATAGGATATGGAAAACACTGATTTTCTACAAATAAAAATTGTAGTCACAGGCTGATTTTCTTACTAAATGTACTTCTGGATGAAGTTGTGACAATGTTCTGAAAAAAACGCAGCATAATGTTTCTTACCTTTCTGTTCTTGTCCTCTTTTCAGTTTTTTTTTAGATGGAGTCTTGCTCTCTTGCCCAGGGTGGAGGGAGGTGACGCGATCTCGGCTCACTGCAACCTCCGCCTCCCGGGTTCAAGCAATTATCCTGCCTCAGCCTCTCGAGTAGCTGGGATTGTAGATGCATGACACCATGCCCAGCTAAATTTGTATTTTTAGTAGAGACAGGGTTTCACCATGCTGGCCAGGGCTGATCTCAAGCTCCTGACCTCAAGTGATCCACTGGCCTTGGCCTCCCGAAGTGCTGGGATTATAGGCGTGAGCCACTGCGCCTGGCCAAAATGCAACACTTGTTCCTGATAGTCACACTATGCTTAGCATTATATAGTTTCAGAATTTCACTGACTGTAGCTGTGAGCTGGCCGACTTCAGGGCTGGTGTCTCCGTTGGTGGGCAGCTTGCATACGAGTGGTGCAAAAATACTCAGGAAGACAGCTTTGGTCGGGAGTGTTGCTGTTTATTAATTTTTTTCAAAACTTTGTATTTTGAAATAATTTCAGACTCAAGAATTCACAAAAACGGATAATTCTGTGTACTCTTCAGCCAGCTTCCCCCAAAGGTGATGTTTTATTTTTTATTAATTAAAAAAAAATTTTTTTTTAAACCAGAGTCTCATTCTGTCACCCAGGCTGGAGGGTGATGGTGTGATCACAGCTCACTGCAGCGTTAACCTCCTGGTTCAAGCCATCCTCCCACTTTAGCCTCCTGAGTAGCTGGGACTACAGGCACACACCACTACGCCCAGCTAATTTTTAAATGTTTTATACATACGGGATCTCAGTATGTGTCCCTAGTTGGTCTTGAACTCCTGGGCTCAGGTAATCTGCCCACCTCTGCCTCCCAAAGTGCTAGGATTACTGGCGTGAGCCACCCTGCCCAGTCTGAGGTGACATCTTGTACAGCTGTAGTATAATATCAAAGCCAAGAGGTTGACATTAGCATATTTCTGTTAACTAGAAATAGACCTTATGCAGTTTTCACCATTTTTTAAACCTGCACTCCTTGGAATGTGTGTGTATAGTTCTGTGTACTTTTGTTCCATGTATAGACTTGTGTAACCACCACTGCAATCAACACACAGAGCTATTCCATCACCACAAACAACTTCCACATACTACCAGGATTTTGTTTGTTTGTTTGTTTGTTTTTAATTTCCATTCCAAATGACTCCACTATACCATTCCGGACCTGTTTCTGAAGGAAGAGAACTATGTTAGTTTGCCAGGGTTGCCTTAACAGTGTACCACAAACTGGATGGCATAAACAGTAGAAATGTATAGTCTCATAGTTCTGGAGGCTAGAAATCCACCATCAAGGTGTTGGCAGGGTTGTGAATTTCTTCTCAGGGCTGTTGGGGAGAATCTGTTCCATGATTCTGTCCTAGCTTCTGGTGGTTGCTGGCGATCTTTGGCATTCCTTGGCTTGTAGATGCCTCACTCCAATCTCTGCCTTCATCTTCATGTGGCCTTCTTCCTCTGTGCATGTCTTGGCTCACTGCAACCTCCGCCTCCGAGGCTCAAGTGATTCTCCTACTTCAGTCTCCTGAGTAGCTGGGACTACAGGTGCCCGCCACCATACCTGGCTAATTTTTGTATTTTTGGTAGAGACAGGGTTTTGCCATGTTGGTCAGGCTGGTCTCGAACTCCTGACCCCAAGTGATCCACCCACCTCAGCCTCCCAAAGTGCTGGGATTACAGGCATGAGCAACTGTGCCCAGCCATTCTGTGATGTTTTAATGCCTTGTACAGATTTGAACCTAGGAGGCTGCCTGGAAGATCCAGTTTTAATGATCTTGATGAGTGGATTCTCTGGGATCTAAGAAAATCCTAACATTTTGATAAATGAAAAGAACATAGAGAAAATTGATGTATATATTTGGGAACACAATAGCCTATAGAAAATTTCCATACTGGATGGTGGGTTTTCACCAAGCGTGAAGTGACCACAGGTTATTTCTATATTCTCTCTCTCTCTCTCTCTCTCTCTATATATATATATATATATATTTTTTTTTTTTTTTTTTTTTTTTTAGGAAGGAGTTGCATTCTGTCACCCAGGATGAAGTGCAATGGCACAATCTCGGCTCACTGCAATCTCCACCTCCCAGGTTCAAGCAATTCTCCTGCTTCAGCCTTCTGAGTAGCTGGGATTACAGGTGCCTGCCACCATGCCTGGCTAATTTTTGTGTTTTCAGTAGAGACATGTTGGCCAGGCTAGTCTTGAACTCCTGACCTCAGGTGATCCGCCTGCCTCGGCTTCCCAAAGTGCAGGGGTTACAGGCGTCAGCCACTGTGCCCAGCCCTAGACACCTTTTTAAAAAAGAAGACAAACAGTTCAATTCAAAAATGGGAAAAGGAATTTGAATAGACATTTCTTCAAAGAAGATAATACAAATGGCCAATAAACACATGAAAAGATGCCCAACATCATTAGTCGTTAGATAAATGCAAATCAAAACCACAATGAGATACCATTTCATACTTACTAGTATGGCTATTATAATTTTTTTCAAAAAAGAAAGTAAGAAGTATTGGTAAGAATGTGGAGAAACTGGAACCCCTGTGTGTTGCCAGTGAGAATGTAAAATGGTGCAGCCACTATAGAAAACAGTTGGCAGATCCTCAAACAGTTAAACATAGAATTACCATATGACCCAGCAATTCCACTCCTAGGTATATAGCCAAAGAATTGAAAGCAGGGATTCAAACAGAGACTTGTCCACCAATGCTCACACCAGCGTTATTCACAATAGGTAAAAGGTGGAAATAACCCACGTCTATGAGTAGATGACTAAAGAAAATGTGGTATATATGCACAGTGGAATACTATTTGCCCATAAAAGTGAATGAAATCTTGATATATGATACAACATAGATGGACCTTGAAAACATCATGCTCAGTAAAATAAACCAGACACAGAAGGACAGATATTATATGATTCTACTTATGTGAGATTCCTAGAACAGGTAAATTCACAGACACAGAAAGTGGAATAGAGGTTACCAGGGGCTGGGGAGAAGGAGGAAAGGGGGAGAGGAAAGTTACCTTTTAGTGGGCACAGAGTTTATGTTGGGGATAATGAGAAAGTTTTGGGTATAAATAATGATGATGGGTACACAGCCTTGTGAATATATTTAATGGCATTGAATTATACACTTACAAATGGGTTAAAATAATAAATACGGTCTTGCGTTGTTTAATAATGGGGACACATTCTGAGAAATGCGTCGTTAGGTGATTTTGTCATTGTGTGAACATCACAGAGTGTAGTTAGACTTAGATGGTGGTGCCTACCACACACCTAGGCTATATGGTACGCCCTGTTGCTCCTGGGCTCCAAATGTGTATAGCATGTGACCATACTGAATACTGCAGGCAACCGTAACACAATGGTAAGTATTTGTGCATCTAAACACATCTAAACATAGAAAAAATACAGTAAAAATATGGTATAAAAGGTAAGAAATAGTACAGCTCTATAGGGCACTTACCATGAATGGAGCTTGCAGGACTAGAAGTTGTCTGGGTAAGTCACTGACTGAGTGGTGAGTGAAAGTGAAGTCCTAGGATAAAAAGTGTAAAAACTATACACTGGCTACACCAAGTTTATTTTAAAAATTTTCTTCATTCTGCCAGGCATGGTGGCTCACATCTGTTATCTCAGCACTTTGGAAGGCTGAGGCAGGCTGATCACTTGAGGTCAGGAGTTCAAGACCAGCCTGGCCAATATGGTGAAACCTCATCTTTACTAAAAAAAAAAAAAAAAAAAAAAAAAAACAAAGAAAAAAAAATTAGCTGGGCATGGTGGCATGTGCCTGTGGTCCCATATACTGGGAAGGCTGAGGCATGAGAATTGCTTGAAGCTAGGAGGCGGAGGTTACAGTGAGCTGAGATCGCACCACTGCACTCCAGCCTGGGTGACACAGACTCCATCTCAAAAAATAAAATAAAAATAAATAAACAAATAAAATTGACTTCTTCAATAATAAATTAACCTTAGCTTACTGTAACATTTTTACTTTATAAACTTTTTAACAAAAAATATTTGTTTTGTAGTAACACTTAGCTTAAAACATGAACACATTGTAGAGCTGTACAAAAAGATTTTTTCTTTATATCCTTATCCTAAAAACTTTTTCTATTTTAAGCATTCTTGCCGGGCGCGGTGGCTCAAGCCTGTAATCCCAGCACTTTGGGAGGCCGAGACGGGTGGATCACGAGGTCAGGAGATCGAGACCATCCTGGCTAACACGGTGAAACCCTGTCTCTACTAAAAAATACAAAAAACTAGCCGGGCGACGTGGCGGGCGCCTGTAGTCCCAGCGGCTTGGGAGGCTGAGGCAGGAGAATGGCGTAAACCCAGGAGGCGGAGCTTGCAGTGAGCTGAGATCTGGCCACTGCACTCCAGCCTGGGCGACAGAGCAAGACTCTGTCTCAAAAAAAAAAAAAAAAGCATTCTTTTTTTTACTTTTAAAATTTTTTGTTAAAAACTAAGACAAAGCACAAAGCACACACACATTATCCTGGCCTCCACAAGGGCAGGATCGTCAATATCACTGTCTTTCTCCTCTACCTCTTATCCTTCTGGAAGGTTTTCAGGGGCAACAACATGCAAAGAGCTGTCATCTCCTATGATAACACTGCCTTCTTCTGGAATCCCTCCTGGAGGACCTGACTTTTTAACAAGTAGAAGGAGTACACTCTAAAATAATGATTAAAAGTATAGTAGAATAAATACATAAACCAGTAACATAGTCAATTATTATCAAGTATTATGTACTGTACATAATTGTATGTGCTGTACTTTTTTTTTTTTTTTGAGACAGATGTGACTCTGTCACCCAGGCTGGAGTGCAGAGGCGCGATCATAGCTCACTGCAGCCTCTGCCTCCCAGGGTCAAGTGATCCTTCCACCTCAGCCTCCCAAGTAGCTAGGACTACAGGTGCACAACCTCATGCCCAGCTATTTTTTTTTTTTTTTTTTTTTAAGAAATGGGGTCTCACTATGTTGCTCAGACTGGTCTCTAACTCCTGGCCTCAAGTGATCCTCCCACCTCAGCTTTCCAAAGTACTGGGATTACAGGCCATATGTGCTACACTTGTGTACGACTTGTGCACAGTAGGCTTGTTTACACCAGCATCACCACAAGCATGTGAATAAAATAATGCATTGTGCTATGACATTATGACAGGAGTTGCTAGGCAATAGAAATTTTTTTAGCTCCATTATAATCTTACGAGGCTGCATATGTGGTCTATCCGTGACTGAAACATCATTATGTGGCACACGAATTTACTATGTTATGTATATTTTACCACAGTGAAAAATGTGATATATCCTTTAAAAAAAGAAGGAACTGTTTTGCCAGAAATAAAGCTTAAGAGCTCAATTATTGCCATATTGACTAAAGAGTAGCCTGCTTGAAGTCCTGCTTAGACATGACTCTCTTCCTAAATCCTATGTTATTAATGTAACATAACTCAATGTAGTAAATACTTATTGTATACCTACTGTGTACAAGGCATTGTCTGTGCTCCTAGTGAGTTTACCAAAGGACTGTGGGGAGAAGAAAATAAGAGAAGTATTAGCAAAGATCCATGGAAAGGAGAGGTTATGTCCAATACAAGAAATCTGATATGTTTTGAGAAGAGACTGGTCTTGAATGGCAGAGATTTCACTCAGGAGGCTGGCAGAGAGGGCATTCTTACCTAGGGAGTGAAGAACATGAGCAGAGGCACCAAGGCAGGAAAACACAAAGTATATCTGGGAGGCAGTGAGTAGTCAATGTGACTAAAGATCAGGGTATATGGAAGAGAATGAGCAGGTAAGGCTCTGAAGTATGGTTGATGGCCTACTGTAGGAAGCTGGGAACCTGGGGTTGGGGACACTGGCCATCCTTTGGTAGTGAAGAGGTGACATGATTGGAGCCATGCTCCCACATGGTTAGTCTGGATTTCACTAAGTGATGGAGGAGGAGCTGAGAGAGAGAGAGAGAGAGACAGACAGACAGACAAGGGCCTCAAGTAGGGTGATGGTAGCAGATACAGGACAGCCCAAAGCCAGCTGAGACATGGTCGTCAGAGGAGCACCCCTTTGGGTGAAGGTTTGAGTAAAGGAAGCAGCCAAATCTGCAGAAGAAGACATATGAAGAGGTAAGTCAGAGAGTTTGATTTCCCACAGATGGGTTACAAGGGACCTCACCTACTGGAAGCACTACATGTTCATAAGATTCATGTTGTGAATCTTACCAAGACCTTCCACACTGCCAGCAAACCATATCTCATTTCCCTTGTCAGTTCTCTCTCTCATTCTCCATGGGTGGTGGTTCAAGCCTTCTCGGCTTTCTACAGATCTCCCCTTGTGTGACCATCTTCCTTCTCACTCTCAGCTTTGCCAAGGATCAAATCAGAATTCCTTCAGTTTTTTGCTTCCTGGCTCCAAACTGACCTGCTTGCTTTCTTCTCTTTTCCTGCCCCTTGCATCTTGCAATGGACTGAATGTTTGTATTCCCCCAGCAATTCATATGCTGAAACTTTTAATCACCAAGTTGATGATATTAGGAGGTGGACCTCTGGGAGGTGATTACATCATGAGGGTGGAGACCCCATGAGCAGGATTAGTGCCCTTATAAAAGACGCCCCAGGGAGCTGCCTTCACCCTTCCATCACACAAGGACACAGCAAGTAGGTGCCATTTATGAACCAGAAAGAAGATCCTCACACAACACTAAATCCACTGATGTCTTGAGTTTGGACTTCCCAGCTTTCAGAACTGTGAGAAAAAAGTTTCTGTTGTTTCTAAGCTACCCAGTTCATGACTTTTTTTATTTTTATTTTTATTTTTATTTTTTGAGACAGGGTCTTACTTTGTTGCCAAGGTTGCAGTGCAGTGGTGCAATCACATTTTACTACAGCCTTGACCTCTTGGGCTCAGATGGTCCTCCCACCTCAGCCTCCTGAGTAGCTGGGACTACAGGTAAACACCACCACGCTGGGCTAATTTTTGTATTTTTCTGTAGGGACGGGGTTTCACCATGTTGCCCAGGCCAGTCTCGAACTCCTGTGCTCAAGCCATCCCCTCACTTTGGCCTCCCAAAGTGCTGGGATTACAGGTTTGAGCCACTGTGCCCAGCTGGCATTTTGTTACAGCAGCTCAAATGAACTAACACATACCTGAACTCTACCTACCTCCTTCAGAACCTGGAAAGATCAATTATCCCCTCACTCCCCTGTGACATTGACTTTTGTCCATTATTCTTTGTATGGATGCTTTTAGATGCTCAAATTTCTCTCTTCTTAGGAACATTCTCCACTGGAATATTGTGTGTGTATATATACATACGCACAATATATATATATATGTATGTCTTGCTGTGTTTTTCAGGCTGGTTTCGAACTCCTGGCCTCAAGCAATCCTCCCACCTAGGCCTCCCAAAGTGCTGGGATTACAGGTGTGAGCCAACACACCTGGCCAATAATTCTATTTTTAATTTTTTGAAAAACTGCCATGCTGTTTACCACAGAAACTGAACCATTTTACATTCTCACCAACAGTGCACAAAGATTTCAATTTTTTTACATTTTTGCAAACATTTATTTTCTGTTCCTTAAAAATAGTAGCCATGCTAATGGGTGTGAGGTGGTATCTCATTGTGGTTTTGATTCGCATCTTCCTAATGACTAGTGACGTTGAATATCTTTTCATGTGCTTATTGGCTTCTTTGGAAAAATAATTCAAGTCCTTTGCCCATTTTTGAATTTTTTTTTTGTTGTTGTTCATTTGTAGGAATTCTGTATATATTCTGGATATTAATCACCACAATCAATTTTAGAACATTTTTATTACTCCAGAAAGAAAACTCACACCCCTTAGCCACTCGTCAAGCTCCCATTCCCTCCCCTTGGATTTCTGACACAGATGATGCTGAATGCTTTCTTGAAGCACTCTCTTGCTTTGGCTTCTAGAGAATTATCCTCTTCTGGTTTCTTCCTACTTATTTAGTCATACCTTTGCTTCATTCCCTCTGCCATCAATTAAACTCTGATATTCTTCAGGATTCCATCCTTGGCTTTCTTCCCTTCTTACTCTATACTCGCCATGGATGATCTTGCTTATTTTTATGATTTATATGATTCTCAAATCTCTATTTCCAGTCCACATCCAATCCACCTCCACTTCTGACTGGCTCCAACTTTTTCATAACCCTGAATTCATGAGCTTTTCTCCATTTCCACTGTTGTTCTCCAATTCTCAACCACTGCCATCCACTATCTCTTGCCTGGGTTACCCCATAGCCTCCTAACTGGTCTCCCTACCTCTAGTCTTGCCTCCTTCAAATATGCATGGTTTTGGGAGAGATTTTCTACGTTTGAATCTATTGATGGTTCCCAGTCCCTTTAGTGTAGCTTCTCTTGCTGCAGGGTCTCTATAGGCAGTTTCTTCTGCTTGAATGTTCCTTGGAACCCAACACACCTGGTTGACTTGCCCTTCCTGTATCAGCTGAGACCTCACTCCCTCCAGAAAGTGAAGTGCCCTGCTTCCCACAGATGGGAGCAGCCCATGTAGCTTCCCCAAGCACCCTGTGACCCTGCTCATACCCTAATTATCTGTTCATCTTTCTATATGTCCCACCAGGGTGCAAGTTCTCTGTGTGGCTTGTCTGGCACACAGTAGATACTTACTATGTATTTGCTGTGTGAATTTGTGGTATCTGTTGTTTAGCATAAATTGAGAATGTTGCTCTGGAACTTGGTAGAGAAGATCAGGTTGGAGATTTAAATGGAAATTTGAGAACTAATTGTATGCAGGAGACAGTGGAAGCATTGGATGGTCGCCTTACTATATTTGGATTTATAAGCCAATTGCAAAGAATTCTCAAGTTTCTCTGTCTTCAAAATCTCTGTTTGTGTTTTAAGTCCAGAGTCATTAATAACTAGGCAGCTCCAGATTATCCCATTTCTGACTTGAATTGCACAAACTTGTTTTGTGCTGGAACTTAATTTAAGAAGGTCCATTTCAGCCGGCTTCATGCTCTGCAAAATCACCTCTGCCTGTTGTCTTGACTATCTGTCACTGGCTTTTGGAAGGACAGGGGTAACTCCCGAGCTGATTGCTATCTGAATTATTTGGATTACATCAGAAAATGGTTGAATTTTGGTCTCCAAGTATTTCAAACTTATTCATGGGCAGGCTACTTGAGCGTAGCCACGGACCAGATAGACTTGGGACATTATAGCGACTGAGTATTATTTCTATAAAAGAATATCTCCTTATATGCCTATAACCAAGAAGTCTGATGACGGCATTAAATGCTCACTAGGTATATTTAGTCTCTGTGACTCATTTAGTCCACACAGCAACCCTAAGAGGTAGGTATCATTTTGTCCACTTTACAGATGTGGCTACTGAGAGATAGAGAAGTTATGCAGTTTGCCCGAGGTCACTCAGTTTATAAAGAGTGGAGCCGGTATTTAAACCTAGGGTGGTTGGACTGAGTGCCCAGCCTCACAAGTCCTGTACTGGGCTGCTCTGTACCCTGAAGCCAATCCTGGCTCCCTGGTGTCTAAAGAAGGCATGGATGAAAGCCTACAGTGGCAAAAAACATGGCAAATACACTGTACTCCTAATTCATGATAGGCTTCTACTTCCATCACTGCTTTTAATCTTTACAAGAACCCCAAGTGTGCAAGGACGGGGCCACTATCCCCATTTTAGAGATGAAGGCACTGAGACGCAGGCAGGTTAAGCGACTTGCCCACTGTCTCACAGCGAGGCAGCAGCCTGGCTATTAGAACCCAGGTCTCCTGGCTTTTAGTTAAAAAGCTTTTTTCCATTACAGCACAACCCTGTGGCCTTCAGCTTTCAGACTCCGATTGAACAGCGGCATACGAATTAACTGAGGTTACTATATTATCTCCTAAAATGACGGCTTCCCATTAAAAAAAAAAAGAACAGCAAAAATTCACCAGTGGAACATGTGCAAAATACATTTTCACAAGGTCATTGTTACCCAGAGCTGTTTTAAAAAATTATTATTCTCCAGTTGGGCTTTTGGTCCAGGATCCCATGGCATGTGCAGTTAAATTGCAATTTAAAAATTTAAACAAACAATGTTTCAGAATTGATTTCTGGTTAATAGGTCTGGTTTGGGAAGATGGTGGGTTTGGAAGATGTGTATTAAAAGGAACTGAGAAATTGACTGACCAACACAGTTAAGGGATTTGAAGATGTTGATTTGGATAAGAACAATTCAAGGAGATATAGCAGCAGTTGGGTTCAGTGGACCCACATGACAGTACCATTAGCAGTAC
This sequence comes from Piliocolobus tephrosceles, assembly GCF_002776525.5. Classification (NCBI taxonomy): domain Eukaryota; kingdom Metazoa; phylum Chordata; class Mammalia; order Primates; family Cercopithecidae; genus Piliocolobus; species Piliocolobus tephrosceles. Next base: position 61,036,902 of record NC_045448.1, on the reverse strand, counting down.
ATGCTGGTAACGTGTCTTCCTCAGTATCTAAGTGCACAATGGACTGTCATGGGGACAGCAACAGTATACACACTTAGCACGCTTGTTGGGATTTGTGTTGGTTTTATCATATATATATATATATATATATATATATATATGTATATAATTTTTATTTTTATTTTGAGACAAGGTCTTGCTCTGTTGCCAAGGCTGGAGTACAGTGGTGTGATCCTAGCTCACTACAAACTTGAACTCCTGAGTTTAAGGATTCTCCTGCCCTGGCCTCCCAAAGTGTTGGGATTACAGGCATGAGCCACCACACCTGGCCGTAATTTTAGTTGTGAAAAGTATTGTCTTTAAAACACCTACAGATATATGTATTAGATCATAATTCAAGAAATTAATCAGGGTCTTACTCTGTTTAAGGTGAGGTGCCAGTTTCTGCATCTGAATTTTTGATGTTATGTGAATCTGTGAGATTTGGGGGTGCAGGAGCTGCTTCAGGGTTGCAGCAGGAGCTGCCCGATGACTGTCTCCTGCCCGCTGCTCTTTGGGGGAGCTGGAGCCCTCACTTCATCCATAAAGGTGCTTAGGGGATTCCCAGTTTCTGAGCCTCCCAGAGAGCCAAGAAGCAGATGTTAGAGGGGGAAGCCCCGCCTACCTTTCGGCTTTGTTCCCAGGCCAAATAAAACCAGAAAAATCTTTCTATTTTGAGAAAGGCAATTTATTCTGGACTCATGTTTTCTCCCACACTTGGGCAGGTGAGATAATCTTAATGCAGTTTTATCAGCCTTAACTCTTGAATTCTTGGCTGCTAAACTTAAAAAACAAAACAAAACAAAACAAAAAATCAAAGAAGCATAAACCCCAAATTTCCATACCAAAGAGCAATAGGCTCTTATTGGAAAGCTTTATCTCTTTTGTGGTGGTGCTTGTCTCATATTCTGTAACAGAATGGTGAGAAAATCAGCCATACAAGGAGAAAATGCTGTGAAGACAGAAATTTAAAACTAACTGGCTGATAACAATGAAGCAATACACATATGTTCTTTTTATCCTCTTTCTTTAGCAAATATGTTGAGAAGGAAAAATGCCTTACTTAAAACGACCTTTCACATCTTCATCCGTGGAAACTCAAATTGACTTCACAATGTTGGATACAGAACTGGTTTTGTTTTTAGCTTTTGATTAAGTTCTTAAGAAATACCTCTCAAGATGGACTAAAATACAAAACAAGGAAAATTAAAGGGTACATCTAGGAAAGTGGAACACAAACCAGGGTTCATCTCCAACTAGAAATTCTTAGGTGTTTGTGTGTAGTGGAAGTTTTTCTGAAAGTTCCAAAGGTCACCAGATGTGAAGGGAAGTCTGCAGTTACAATTTCACGTCTGTGCTTATGCGCTCTATGATAAATCACATTTATCTCTCTGAACATTTCAGCCACTTGTTATCATTTTTCAATTATTTTTACTCCGTTCTAGGAGGCTTTCTCTGGGATAATTTGTCTCCTAAATCTTCTGTTTTTTATTTGCCCCTAGTGAGAGAAGCAGGAAGTACAACGCAGGTCTTGGAAAAGAAGTTGGCTATTCCCCATGAAACTCTGAGCAACTCTTAACTCCCGCCCTACAAGACATTTTTTTTTTAACCTAATGAGAGAATGGCCAAAAATTCAATGAATCAAAGGATAGGAATATGAGTTCAAAACGTGGGAACCTTCCTGAATAAAATATTTATACTTGGGGAAGAATTAAATATGTCCCAAAAAACCCAAAATATAATAAAAGAGAAACAGGGCTTATTTAAAATTTATATTTGTGATTTTCTAATGATTCATGGGATTTAATTTCTATCTTAAAATATTTATATGAAACTCCTTCCTTTCTGTCTTGTGAATATCACTATTGTCACACTTAATATGTAGCAGATTAGCCAACTCTACTGAAAGTGGTAAAGTAAGGATAAAAATAGGATTTCCATAGGGCTGTTGTAAGGATTAAGCTACATGAAATTCTTAGAACAGGGCTTGGCATAGTGTAAAGTGTTCAATATTTGTTTATTGTTATTGTTATTCTTTCTGAATATATCTTCATATCTATTTTTCACACAATTGGGATCAAGTTATACACACTCTTTTGACACCTACAATCTTTTTAACATAATAGCTTGCAGTCAGCTTTTTATATTAATAGCTATAAATATATTTTTCTCAAAAAAAAATGTGGACTGTACTGGTTATGTGTTGGACTCAACCAGTCTAGAAAATGAACGCCACGAATTCACTAAGTCATTCACTAGATTCCTCTCACAATTTAGTATCGTCAAAGAGATCAAAATCAGTAACATCCGGATCCTGTAAGCAGACTTGCCAACCAGACTCCCAGCAAACAGAGGTGGTTTGGTCTGCAGGAGCCCCTGAGTGACTCATGGATGTCAAGGCAGGCTCCAGAGCCCCCGGCAGCCTAGTGGTATCCCAGGGTGGGAACGTGGTGGGATTACTTCTCATGCAGAATCACAATTTTATTATTGTTTGGGGACTTGAGACTCAATCAGGTTTCCTCCCTAGGTATAAACTGGTTCCCATTTGTTGAACTAAGAATCTAGAAGCCAGCTGGCCCTGCTGCCTGTCCTGTCCTTGACACTGGTTTCGAACTGAATGGCCTCCTTGTGGGAGCATATGGTGAGGGGAAAGGGAACTGACTACATACCTGATGGTATTCACCTTCTGTTCTAGGTTAAATAGTGTCCCCCAAAAGTTAGTTCATACCCCGCTGGAACCTGTGAATGTGACCTCATTTGGAAATAGTGTCTTTGCAGATGTAATCAAATAAAGATAAGGTCATATGGGATTCATTTGGACCCCAAATCCAGTAGGGCTGGTGTCTCTATAAGATGGAAATTTGAACACAGACACATAAGGAGAATACCATCCGACAATGACAGCAGGGATTGGAGTTATGCTGCCCCAAGCCAACAGATTCCAGAAATTGCCAGCAACCACCAGAAGTCAGGGGAGAGGCATGAACAGACTCTTCTTTTGAGCCCCAAGAAGGAACCAACCTTGCAGATACCTTGATTTCAGCCTTCTGGTCTCCAGAACTGTGAGAGAATAAATTTCATTATTTTAAGCCACCTAGTTTGTGGTCATTAGTCATGGCAGCCCTAGAAAATTAATGTACCTTCTTATGAATATATGCATATCGGAGTGGAAATATGCAAACGATGTACCCTGAGTAGATAAGGAAGGAAGGGAGGAGAAAGGACAAGTTGGTAGCTGGCCAACACTGTTTAATCAGAGGATATCAGATATTGCTTGTCAAGGTATTAAGGCTCAATTACAGGTGTGGTGCCTCACATCTGTAATCCCAGCACTTTGGGAGGCCAAGGTAGGCTTGAGTTCAGAAGTTCGAGACCAGCCCTGGCAATATAGTGAGACCTTGTATCTACAAAAAATAAAAAACAAAATTAACCAGGCAGGGTGACACATGCCTGTAGTCCCAGCTACTTGGGAGGCTGAGGTGGAAGGATTGCTTGAACCTGGGAGGTAGAGGTTGCAGTGAGCCAAGATCATACCACTGCACTCCAGTCTGGGTGACAGAGTGAGACTCCATAAAAAAAAAAAATAAATAAAAAATAAAATGCTTAATTTAAATTATCCAAGAATCTGACCCTGAATTCATAGCTGATGGTACATATACTCTGATGGAAAAACAAGGCAGTTATAATTCATACGTGTGAGTGGTAGGGTGTTTATCTGTATGTAACATACTACTCAGATGATGCATGCAAAAAAAAGCATAGACTCATCAGATTGTTTTTTTTTTTTTTGAGATGGAGTCTCGCTCTGTCGCCAGGCTGGAGTGCAGTAGGCTCAGCTCACTGCAACCTCCGCCTCCCGGATTCAAGTGATTTTCCTGCCTCAGCCTCCTGATGCCTCAGCCTCCTGACTAGCTGGGACTACAGGCACGCACCACCACGCCCAGCTAATTTTTGTATTTTTAGTAGAGACAGGGTTTCTACTAAACACAATGTTTACCAGGATGGTCCTGATCTCTTGACCTCACGATTTGCCCGCCTTGGCAAATCATGTGCTGGGATTACCGACATGAGCCATCGCGCCCAGGCACTTATCAGGTTTTAAGACACTTCTTCACTCTTTCCTTCTTTGGGCTACTCAAATGGAAACATAAGACTAGGACCTGAGTTCTCTCTTGCATTTCCTGAGCAAAATTTACTTTCTGTTTATGCTACATAGCAAAGAAAATGCCACTTGCCTTTTTCCAGTGCCTTACATCTTAAAGAGTAATGTGTTTTACTGCTGTTCTCCCTGCAAGCCCATGTGGACTCAGCTCCTCTCACTCTGCCACCCTGTTATTCATTTTAGATCCCAACCAGGCTGAGCTCTGTGCTCTGCTCCCAGTCTTTGACTATGTGCTCCCTCTGACGCTCTTCCCAACCCTCTTTTCACCTGCCTCACATCTATTGCACTTTAGTTCTCTGGGAAGCTTCCTGATCCCCCCAAATGGGATTCCACGGTATATGTCCATACCTCCTATAGGCTGTATCACAGTGTGTGGTGATTGTCTCCTTGTTCTTCTTCCCAGAACTAAGAGCTCCTTCTTATTCACAAGATCCCAGGGGCACCATTTTCTTGGAGCCCTGCTCACTGCTAGAATCCCGGAAGTTGGCACATCATAGGGGCTTAACAAATATTTGTTGAATGAAAGAGCTACTCAATAGATTTCTTGATTTATGTATAGCCTTTTAGAATTTGTGCTAAATAAGGGAACATATACGGACACAAATAGGATCATCTACTTATACATAAATATATAATCTTCATAATAACTACAATTTATTTGGCAACTGCAGTGTGCCAGGCTCAGTGCTGTGTTATTTACATACATTGTTCTAGTACTTACCATAATCCTGTAAGGTAGATATTATCCCTATGTTACAGACGATGAGCATGAGGCTCAAAGGGGTTAAGATGCATGTTCTGACTTCCACAGGTCACAAATCGGCTTCCAAAGATTGTGTTCTCTCTACCACGAGATTCTCTCCGTGTGTTATATACTGGCAGCTACTGTATTTTTCAGGCACCTGCCATGCTCCCAATCCACCAGGCTTTGATGATGACCTGCTGTCCATACCTGGGATTGCCATAAAGTGGTTGCCAGGGCAAGGTCCACAGGAGGAGGAGGAGGGGGCTGGACTGGGTTAAGAGGGTCCCCAGGAGCTGTGGTAACCACAGTGTCTGCCCCTTTTGCTGCAGAAAGTCCTGGGAACTGTCAAGGTAGATGTGTCTTGGGGTTCTCGGTGTACCCAAGCCCTCAGTACTCTCCTGCAAGGTGGAAGTGTCCATTGCACCTCCTTATGTCGCTCACCCTGATATCTGGGCATGAGGGCTGTGCTGCCTTCACTCTCAACATGTCACTGGGCTTGAGTCCACCCACTCCTACATTATTCACCTGCAGTTCCATGACCTCTCTTGAAGACCCAGGCCCAAGTCTGCTGGGCAGGAGGAGGATTCGAGTGTCCCTCCAGGTGCTGTCCATAAACTCACACCAAGTTATTCTCTTTTAAGCAAATCAGATGACTTGACTCTTTGCTGGCAAAGATGTTCCTAGGAACCTCAGCCATCTTGGGCCCAGTCATAGTCAAGTCCCTGGCTCACTCTGGGCTTTGCTATGGATGCACAGAAACTTGATGCATATTACAGACCATTGCATAAGAACACCTTAATCTCTATTAGGTCAGACTCCACCTAGGCTTCAAGAGTGTGTGAACTCCAATCAGGGTCCAATAATCACACTGAAAGAGAAACCGAGAGTTTTTGCTCAATGAATTTTGACCCTAGAGTGACTTTGCTTTACAATGAGGATCACTAATAATATTAGTTTCCTAGGGCTACTGTGACAAAGTACCACAAACTGGGTGGCTCAAACAACAGCAATTTATTCTCTAACAATTTTTGGAGGCCTGAAGTCTGAAATTGGGGTGTTGGCAGAGTTGGTTCCTTCTGTGAGCTGTGGGCGAGGGATCTGTCCCCAGTCACTCTCCTTGGCTTGTAGATGGTCCGCTTCTCTATGTATATCTCTTCACATCATCGTCCCTCTAAATCTGTCCAAATTTCCCCTTTCTGTAAGGACATGGGGGATAATGGATCAAGGCCCTCCTTAATGACCTCACTTTAAATTGATTACCTGTTTAAAGACCCTATCTCCATATAAGGTAACATTCTGAGATACTAGAGTTTAAGACTCCAATGTATCTTTTTTAGGGGACACGGTTCAACACATAACATGAACTGAGTCAAGCCAAGAGCTTGGGCCCTGAGCCAGACCATTCAAGTTCACATTCTGGCTCTGTTCTCTACTCACTTTGAACCTTTAGGCAAGTTGTGTGTGCTCAATGGGACTCCGTTTCCTCACTGCAAATGGGAATGGTAATAATAGAACCTCCTTTTTTGTGTAGTTGTGAAGCATCTATGTGGTTGCACTTGTCCCATGCTGAGCACAGTGCTGGTGGCTATAAGCACTCGATGAATAAATTTCATTATGATGAAAAGGGAGGCGAGAGACTGAGGAAGAAGATGCCAAGATGATGATTTGGGGCCCACCTGATGCAAGCTGACTTACTGTGGAACTGGCTGTTTTCTAAGAAGGTGGGGGCCTGTAGTGTCCTCCCGGAGTTTTTGAGGCCCCAAACCCCTGAGAGCTGTCTGTGTTTCTGGAAGATTCTGGGGAATACTCACACTCGCTTCCCTGAGGTTTGACCTGTGCCCTCGTTCCAGCAAATCTGAGTCTACATTTGGGCTTTGGGTTACTGTTAGCCGTCTCAGTGAACTAAAATAAACCCCATTAACATCAACGGGTTCTTTGAAAACAAGGCTATATGTGTGTTTGTTCCCCTTTCTTCTCCAGAAAATGGCAGCGTGCCCTTCATTGAAATTAGAAGAGACTTTTCTACATTCCAGCACCACGAGGCACTCACTCCACATTCCACTCCTCCATTGCTTTAAAATATATATAAACAGACAACACTTTAGATGCTAGGAAATGATGTGACCTAGAAAGTGAGATGACAGATAAATGAGGGAAGGATCTCCAGGAACACAATCTTGTCGAGCTGGATCTTGTCAGAGCAGATTTTCTGTGACCATAATAAAGGGCTTTTAACACGAGCTGCGTTGCCTCATTTCCGAAGAGTAGAGGCTACAGAGATTCTTAAAAAGGAAAAATAAATATTGCTCTAATTGGAGCCAGAGGTGAGGCAGGGTGGGACAATGAGCGAGCAAGAACTATTTATGTTGGAAAAAGGGAAGCGTTAGAAACGATTTAGCTGAGAAATTCAGGAAGATGAAGGGCTTGGTCAAGACTGAAGTAGGCCCCTTGTTTGAGAAGAAAGGAGAGAGTCCAGGAATGAAGGGGAAGAATCAAATTACAGGGCAGCAAATGTAAGCTAAATGAAAAGAGAAACCACAGCTTTCCACAGGTATTGAGGCCAGGAAATTCAGCGTTAGGACAGGGTGTGCTGGCTAAATCTCAAAAGCATTGGGAAAATTTTCATGCTAATGAAATACGTTCATAGTTAGTCAGGATAAGATAATAGTTACCTGAGCAGAGGCTAGAAGATATTTTAAAAGATGATCATAAATAATAGTGTCCCCAGCCAGACTGGAGATTTCTAGAAAGTTGATTTAATGTCTCACATTTTTCTTTTGTATTTCCCCATTAGTGCTTGACACATTGGTCATGGCTCTTTTTTTTTTTTTTTTTTTTTTTTTTTTTTTTAAGGCAGATGCTTTACATTCTTCATGTCTAATTGTTACCAACGACCCCCTTTTACATTTGGGCACCACAGAAGAAGATAACTTATTCATTGAAAAGCAGAACTGAGATTCAAACCCAGCTCTGCCCCGGGTCTAAATGAGCACAATATCTCAGTATATTTCATAGGATTCAGAGAACTTGAGACACAAAGTAGAAATTCGAAAATACGTGATTTGACCACCTTTCCTCTTATTTTACAATTGAAGACGCTAGGTTCAGAGGTGAGAAGGAATGTGTCCAAGGTCCCATAGGAAATGGCAAAGCAGGGAGTCATTTGCTAAATAAATGAATTCATGAATCTGTGGAATTTCTGTAGCAGTCAGAAGAAGCATATTTTTGAACACCTCACACTTGCAAGTTCTTTCTGAAATGTCTAAGTATTCTCACATGTCTCATGTTTTAAACAATTTATACCATGGCAAATAATGAAAGAAATTATAACACCTACTTTTAACAAATGTCAAAAAATAGCACTGGAGAATGTAAAAAAAAAAAAATTCTTATTAATCTTTCTACCTCTGCTAGTTTCAGTTTACCAGAACTCAATTTATATCCAAATTCCTCTTGGGAGTAGAACTAGATTAATGATGGCAATTTTTAATCAAACAAAAGTTTGATAGAGATTTTGAGAATATTCAACAACTAGAATCTCATTCAACAAACACTTGGTCACTACTGACTCTACACGCCAAGCTAAGTGTTAGGGCTGCGAAGTTGAATAGAGGAGCATTCTTGTCTTCCAAGATCTTCTAGCTTAATGGAGAGACAGACATACAAAGAGATATGTCAAAGTGTTATAAGTAGAGAACATATACAAATAAAAGTCTAATTCAGTAGAAGTTATTAGGAAACCTATCGAATTAAATATAAACATGAGCCGGGTTTACTGGCTCACGCCTGTAATGCCAGCACTTTGAGAGGCTGAGGTGGGCAGATTATCTGAGGTTGGGAGTTTGAGACCAGGCTGGCCAACATGGCGAAACCCCGTCTCTACTAAAAATACAAAAATTAGCCGGATATGGTGGCATGTGCCTATAGTCCCAGCTACCCAGGAGGCTGATGCAGGAGAATTGCTGGAACCCAGGAGGTGGAGGCTGCAGTGAGCCAAGATTGCACTGCTGCACTCCAGCCTGGGTGACAGAGTGAGACTGTCTCAAAAAAAAAAAAAAAAGCATAAAAGAAATATAAACATGATTCATCCTTAGAAAACTATTGTTTATAAATTAGTGCTCCAGGCCAGGCATGGTGGCTCATGCCTGTAATCCCAGCACTTTGGGAGGCTGAGGTGGGCAGATCACCTGAGGTCGGGAGTTCCGGACCAGCTTGGCCAACATGGTGAAACCCCATCTCTACTGAAAAAGAAAGACAAAAAATTAGCTGGATGTGGTGATGTGTGCCTGTAGTCCCAGCTACTCGAGAGGCTGAGGCAGGAGAATCGCTTGTATCTCGGAGGTGGAGGTTGCAGTGAGCTGAGATCACACTATTGCACTCCAGCCTGGGCAAGAGAGCAAGACCAGGTCGCAACAAAAACAAAAAGATAAATAAATTAGCGCTCCAGAAGTTCTCCAAATGTACTTGAAATTTTCCTTTTCTTATTCCTCGTGACTATAACCCTATCTTGCTTATTGTACTGATGAGCTATTACTGTATAACAAATTACTTCAAAACATTGTGCCTTAAAGCTACAGCATTTATCACCTCACAGTGTCTGTACATCTGGAATCTACATGTGGCTTAGCTGGGTCCCCTGGCTCTGTTTTCTCATATAGCTGGGGCTATAGTCATCTAAAGGCTTAACTGGAGTGGATCTGCTCACAAGCTCACTCAGGTGGTTGTTGGCAGGATGCAGTTGTCTGTAGGCTATTGACCAGAGGCCTCCTGGCCTCTCCTTGCCATATGGGCTGTCCACAGGGCAGGTCACAGCATGGTAGCCACCTTTTCTTACTGTGAGTGAGGAGGAGGGCAAGAGAGATAGAAACAGTGAGAAACAGATGAGTGTCATAATATTTTATAACCAAATCTCAGAAGGAACGTCTCATAACCTTTGCCATATTCTATTCATTGGAGGCAAGTCACTAGGTCTATCCCACTTTCAAGAGGAAGGGGTTACACAAGGACATCAATAGCAGAACGTGATCATGGGGGACTGCCTATCCCATGAATTTATTCCATGAGCAGTGTAATGGACCCCGATGAGGGGCCATTCTCCCATTGGCCCAAACCAGAAATACAAACTCACCCTTTGCTCCTTCTCTTCCCTTCCAGCCCAGCGAATCTACCACCTTGTCTTGTTGTTTCTATTCTACCTCTGAAATATCTCTCAAGGTCACTCAACTGGGGGTCCATTCTCTCCATTCCAACTGCCACCTCCTTGGTTCAGGTCCTTGTGGCTTCTTGCGTGGGTTTAGGATTGAAACAAACACCTCAGTGTTCTTTCTGGCTCCAATCTGGCTACCTCCATACAAAGCAGGCACCATCTTTCTAAGGCCCCAATCTGAGTCAGTCAGTCCATTTTAAAGCCCCTCAGTGGCTCCCCGTAGTCTAAGGATAATGTTGGAATGCTTAGCTTGCAGAACAAGGCACCTTGTGATGTGGGCCTCCTTCTCTGAGTGCTCCTCTTTCCTGTACTCCAGCTACCTGGAATGATTTGCAGCTTCCAAACTGGCCATGTACTCCCTGCCTCCTTGGAATAACTGCTCCCTTTTCTTCCTCTGAATGGTCCTCAATCAGGACTCTGCTCAGAAGAGATGCTCTCAGAAAAACCTTTGCTGCCCTCTCTAAGGCAGGTTGGGGCCCTCTTGGTGCTCCCATAGAACCCTGGTGGACTTCCTCCTGATGCTGCACATAGCCCTGCAATGATTTGTTTTCATGTGTATCCATTCAGCCCTACCAGTCTCTAAGCTTACTGGAATCAGGAACTATGCTTTTTAATCATTTTATTCCTAGGTCTGTGAGGTGCTTGGTAACTAATAGTTGGATAAATGATGATGGAAACTCCAGGAAACTTTCTGCTTCTCAGTTCTTTCAGCTCCTTTTATGCCAGTTACCAGGAACAGCTACATTAATTCATGCTCTCAGTACAAAATGGAAATGTGGGAGCCCTTGTTTAAAAAGCAGGAAACCTGTTTTCATTCTTCTTCGCTCTTGACCCATTGTAGTGTTCTTTTTTGTTTGTTTTTTTGTTTTTTTTTTTTTTTAATTTGCTATATAATGTTGTGTACCCTGGAGCATAGGGATATTTGCAAGAGGAATGCAGACCCCCCAGAGGCACCTGCCTGCACCTGGGCCCTCTCACTCACTCACTTACTCTGGGTGGCGGGGCGGGGAGGGGGGGTGGGGGGCATCATTTCTCGGTAAGGGTATGAGAGCCGAAGGTAAAGAGCCCGATCTGGGAGGTGGTGGGAGGCAGGACCATGCATGAGCCGAGGTTCTAAGCCCTTGGGGTACACTCCATTGTCTCATCAGACTTCACTTACAAAATAAAAATTCAAAGATAAAGCTATTGACAGTTTGGTCAGGGTGTGGTGGCTCACATATGTCATCCCAGCACTTTGGGAAGCCAAGGTGAGAAGATTGTTTGAACTTGGGAGTTAGAGAACAGCCTGGGCAAGATGGCGAGACTCTGTCTCTACAAAAACAAACTTACAAATTAGCTGGGTGTGGTGGCATGCACCCATAGTCTCAGCTACTTGGGATGCTCAGTTGGGAAGATCACTTGAGCCTCGGAGGTTGGGGCTGCAGTGAGCCATGATTGCTCCACTGCACTTCAGCCTGGGTGACATAGTGAGATCCTGTGTCAAAAAAAAAGTTATTGACATTTTGAAGATGGTGACCACAGAGCATTAAACACCTAGCCTGGGGTTCCCTTCTGAACACAGGGTGCTGTGAGACTGCAAGAGTTATATACACATGAAGCCACCCTCTCTGTCATCCATATCCTATTGAACTCTTTCCTGTGGAATTTGGACTATTCTCACTGTTTTTTGTTTGTTTGTTTGTTTTTTGTTTTCCCTGTGTCTACCAGCCATGGTAGGACCAGAGTGTGGAAACTTCCTAAGGCATATCTGCAATGCATAGGAGGAAGTAGCAATAGATTTTCAGGGAATAGCAAGGAAAACTGGAAGCCTTCCTGAGGTCATGCTCCTACTGTATCCTTGAGCGTGTATATCCAGGAAGTCCAGAGTTCTCCACCATGTTTATTAGTTATTAACAAAAAGCATTCTCAAGGTAAAATAAGATTAAGGCAGAGTAGAGTGGGAGCATTTATTCCTTCTGAAGATCACCTTCCATTAATTGCTTCTGCCATCCTCTTCATGGTCAAGCTAATTCCCTGACTCTGCAAGCTGGACTCCATCCCTTCCTCCCTTCCAATGTCTTTTAAGAGTTTTATGCTCTTCAGTAGATCCAACTGATATTTAGGAAAAAAAAAAAAGTTTTCTGCTCTAGAATACTCCATCTTCGCCATCTCATGAGTCATACAGGAGTCTGACTCATGGCCCCACTCCCTGGGTGCCTGGACCTGCTCTCTCCATGGTCCCTCAGCAACATCCTAATCCCCAAGTTTCATGAGCTCCTTGCAGAGTTCTAGCTTGGGCTCCCTGTTGCAGCGGACACCATTGATCTCCCTCTCCGTGAAGCACCTATCTTTTTGGCCCTGGGATGACATACTGTGGTCTCTTCCTCTTGAGCTTTTCTCTCCTTCTTCGCCTCCAGTGGGTTTCTTTGCCTCTACCTGTATCTTGGGACATGGTTTCACCAATGTTCTTGCTAGGCCTAATCTGTTTCTTACTGGATCCTGGTTCCAGTTTTGCTCTAATTTTCTTAGAGATTTTGTGAATTGCTTAAGCCCTCTGAGCTTCCATTTCTGTATCTCTAAAAGAGGGTTCCTCAGTATTGAAACTATTCACATTTTGAGTCTGATAATTCTTTGTTGTAAGAGACTGTTCTGAGCACTGTAGAATGTTTCGTAGCATTTCTGGCCTCTATCCATTGGATGCCATAGCACCTCCCAGCTGTGACAACCAAAAATATCTCAAGATGTTGCCAAATACTCCCTGGAGGGCAAAATTCCCTGGCTGAGAACTACTGCTCTAAGATGAGGAGGTTAAGTAGGTTATTTGTATTCATCTCCTAGGGCTGCCATAACAAAGGATGACAAACTGGGCAGCTTAAGCAGCAGTAATGTATTGTCTCACAGTTCTGGAGGCTAGAAGTCCAAGATCAAGGTATCAGCAGGGCTGGTTCCTTCTGAGAAAAAAAAAAAAAAAAAAAAATCTCTTCCAAACTCTCTGCTAGCTTCTGGAGATTTGCTGGCAATCTTTGGCATTCCTTGGCTGATCTCTGACTTTACGTTCATGAAGTGTTCCCCGTGTGTGTGCTCGTGCACAAATCTCCCATTTTTATAAGGTTACTGCATTTATTTTCACACTGCTATAAAGAACTACCTGAGGGAGACGGTGCGATGACTCATGCCTGTAATCCCACACTTTGGGAGGCCAAGACTTGAGGTCAGGAGTTTGAGACCAGGCTGGCCAACACGGTGAAACCCCGTGTCTACTAAAAATACAAAAATTATCCGAGTGTGGTTGTGCGTGCCTGTAATCCCAGCTACTTGGAAGGCTGAGGAAGAAGAATCCCTTCACCCCAGGAGGTGGAGGCTGCAGTGAGCTGAGATCATGCCACTGTACTTCAGCCTGGGCAGCAGAGACTCCATCTCAAAAAAAAAAAAAAAAAAAAAAAAAAAAGAGGTACGCGAGACTGGGTAATTTGTAAAGAAAAGAGGTTTAATTGACTGACAGTTCTGCATGGCTGTGGAGACCTCAGGAACTTACAATCGTGGTGAAAGTCAAGGGGGAAGCAAGGCACATCTTACATAGCGGCAGGAGAGAGAGACAGAGAGCAGGAGAAAGTGCCACATGGTTTTAAACTATCAGATCTTGTGAAACCTCACTATCATGAGAACAAGGGGGAAATCTGCTCCCATAATCCAATCACCTCCCACCAGGTCCCTCCACTGACATGTGGGGATTAAAATTTGAGATGAGATTTGGGTGGGGATGCAGAACCAATCCATATCAGTTATCAGTCATATTGGCTTAGGGACCCACCTTATTCCATTATGACTTCATATTAAATAATTATATCTACAATGACCTTATTTCCAAATAAGGTCACATTCTGAGGATCTGGAGGTTAGGACTTGAAATGAATTTTGGGGAGATAATATTCAGCCCATAATATCATCTCTTATGTCCCTTTTGAGCTCTAACATTTTATAATCCTAATAAAAAGAGAGGGAATATTACTCTTTGTGGACCCCAGTATAGATTCAGATTCTTCTTCCTGTGTTTCTGTAACCAAGCGTGTATGATATGATCATCCAAGTGTTTGTTTTACTTATTTTCTTTTCTCTTTGTCCTTTTCTTTCTCCATGCATGATTACTTGCACGTAGTCATTTCGGTAGAGTGTGGTCACTAATTCACTAATCATTGATTAACTTCATATCCTGATCCCTGGGGCTGTCTGCAAGATTAATGAACTTGTTTTTCTTTCAAAGAACAGTGATCCTTTGGTCATACAGATCTTCTTGGAGGCATCCAGAAGTTTGATGGCTGAGAGATGCAAATAGCTTTGATCATCAGAAATCTCACCTCCTGCATACCTACCTTACTCCTAAATCCCCCAGTGATGCTCAAAGGCAAGTCGGATTTAAGGTTTGCCACTCCCATCCTCACACTATAGGCACACCAAATAAATCTTTCTCTGCTCCTAAGTGCTGACATGTTAGTGTTTGGCTTACTGAGCATCAGGTACTAGAACCTAGCTTTTGAGGTTCTACAACATTTCTTCTTGCACCATCCACATCTCTGGATGCTTCTATTTTGGCGACCTATTCCTTTTGACTTCAGATAAATTTCATAGCAAGTGATGAGGGAGTGGGAATTTTGACTGCAGCTAGTCTACACAGTCTGTGGCAGGTAAAACTGACAAAGACCTCAAAGAACGTAGTGGGCCACTCTTACAAGGCCCATCTCCTGTCCTTGTGTTACTATAGACACACTTCACGGAATTATTAATATGAATTCATTTGCATAGTTAAGGAAATTGTGTTAGTTTGGAATTACTCAATGACTCCCCTGTCACAAAAAGATATGACCATAGCTCTGCCCACCTGTCCAAAGAGACAGTTTTCAGAATAGAAATCATGAGCCACTTGGTTGAGGCATCATCATTTGGCTGCTCTTAATGCTTATTTACTTATCTTTTAAGAAAAATCTCTACTTAGTTTGCTAGGGATAGATCCTAGGAGGTGCTGACAAAACACCTTTGGAAGTCCTGATATCCCTTAAGCCACCATGGTCTCAGCCAGTCAGAAGGTGGTTGTTGTGGAAGGAAGCACAGCATTCCTGAACCACGAAGCCTTTTTGAAGTGGGTCTTCAGTGTGGTTGAGCTCCAATAGCTCTTGCTCAGATGTCAAAGGCATGAGGGGGATATCAGATCCACAGCTGTGTCTCAGAGACCTGGTTCTTTATGAACACAGGGTTCCCAAAATAGAGCAGCAGCTCACCCTTCACCCCCGCCCCAACCATCTGCCCAGTTTGCTGCCTTTATTTGCAAATAGCATTTTGAAGAGCTTTGAGCCATGATGATCTCATAGCCTTGTCTGAAATGTTGGAAGACAAAAAATATTTCTGCTGTGACATTCTGAAGTTTGCAGTTGAGCAATTAGTTGAGCAGTTTAAGTCAGAAATCTTCCCTCTCCAAATTGGTGTTTTTGCCTTGAGTTGTTTGGAAAGCACCCAAGTGCTCACTCTCCACCCTCTGTTGCCTTTTCATAAACCTAAACACTAGTGGTATTACAGGGGAGTAGACGAACACGTTCTCCAAAGGATGGCCTAGCCATCAGGTGCAGGCACCATTCAGAAGAGAAGGCATTCACTGAATTTTCCAGCACTTACATAGAGCATCAGGGAGGAAGCAGTGCTTGTAGAATTTTGCTGGAGGAGATAACTAAACTAAGAAATGGCAAAAGGGCTCTGTTCAATCTAAGGTAGAAAGAGAGGAGGAAAGCTGAATGTATGTAAGAGGTCATATAAGGGAAGATGGGCACATTGACAGTCTCTGGGGTCCTTTGGTCTTCTCCACTCCTTGATGACTAAAACCAGGCCTCTTCCTACACTTCCGTGACCTGAATGGCACCTGTCCATTTTAGAGTTCCAGAAACTGAGTTCCACAAAAGGCTACTGGCCCAGAGTTCTATAGCTAGTTAGCAACACATCTCAGCCCAGAGCCCTGTCTCTCTGGCCCAGTGTTCTTAATCATTCTTTAAGAAGCAAAGAGAGAAAAGCCAAGAGAAAAGAAGGAACTACATGGAGGCTTGGGGTACAGAGGGCTCTAAACAGTGATTTATGTTGCAACCACCACTCTTGTCTGAGATGAATTTTATTGAGAACCTGCCACCCATATTCCTAGCCTTTTGCTAGGCACCATGCAGCACTTTCCATATTTTTTACAATTGATAAATAATAGATGTATATATTTTCAGGGCACATGTGATAATTTAATACATTCGTATGATTTGTAAAGATCAAATCAGTGTAATTGGGGTATTTAGCACCTTAAATATTTGTCTTTTCTTTATGCTAGAGCCATTTGAGTTATTCTCTTCCATCTATTTTGAGATATATAATAGATTATTGCAAACTATAGTCACTCTACTAATCTATCAAGCATGAGGTCTTATTTCTTTTATCAGACTTTTAATTTGTTTTTTCTATGTTTATTTGGACCCATTAATCAACCTCTTTGCATCTGCCCCTCACCCCTCTGACCATTTCTGGCCTCTGGTAACCACCAATCTACTGTCGGGCTTCAGCTCCCACATATGAGTGAGAATATGAGATATTTGTTTTTGTGTGCTTGACTTGTTTTACTTAACATAATCACCTCCAGTTCCATCCATGTTTCCATAAATGATAGGATTTCATTCTTTTTGATGACTAAATAATATTCTGTTGTGCATATGTATCACATTTTCTTTATCTATTCATCCACTGATGAACACTTAGGTTGATTCCATATTTTGGCTATTGTAAATAACGTTGCAATAAACATGGAAGTGCGGATATCTGTTTGATATATTGATTTTCTTTCTCTTGGGTATATACCCAGTAGTGAAATTGCTAAATCATATGGTAGTTCTATTTTTAGTTTTTTGAGGAACCTCCATACAGTTTTCCTTTGTGGCTGCTCTAATTTGCATTTCCACCAACAGTGTATGAGGGTTCCACTTCCTCCATATCCTAGCCAACATCCATTATTCCCTGTCTTTTTGATAAAAGCCATTTTAACTGGGGTGAGATGGATGATATCTCATTATGGTTTTGATTTGCATTTCTCTGATAATGTGATACTAAGCATTTTTTCATATATCTGTTGGCCATTTGTATATATTATTTTGAGAAATATCTACTCAGTTCTTTTTCTCATTTTTTAATTGGATTGTTTCAGGTTTTATTTTGCTATTGAGACATTTGAGTTCTTTATATGTTCTAGTTACTAATTCCTTGTCAGATGGATAATTTGTAAATATTTTCTCTCATTCTGTTGGTTGTCTCTTTGTTGATCATTTCCTTTGTTGTGCAGAAGTTTTTTAGCTGGATGTAATCACACTTGTCTGTTTTTGCTTTGGTTACCTATGCTTTTGAGGTCTTATACAAAAACTCTTTGCCTAGAATGATGTCCTAGAATTTTTCCTCAGTGTTCCCTTCTAGTAGTTTTATAGTTTCAGGTCTTACATTTAAGTCTTTAATCTATTTGATTTTATTTTTGCTTGTGGTGAGAGGTAGGGGTCTAGTTTTGTTCTTCTGCATATAGTTATAGAGTTTTCCCAGCACCATTTATTGAAGAGGGAGTCATTTCCCTGTTGTATGTTCTCAGTGCCTTTATTGAAAATTGGTTGGCTAAATGAATGAATTTTTATCTGCTTCCCTATTCTGTTTCATTGGTCTATGTGTCTGTTTTTCTTTTTTTGTTTTTGGCTTTTTTTTTCCAACAGTACCATACTGATTTGGTTAATATAGCTTTGTAATATATTTTAAAGTCAGATAATTTGATGTCTCCAGCTTTGTTCTTTTTGTTCAGGATTTTTTTTTTTTTTGGCTATTTGTGGTCTTTTATGGTTCCATGTACATTTTAGGATTTTTTTTCTATTTCTGTGAAGAATATATTTGTATTTTGATAGGGATTACATTGAACCTGTAAACTGTTTTAGGTAGTAATGTCATTTTAATGGCATTAATTCTAATCCATGAGCATGGAATATATCTTTCTTTTTTGTGTGTGTCCTCTTCAATTTCTTTCAACTGTGTTTTATAATTTTGCTTGTACAGAGCTTTCTCTTCTTTGGTCAAATTGATTCGTAAATATTTTTTGTAGCTATTGCAGACGAAATTGCTTTCTTGATTTCTTTTTCAAATTGTTTGCTGTTGGTACATATAAATACTGCTGACTTTTGTATGTTTATTTTATATCCTGCAACTTTATTGAATCCATTTATCAGTTCTAACAATTTTTTGGTGGACCCTTTAGGCATTTCTAAGTATAAGATCATGTTGTCTGTGAAAAAGGCTAATTTGACTTCTTTCTTTCTAATTTGGATGCCCTTTCTTTTTTTCTCTTGCCTAATTGCTCTGACCAAGACTTCCAGTATTATGTTGAATAAAAGTGGCGAAAGTGGGCATCCTTGTCTTTTTCCAGATCTTGAAGGAAAGGCTTCCAATTTTTCCCCATTCGGTATGATGTTAACTGTGGGTTTGTCATATATGGCCTTTATTATTTTGAGATATGTTCCTCTTCTATCCAGTTTTTTGAGGGTTTTAACAATTTAATTTTATGGAATGCTTTTTCAGCGTCTATTGAATTGATCATATGAATTTTGTTTTTGGTTCTGTTAATGTGATGTATCATGTATTAATTTGTATATGTTGAATCATCTTTGCATCCCTGAGATGAATACCACCTGATCATGGTGAATAATCTTTTTAATGTGTTGTTGAATTTGGTTTGCTACTATTTTGTTGAGGGTTTTTACACCTTTGTTCGTTGGTAATATTGGCCTGTAGTTTTCTTTATCCATCATGTCCTTGCCTGGCTTTGGTAGGAGGGAAATGCTGGCCTTGTAGGATGAGTTTGGAAGTATTCCCTTCTCTTCAATTTTTCTGAAGAGTTTGAGTAAAATTGGTGTTAGTTCTTTAAATGTTTGGTAGAATTCAGCAGTGAAGTCATCAGGTCCTGGGTTATTTTTTTTTTTTTTGATGGGAAGCTTCAATCTGGTTACTTATTATTGGCGTGTTGAGGTTTTCCATTTCTTCATGGTTCAATCTTGGTCAGTTGTATGTATCCAGGAATGTATCAGTTCATTCTAGATTCTCAAATTTGTTGGTGTGTAGTTATTTGGAATAGTCTCTAATGATTCTTTGTCTTTCTGTGGTGTCAGTTGTAAGGTCTCCCTTTCCTGAAGATGGTTTTTATTTCCAAGGTGTGTAAACTATCACTGGAAAGGTTAAAAGATTGAACCAGTTAGTTAGGGAACAACATAAGAAATAGTCAAAGGTACCTATTATGCTTCTAATCCCTGCAAGAACACTTTCTTGCTCCTGGAGAATAGCAGTGAACCAGACAGATTGCCAGCCTTCAAAGATCTTACATTCCACAGAGGTGACACTCCAGAAACACAAAATGGTAATACATCAATAAGATAATTTCATGTACAATGAGGTCCTATGAAAAAGACAAATTACAGTAATGTGGTAGAAACCTTACTCAGATAACTGAGAAAGTGACAGTGGAGAGGAACTCTGTGGAGGTGACATTTAAGTTGAGGTCTAAACAGTGAGGAGGGAGCCACGTGAGGTCCTGAGGAAAGGGCATTCCAAGCAGGAGGAACAGCTGCTGCCAAGGCTCCAAGGTGTGAACAGGCATGTCTGAGAGTGCGTGTGCCTAAAGATAGAGAATAAATGGGACAGTGCAGGGAAATGAGGCCCAAGGAGCATGAGGGGTCAAAATATATAGGACCTTAGAGGACTCTGGATTTATATTTTGATTGCAGTGGGAAGATATTGAAGGTTTTTTTTTTTTTTTTTTTTTTTTTTGAGACAGAATCTCACCCCATTGCCCAGGCTGGACTTGAGCCTCTAGGGCTCAAGGGATCCTCTCACTTCAGCCTCCCAAGTAGCTAGAACTGCAGGTGTGCACCACCAATCTTGGATAATTTTTGTATTTTTTGTAGAGCTGGGCAACACAATGTCGTCCAGGCTGGTCTCAAACTCCTGGTTTCAAGTGGTCTGCCTGCCTTGGTCTCCCAAAGTGTTGAGATTACAGGTATGAGCCACCACGCGTGGCCTGGTATTGAAGGTTTTAAGGAGGGGAAAGGAAGGGTTCGGATTTAAGATCCAGAAAGATTTTCTGGTTACTGTGTGAAGGATGGGCTGCTGTAAATAGGGCAAGAGGGGAAACTGTGAGTGTAGCTGACAGACTGTTGCAGTCACCCGGGTAAGAGATGGTGGTGGCTGGAATAAAAATTTTAGCAGTAGAGGTGGCAAGAGGCAGTTACCCTGGTAATGTAGTTTGGAGATAGAGCTAACAGGACCAATTGGTGAATTAACTTGCAGTTTCCCTTCTGTCATTTACAGACATGGGGAGAAATTTGGGGAGCAGATTAGGGAGCAGTCATGGAACAATTCTGTTTGGGCCACTTGATGTTTGAGATGCCTTTTATTATTATTATTATCTATTTATTTATTTTTTGAGATAGAGTCTCGCTCTATTGCCGAGGCTGGAGTGCAGTGGTGGGATCTCGGCTCACCGCAACCTCTGCCTCCCGGGTTTAAGTGATTCTTGTGCCTCAGCCTCCCGACTAGCTGGGATTACAGACATAAGCCACTGTGCCTGGCTAATTTTTATATTTTTAGTAGAGAAGGGGTTTCACCACGTTGGCCAGGTTGGTCTTAAACTCCTGACCTCAGATGATCTGCCCACTTCGGCCTCCCAAAGTGCTGGGATTATAGGTGTGAGCCACACACCCAGCTTAATATGCCTTTTAGAAATCAATATCTCTCAGAGTTCAAGAATTCAACCAGAGAAGTTGAACCACTAGAACATATATATATGTATGTGTGTATATATATGTATGTGCATATATATATAGTATGTGCGTATATATATATATGTTTATAAAACCCTTAGATAGATATATCCTGCAGAAGCTGGGGCCCTTTGTCCTGGATCTAAACACACACACCAGATTCAAGACTCAGAAAAGCTGAAGAAAGATCCCAGGGAAGATAGTGCAGTTGCAGGCCCAACTGCTGCTTCACACCAATGAATTGAGTCAGCAGATCAGCCATAATATCTGTGAGCTATAAAGTGGATGCTGCTTTTGTTCCACCTTCCAAAATCTCCCAGGAATCACCTTTGTAGCCCATCCTAACTAAAAATACACAGATGGTCCCTGATGTCTGATGGTTTGACTTACTAGTTTTATTTTACTCTATTAAAAAAAGTTGCCAGCCCATTCAGAACACAGAATTCCTTATGATTTTTGACTTTATGATGGTGTGAAAGCAATACATATTGAGTAGAAAATACTTAGGGTACCCATATAACCATTCTGTTTTTCACTTTCAGTATGGTATTCAATAAATTACATGAGAAATTCAACACATTATTATAAAAGAGGCTTTGTGTTAGATGATTTTGCCAGCTATAAGCTAACGTAGGTTGGGCACGATGGCTCATGTCTATAATTCCAGCACTTTGGGAGTCTAAGGCTGCAGGATTGCTTGAAGCCAGAAGTTTGAGACCAGCCTGAGCAAAAAAGTCACACCTCGTTTCTATAACAAAGAAAGAAAGAAAGAAACAAATAAGCCAGGTGTGGTAGCTGGTGCCTGTAGTTCTAGATATTCAGGAGGCTAGGATAAGAGGATTGCTTGAGCCCAGGAGTTCAAGGCTGCAGTGAGCTTTGATCATGCCACTGCATTCCAGCAAGGGCAAAAGAGCAAGACCTTGTCTTTAACAAATATATAAATAAGTAAGTAGGCTAACGCAAGTGTTCTGAGCACATGTAAGTTAGGCTAGGCTAAGCTATGATGTAGGTATATGTAGCTATATGTTAGGTATATTAGACGCATTTTTGATTTATGATACTTGCAATGGTTTTATCAGGATATAACCCCATTTTAAGCCAAGAAGCATGCATATAAGAAAGGGAGTGCTGAAAAATGTAGTTTAGTCTAGCCAAGCTGACACATTACAAATCCGCCACAGCATCCACGTGGAGCTGTTGAGTGAATGGTTGGAAATAGGAGTTCAGAATTCAGAGAAGAGGTTCAGGCTGTGGGTAGCATTTGGCAGTTACGATAAAGCCATGGTTCATAAAATCGTGGAACCATGTAAGATCACCTAGGGAGAGAGGTGGACAGAGAATGAAAAGAACAAAAGACAGCACCCTGGAGTACTTCAACATTTAGAGATTTGTTAGAGAACAAGAAATCAGTAAAGAATTTAAAAAGTCCAGTGACGTGAGAGAAAAACTAGGCAAGTATGTGTTACAGAGGTCTAGAAACAAAAGGAGGAAGAAGCGGTCACCTCAAATACTTCTGAAAACTCAAGGTGGATGAAGACCGTGTCAGGACTCTGCAAAAGTAATATCCAAGTGCCACTTAGGATGTCATCCAAGTATAAATACAGTACTGATCAAAAGGGTCATGGGTGACCACGAGTGGAAAGAATCATTCCGAATTGATTCCTGAGTTATTGGTGGGAAACCTCAAAAACCAGTTGATGTTTGAGAAGGGCCGTGAAGGTCTGATAGAATTGAAGTGTCCATGATGAATGTGATCTGCAGGGGCTTGTTCATCTTTAAACATTTTCAAGAGCAATTTAAAAGTCACAAACCCTGAACCATCTACCCACAACCCACAGAGAGACCTCCCAGTCTCCTATGCATAGCTAAGAATAGCCCACTTGGCTGCAGTTGGCCCGAAATTCTTGCTTTTTGGGTTAAAACAGTTGGCCACTATTTTCAGTCTGACACTCCCTTTTACAAATGAGAAGAGATGCCACTGCTCATTGGAAGCATTCTCACTTATTTGCTGTTGGCAGAGGAATGTGTCAGAACCTGGACAGTAAGTCAAAGAGTTTGCTGAGAGGAATCACTTTGGTTCTCTGCCTGTGGAAGAATCTTGATTTCAGTGGCTCAAGAGAGACAAAAGCAGGATTAAAAGATTGTTAAAAACTTTTAGTTTATTTGGTTTCCAAGTCGTCCAGAAATCTTCCAGGGAGCTTTTCAGAGAAAAGGAATCCTTAGTTATAAATAGGAAACACCTCTAATCTTGAGGGAAACCATTTCTGTGTAACTGAAGACTGTATGAGACAGAAGGAAGCAGACCCACCCTCCCTTACTCTAAATAAGTCACTTGGATGTACTTTGGCAAATGAATTTAGCACACTTAACTTCTGTTTGAAAATGCTGGTTTTTGAAGGATTTACAGAATGGCTGCGTTACGACTGGGGGTCAAATGGGTTGTTCCATTATACATCAGATGTGTACTTTTTTATCCTTCTAGAATTTGGTGGGGAGAGGGTTCCTTGTGATCACTGCTCCTCAAAGCACGGTTACATGGGGACTTCCACGGACCCTTGGCACCTTGTCTCTGTGGGCCCCACTCAGCATAAAAAAATCAAAAATTCTATTTTACAACTGCATTGGTATAAAGAGAAATATATTAGGATTTTATGGTAGAACATTTTCTTTGACCTAAAAGTGTATTTATTTTTCTCCTGAAAAGAAAATAAAACATGTTTTTGTTGACCCCTGTGTTAGTTTCCTATTGCTGCTGTACCAAATTACCACAAATTTAGCAGCTTCAAACAATACAAATTCATGATCCTATAGTTCTGGAGATTGGAAGTCTCACTGGAATGAAATCAACGTTTTGGCAGGTCTGGTTCTGTCTGGAGGCACAAAGTGGGAATGCTTCTGCCTTTCTGAGCTTCTAGAAGATGCTCATATTGCTTTGTTGGTGGACTCTTCAGAGCCAGCAGATTCACATCTTCAAATCTCTCTCTGATTCTCTGAATTCTGCTTCTGTCATCACATTTGTTTCTCTGACTCCTTGCCTCTCTCTTAAAAGGACCTTTGTGTTTATTTTAGGCCCATCCAGATAATCTAGGATAACCTCCCCAATCTCAAGATCCCTAATTTAATCACATCTGCAAAATCTCTTTTGCCATGTAATGTCCATGGTTTCTGGGAATGGAATGTAGATATCTTTGGTGGGAGTTGGGGCATTATTCCGTTACCACAACCCCTAAGTGTATCCTGGGGCTTGGGCACTGTGCCCACTGTGACTAATAGATAAGCCGTGCCTGCCTCAACATGCCAGTCCAGGAGGTGCTTGCACCAGAACGTAAAATGCACTGCTTCCTTCATTGAGAAAGTCTTACTGTGAAAAAACTTAGCGTCTCAGTGTATTCACCTTCTGGTGCCACCCTCTCAGCCCCTAGCCGACTAGTAATGAGTGATTAGTGGACTGACCACTGTAATAAGTTCTGTCTTAAATAGCTAAAGAACTCTTTCTGTGAATTTAATTCCTTGCTTCCTTTCCTGTGAGCATACTTTGTCTTCTCCAAAGTAGATTGTCCTGGTCATGACTCATGATGTTGAGGGTCAGGACTGAGCTGTGGTCACTGCTGGACACCCAGTGGGGATCCCACAGAGTTGACTTCTTGTTGAATGACAGGGTGGGTGGAGGGATGGATGGGTGGATTAATTCAAATTAATGAAATTCAAATATCAAGTGACCCTGGGCCCATCAAGGAAGTTGACTGTTTATAAGCTGGTCCCCAATGGAATTTGAAGAGAGTAAATGAGTAAGAAGCTCTGGGAGCCATGTGTTATGGAGAGGGCCAACTTTTAGTTGCCTGAGTTAGAGGCTGTCAGTGTGGTGGTGTCGGTGCAAGAGTATTTGCAGCTCCATCACCCTCTGGGTTCTTTCTCCACGTGCATGGAAAAGGGCTCCCCAGTCTCGCGAGGCAAGCGGTGGTGGACTGGAACGTGGTGGGGAGCCGGGACAGGAGAGGCGGCAGCGGCGGAGGTGGCGGCGGCCTAACGAACACGTAATTTTCTTCTCACTTCATGCGTCCCTCTCCATCTGACATGGCAGGTGTGCTGAGGAGGAATGGTGTGTGAATCGATTTGGAGAGGATCAGTGACACGGCAGCGAGCCGGGGCCGCGCCCCGAGCCATTGATCGCCTCCAAATCAATTTGCACACCGCTCCCTCGTAGGTCACCTGCCATTTCAGACAGGGAAGAGAACAGTGAAGTGAGAAGGAAATTATGCCGGGAAGTCTGGGGACCTTCTTTCAAGAACGTGGGGTCAGCCTTCAGCTGCCCTCCCATCAGCAGCCTTTGGAGGGGACAGTGCTCCCCAGCCCACGACCCACTCTGCCTTGCTCACCCCCGCCCTGGAGGGAAGGGAAGCCGGAGACTGGAGCAAAATGGGGCTGCTCTGAAAATCTATCAGCCTTGAGCTCACCTCTGGGGTTTGGGCTGCCACAGTCATATCCTAAGAGCTATTTTAGAAAACCCAAATTGCCAACAGTAATAATCTCTCCGCCGCGGGACTGGTTTTCATTTGTGCCTCTCAATGCACTTCACAATTAATTCTCACCAACCTCTGTCTCCCGCGAGCCAGGAGCCCAGGGGGAGCCCAAGGCAAGGCTGAGAAGCTTCGTGGATCCCCATCGAGAGTGCAAAGGGCTTCTCCACTGGGAAGACACACATGCACACACACACAAATACACACACACAGCACACACGCACATGGAGGCCAAAGTCTTCCTCAAGGAGCCAATGGCGCCAATCTTCTCTTTTGAGGGGAGAGAAGGGAAGGTGGTATAGGGGGTGGTTAAGGAACTAGAGGATGTCTCTGGCTCCTGACATGGCCAATAAGCCTCAGCTGAGGCAAGAGGCATCTCCTTGCTTACCAAGGCCTAAGGCCTGACTGGCAAGCAGCTGGCAAGGACACTGTCCATCCAAACATGGATTGTACTGTGGACATCCTGTCTTCTCTGGAGTTACAGAGGGAGTTGGGTTCATGGCCGCCCTCACTGGGTCCCAGAAATTCCAATAAGATAAAATGGAAGATGCTACCCTGCCTGAAAGTGCCCAGCATGGTGCAGGACGCCGATGGGTACTCAATAAATGGACACTACAAGTTGACTTAGTCCCCCTTCCCAAGTGGACAGTTTAGATTCTAAGTACATTCCAGTTGGCTGAGCAGATTTTCCCAAGAAGTAGGCTCCTTACTGTTCCTGATTTCTTTTGTCTACCCCATCAGAAGCAGGACCCTGGACAATCAAGGCAGGTCCAAGACAGAACTCATGGCAGGAGCAGAGGACATGGAAGGATGCATCTGCCCTGATTCTACAGAAAATAGGAAAACCGGCTAACCCACCTCATGCCTTGTGCAAGCCTGAGATACATCTCTACTGCCTTCCCCACTGCTAGGGAAGTGCTGCTAATGTGCTTGCTGCCCGGCCAGGCCCCTCCTGTTCATGCCTCAGAGGTTCATCAGAGATCTAGGATAGGGACTGGGGTTAGGTCTTGCATTTTTGAAAGTTATTGTTTATAAATTAGTCCTCAAGGGTCCAGTTTTGTGTCTGGGAAATGGCTAAAAAAAAAAAAAGGTTGTGACTCAATAAGCTCTCTCTCCTCTGCTCTCGTGATCCCTAAATCAGATGCTCTGCTCCAAGCAGGCAGGTGAAACAGGGTTCTCGAATGCTCACTGCACAGACCCAGACACATACACGTGTGCATGTTCACACACACATATGAATACACACATTCCCTTCTTAGGCCAAAGCCATGTTTTCCCAGCCGAGTTAAATTTTCTCCTCCTGGGGGAGGCTTTCCAGCCCTTTGCTCTCCCTGCTGTTAGGACTCTAGCTTTTTCCATTTGGCACGCAGATTACATCTACTTTATCATCAGGAGAGACTCTCTAAGCACCTAAGGCAGCCCTGCTGCCTATACTCCTTCCAGCTCAACCTCAGGAGTGCTGAGCTTTCTGCCTCAACATTTTCTGTGACCCTGCAGAGAACTTCCAGGGTAAATAAATAACAAGTTTAGGGTTCAGTTTAATACAGTGCCAGGTACTCTACCAGGCTCTGATGGAGGCGTTGGGAGGAGATCACAAAAAGGATGATAGTGCTGTCCCTGCCTGGAAGAGCTCCACTGGTTCGGTGCATTTACCTTGGCTCCTTGGCCAGATTTAAATGCTCTGGGGGGCCATCCACAACAAGGCCCAACTCTGCAGATACGCCACAGAATCAAGGCTCTGGTGATTGGAAGTAGCTTAAATGTAATCAATTCTAACTTAGTACATGGCTCTAGGTTAAATTTGTTGGAATACTTTGGACTTAGGCTAGAGGATGGGGTGGAGTGTTTAGGAGAGAAGATTGGGTTGGAAGGAGACAGAGCATCATTTCTCAGAGCTTCAACTCTACCCATGGCTTCTAAAATAAGCCAGAGGGTAAATGCAACTTTTGTGCTATCTTTCTGGGGTGAGCATTTTCTGAAACAAACATAGTAAAAGGAATTTATTCTATGGTAAGAAGAGTTTGGCCAACGGAGTCAGGACAACGAAGACATTTTCTGTCCTCACCGAGACTGCAAAAGCCTCACCTGCTGAACTGGGTCATTCAAGCTAAAAACAAAATTACAAAACAAAACAAAAAACCCTCTTCCTGACCAAGCATCCTTTGAAACATGGTTTAATTTCGTTTCTGTGACTTGTGGGTTGTTCATGTACTCAGGGTCCCCAGAAGGCAGGGACTTGGCATTTACTTACCTTTGGCTCCAGCAACATTTGCATATGGTACATACCGCAGACTTTTGTTTTTTTTTTGAAATGGAGTCTCACTCTGTTGCCCAGGCTGGAACGCAGTGGTGCAATCTCAGCTCACTGCAACCTCCACCTCCTGGATTCAAGAGATTCTAGTGTCTCAGCCTCCCGAGTAGCTGGGATTAAAGGCGTTTGCCACCATGCCAGGCTAATTTTTGTATTTTTAGTAGAGACGGGGTTTCGCCATGTTGGCTAGGCTGATCTCCTCCTCCTGCCTCGGCCTCCCAAAGTGGTGGGATTACAGGCTGAGCCAGACGCCTGGCCGATACATTTTATTAAATATATCTTTAAGTTCAATGCTTTGGTTTTGAGTAGGTAATATGTGTACATGGTACAAAAGTCAAGCAAGTCATGAGCTATTCTCCTAGGTCACCAGGGCAGGTACGGTAACCACTTTATTTTGTGACGTTCCAGATATATTCCACGCAACTACGTCACCAAATATTCTTGATCATGGTATTTTTATTCATTGTACATAGACAAGTCTGTCCACCTTCTTCTACTTTTTCTGCTGGCGCCGGCTCAGTTGCCTTTATTAAAAGTGGTTCTGTGTTCACATAGCGCTTAGTATACAAAAGAGAACGCACTGCAACAGTACAAGCAGTCGCGGCCACGATGACACCAACGTTCCCGCGGAGCTTGGAGCCACGCTTGGCGGTTAGCGCCTCCGCGCCTCCGGGGGCGCAGTGTCCAGCTCAGGCCGCACGATGGCGCCCGCTTCCTGCAGACCCGGCCCACAGTGGCGGCACAGACAAAGGCGGACGCTGGGCCTCCCCCGCGGGGCGGTGGAGGCGGCCGGCGCCCCGGGTGGCCGAGGCCGCCCCTGCGCACCGAACCGGGCAGCTGCCGCCCGAGTCTTTGTCCTGCGCTGCTCGCCCTTGTGCTAAAGGAAAAGGAGAGAGGACGCGGGGCGCGGGCGGCTCTGACCAGTCTTTCACCCGACTCCGCTCTCGGCTCTCACACCCCAAAGCCCGGCGGGCGCGAGCTGGGGTGGCTACAAGCGCCTGCGTGGGGACGACCCCAAAGGCCTGCCCAGGAAGCTTTCCTCCTCTTCCACACCTATGTAAAGAATTAGCCCGGAATTCCGCACTGTGGAGGTTTTGCAGCACTGCCCTTATTCTCTATTTGAAAGGCTACGGGGCCTGGGTGTCCCGGGTGCAGAGGAGACACCCATTTAGGTTGACTGCAAACTCGTGAGCTGTTTGGGCCTGGCTGTTCCAAGCGCAGCTCTGCAGGGGTCCAGGAAAACTTCTCTCCTCTAGTGTACTGGCACCCTCTAGTCCCGCAGTCCAGTAGAGTTTACTGGGATGATGCAAATGTTCTGTCTCCGCTGGCCAATATGGTGGCCACTAGCCACACGTAGCCGTGGATCGCTTGATGTGTGGCTGAAGAACTGAATTTTATAGTGCATTTAATTTTAATAAACTTGGATTTAGGTAGTCACATGTGGCTAGTGGGTTTTGTAGTGGGCCCTGCAGTTTTAAGGGCTCAAGTTGATCTGAGCACTTGAATATGTAGTTATGTTGTTGACAGTAAAATTTTATAAAGATTCCCATAAGGCATGGAGCATGTGCCTGTTCCACCCGAAAAGATCCTGGAACTAGGTGTGGGGGGTGGGCTGGGAAAGAAAAAGTGGTGCCAGCTGAGTTTATTTTGTCTGTTTGGGGAGATGGTTAGGGGGTGCCCTGCGTGTGGAGTAACGTAGCATGAGAAAGAAGGTAAAGATGAAATAGGTCCTTACAATGCGAATGGGACTGCTCAATCTTTGATCTATCGTTACAGAAAGTTCGGGGCTAATCACTGTCATCTATTAAGTGGCTAAGTATATACATCCCACACCTTGGGTTCTTGGGACAAGATCATTCCACCAGAAACAATTTTAACGGAACCTGGGATCTTTTGCGGTCTTGTGTGCTCAGGAGGAGGCGTGGAGGAGGGCCGGTGTCTGCACAAGCTTGACCATCCAGCCTGAGGTTATGTTACTGCTGTTTTCTCTGGGCATGTGATAAATATGGAACAATGGCAGTATCGTTGTGTGTTAGGGTGGTGTTTATCTGTGGGATGCAAAACAGTCCTGGGTAGGGAAACTGGGGGATTAGAAGTGTTTTTCTCATGAGTTGAAATTTCTTGGTGGCAAGCCAACTTCTCACTCATCATCAGAGCAAAAGTTGAACATAAAATTCACAAGTTACCTGCAGCAGCAATCATCAGGGTTCCGGTACCTCAAGAATGCCTTGTCACCTATCTCCTCCAAGAATGTAAACCAATCAGTGACTTCCATTTATTTTTATTGAAAATAAGCACGTATACCTTCTTGTAGGTTCCTTGGTCTAGTGTATTGAATCTTTCCAATAAGCAACTCAATTATGTGACTGTTTTCTAAAATCTGAGGTGGATGCTACCTTTTAGCATCCACCTTTTAATCTTGCAGGTAACATTTGTGTGTGTGTGTGTGTGTGTGTGTATAGAGGTACATGGTGGGCAAGGGGCAAAGATAGACCAAGAAATATTATATTCTCCTTGGAGATTCAGTATACCCTTTTACCTATTCTAAAGCATCCAGAAATAGACCTGTGAGTGCTGACATCTTATTGCCCTACAGCTGAGATGTCCTGGCAAGGCTCCTTGCCCTTAGTAGGCATTCAATAAATTTTTGGTGAGTTTTATGTAAGAAGGGAAAATGGGCCAGGATTCCATATCCAAGCTATCATTGCGGGCTGTCCATCCATCTCTTTTTGTTTTTGTGTTTTCTCCTGGAGATGTTCCCGATCACAAATAAAGAACAAGGGGGAAAATAGTTAAGCACACCTAGAGCTACGTCCAAACAAAAGAGGAAAGAGACTAAACAAACCCAAGGTTTTCTATTTCTCCCTGAGCCAAGTAATCCCTTTGATTACATCTAATACCTGCCAAAACCCAGATGGTGTGCCCACCCATCTCCCGTGTGATAATGCCACATTGTGAAATCTACCCATTAATATTAATTGTCAGCTAGAGAATCTGTCTGAACTACTAAAGCTTGAGATTGCCTTGAGAAAGCAGGCCCTGCTTTAGCAGGGATTTTAAGATAATTCTCATTCTTTGATTCTGTATCTCACATATGTAGAATGTTAAATAATAGCCTGAGAATGCTTTTCTAATTTCAGCACATGCCTGCCTCTTGCAATCCAGGTCTTAAACCACTGTTCATTTGGGGTCTACACCTGCTGACCAAAATATTACCTTAAACTGCTGTGGGCTTGCCAGTGACATGTAAGCACACACTGTTCACCATATAGAGAGAATTTTAACTCCCTGGGAGCTGTTTGAATTGAATGTGCCCTAGCATGCGATGCTCAACTGTTTCCTTTTTATTTTTCTCCCTCTCAGTAATTGACTTGGTAATCCTTGAAAAGTATTACAAAATCTCAGTTTTTTCAATTATTGTATGGGTCTTCCTGAGGTAGGAATGCAAAGGCAGAAGAGAAGGCCTGAGAAGAGAACTTGAGGTGCAGGCAAAGCTGTCGCATGGCAGAACACAGGGACCTTCAGGGGCGCTGCTCCTGGCTGATAATCCGGTCTGTGATGTTTGATTTAGACTGTGATCATAAACATGCCCAGGTCAGCTCAAAAATCCGATCTGTGCTTCCAGATCTTCACACTGAAATCTTTCAATGTTGCAGTTTCTGCTGCATTCACAGAACTTTTTTTTTTTTTTAAGCCACAAAATTTTAGAATCCATTTATGCCTGAAATAGGTATGAAAATTTAGTAGGTGTGAGATTGAGTTTTTCCTCCGGAGTCTCCCCCCTTTATTCTCATGGGTTATGCTGCAATCGCCTTTTGACAGTCATTCTTATAGCCAACACCTTAAACTTTATGAGTAAATGCAAAATCCAGCCCACACAGTGTCTTTGTTTTTGCCAGGAGCATACAGGGCTTGTGAAATGAATTAATTCAATATTCTATGTTCCTTGTTCAAGGAGGTGGCTCTTCATCATATCTTGAGCTTGATGTCCGGCTGTGGCCAGAGCTGCAGCCTTGCTGGGTAACTGACTGACTCTGGCAGAGGGACACCAAGCAAATAAAAACTGGCAACGTTCTGTTCTTTTGGGTACATCAATGAATGTTTACTTCAAAGACCTGACAGTTCTTTTATTAGCAAATATTAATTTCAACTGAAAAAAACCAGAAGACCTTCATGGTGCACCACGTTTAAATACACATTGAGATAATTTTTAAAACACCTATTGGTATGTAAAGCAACCTTCCTCATGAAAAGAAGTCACTGAACAAGTGGCAGAAGCCAGTTGGCAGAGCTAAATATTTTGATTATTTAATTTATTGCCATTATTTTACAAAACATAAAAAACAAGCAATTGAATTGCAATTTTGTTCCCATTCCTGCCCAACTTTGCAATGCTATTTTATGACTGCTGTCTTTGGAAAGAGAGAAGGGATGAGGCAGCAAATGGCTTTTTATAGACTGAGAGGTGGGTCCCCTTACCTACTTAGTCTTCTGTTTCTACAGGGATGGTAAAGGTGAGTTAAGGCCCTCCGTGGGAGGAGACAGACCTCAGTGGGTGTTCTCAGAAGGAGCTGTTAAATGCTGGTGCGTCTCCACCTCTGTCCCGCCTGTGGATATTTTGCAAATTGTTTCTCTCAGCCTCCTTCGCAGACGGCATCAGAAGGGAGGCTTGTATCCTGGGAGAGGGGGCTGGCTCCCTCTATCCTTTCCTCCCCTCTCACTCGAAAGTTGCTTTTTGATGCCAAAGATGGGGACAAGTTGTTATAAAGGCACCCAGAAGGCAGAAATTAGCGCTTTTAAACTGAAGGTGAATCACAAGTCCTATTTCTGCCTCCAGGGCTTCTGTTCAACCATTAAAAAGACCAAAATTAACTTTGAACACATCTATTCTTCGCATAAATAAGGAGTGGGAGGCACACCAAATCATTTTGTAAAACAGAAATCCTCTTGGAGAGTTTATGTTTCATGTGTGCATATTTTTAAATGCCCAAAATTCAGGTTATTATGGTGTTTGAGAGAATTCGCTTGCAAGATCAGACTTTAACATTCCAAGCTTAGCTCTGAGCAACTTTCTACGACTGGTTTAGAGACCTTTGAAAAATACACTTAATTATAACAAGGCAGCATTGTGCAAACATGCTAGGGTGATGTTTACCCTACCCCATTCTTATCAGTTAGAAGAAAAACAACAAAAAATATTAAAGAGCAAACAAGCCGAAATCAATGTGAAAAGAAAGTATGCTTAAATGGAAAAATATATGTATATAAATAATGTAAAGATTATAAAGTATCACCACACATAAGGTAATATGTGTGGTGATTTTTTTTTTTTCTTTTTTTAGAGACAGAGTCTCACTCTGTCACCCAGACTGGAGTGCAGTGGTACAGTCTCAGCTCACTGCAGCCTCCACCTCCTGGGTTCAAGTGATTCTCATGCCTCAGCCTCCTGAGTAGCTGGGACCACAGGCGTGTGCCACCATACCCAGGTAATTTTTGTGTTTTTAGTAGAGACAGGGTTTCGCCCTATTGGCCAGGCTGGTCTTGAACTCCTGACCTCATGTGACCCACCTCCCTCGGCCTCCCAAAGTGTTGGGATTATAGGCGTGAGCCACTGAGCCTGGCCTGGTAACATTCTTATTATCATAATTACCTATAAGCCTTAAAAGATAGTACAGGGCATGACTGAAACAGTTTCCTAATGCGTTGAAGCTTTCTGATGTTTCCTATATTTATGTATTTAAGTTGCAGGACAACGAGCCATTTTAAACTTCTGTGTAAACCAGTTTCTATCTTCCTTTTATTCTGTGCTGCTTCAAAGAAATCTCCAAAAACCTGCAACATTTCAAATATTCCTCATGAGAACTCTGGATGGTAAAGTCAAAATAGAATCATAAGTAGTTTCAACTAAGCATTAGTTTTCAGGGAACAGAATATCATGGATAGAGAAGGTCAATTTGAAAAACAGTGTGGGGTTTTATAGGAAGTGGCCTTATTTCTGAGTCTATAGGTGTCATCTAAGCTCCACCCCCCATGCCAGTTTATGCGATTTCTTCTGTAGAGGTTACCTATCTTGGGGCCAGGCTAACCCCTGCCCACATCCAACCACTGCCCTAAAGCCAGAGCCCAAGAAGCAAAATTCAAATGTCCTGGAGGCCTTAGGTCTTTAAAATATTAGCTTATGGTTCCCACTCAGGTGGGAATAGAACCCAGGGCCTTTAAGCTGATACCCTAGGGGTTCCAGAGGCTTCCTTACCTCCAGCATGGATCTGCTATGTTCTTATAAACACAAATGAAAATAGATAAATCTCTTTGGTGTCTAATCTGTAGTATCTGAAACCAAGTTTCCTTTTGCATAAATAAATTGAGGGGGTAAAAACTTTGAAAATTACCTACTTCCTTTCAAATTAGAAAAACAGACATGAAACAGACTGCTTTATTTCATTGCCTAGGACCTTGAAATTTTTAATTGGCTAAGAGAAAGTTATTTAAAAATAATAGGTAGGGCAAAATAAATACATAATTTGATAGTCTGTTAGCAACTCTTTTACTTATTGTAAGCAGAACACTTTCTCATTTTCCCTTTGATTGTAAACAGAAACCTAGTTTATTAAGCAGAAACATAGATTATTAATAAATAAATCACTTGATGGCTGTAAAGCACTTTGAGGGTGAAAAGCCCCTACTAAATGGCAAATATTATTATTTTTATTGCAAGCTAACAGGAGGAAACTAAGCTAATGAATGCTTACAGAGCTTGGAAGTAGTCATCACACTCAAATTGCCACATACTGTAAACTATTAAACTTGTTTCTTAGATAGAGATGCTTTTACATTTTAAGTTGATACTTTTTAATTTTTGCCAAGGATGAAAAGCAATGCTTATGGGCCTGTAATTTAAATAAGAATAACTCAAGGGTATAATCACTTTTTAGTTGAACTAGAAGTTGCCTAAAAGAGAAACTATTTTTGAAAGTACAGCTAGCAAAAGAAGATAAAAATAAAAGACCAAAACTAATTTTCTGAGTTAAATCTCAGAAAAATAGCTATTTATGAATATCTCTTCCCTTGAGTAATATCATATGCATGTACCAATTTACATTAAAATAATACCCTAAACAGATAAAGTGAAGCCTGATATTTCAAGGTTCAGGCTGAAAGGTATTTTTTTTCGTGCCATGACTGTTTGGTATTTGGCCTTGACACTGTGGTGTAAGACACTGATATGTAAGACAAATGAAAGCTTTTACTGTTTGATAGTTGAAATAGGGAAGAATATAAAAATAATACCAAGTCGTAATTAAGACTGGAAGTAAGAATTTAAGTCTGATATTCCTAGCATTTTTCTAAAGTAAGACCATAGGTATTCAATTTTGATATCAAAGTGGATGTACTGTATATTTCTATGTATTACATAAAATTTGCTGATATGCATGTGAACATGTGTTTATATAACTGGATCCACACATTTTGCTCATTCTTATTAAGAGATTTAAACAACAAAAAATTTTAACAGACACTTGTAAACATACAGTAGAATTTCCTTTGTTTAAATCTAACATAAATATATATTTTAACTAAATCCTGTAGGAGAAATTTTTGAGTTACTTGAGATTTTCCTTACTAACATGTGAAAGCAGTCTTCATTCTGAAGAGAACTAGGTTCTGATCTGGGATCACAGTTAAGGTGTGCTAAGAAGAAGGCATTTAAAGACAATTGTTTTGTCTCTCCACCCTCCCACCCCTCTAAACACACATACACATTCCAGGCATTTAAAACTGACACCAATTACGTTCCATGCCCAGGACTGAAAAACAAAATCTCCTCCTGTATGACAAGATTCAGCCTGCAGTGATTTTAGCAGCCAAGATACAAGATTTTTAAATTAGGGCCTTCAGTATATTAGCAGAGCCATATTAAAACAATGCTGGCAGCCCTTATGATGATACAGGGTAATTTTCTAATTAGCAGAAGGCTATTTGAAATGCAGCATGGTGTCCCATTTTTCATACTGTTATTTTCTACTGGATAGAACTAGAAAAAGTAAGACAAAAGCCATGAAACTTCATGGTTAAAGTTCTGTAAGTTAGTCTCTCCAGCCTTGTAAAAACAGAATCTAATTTTAAAGGATTTTTAATTTACAAAACTTAGCTTTGTTGCACCAGGGATGTGTCAAAAACCAGCTCACCATCCAACCAGTTAACAGATAGCAATTGCTACTCTTTAATCATTTGATTTTAGGTAACATTTAAAAATTTATAATGGCGTGTATTTTTCATCCTTGTTTTCTCAATATCTCTATTTGGGTTCATTTTTTAAAAGAAGATTCAGCAAAAGGTTGTGTGTATAGTGGATGCTGAATGAATATGATTGTATAGTGGGAATGCTTAGATATCTTCAAATGTTTCTTCCTAGAGGTAGAGAAGAGGGATTTTCTTCATAAATTTGAGTCCTACCTTTTGGCAAGGGTCAAAGGAAAGGGTAAGGGTTAGAGGCAAAAACTTTTGGGGCCCCCACAGGGAAGGATGAATTAGGTTCTTAGACAGTCCAAATATAGAAGCATTCAAAGAGTAGACTTTCTATGAGAAGATTCAGCCATCCTGTGTATGTAACTAGAAATCACTGTCAGAAGCATCATCGTCAATTATGGAGGAGAAGATGGTGAATATTTCATTCCTGGTGAGATCCAAATCACTTCATTTGCATATGGGCCACTTCCTCTGCAGATGGGTAAATAGAAAAATAAGTTGAATGGCAGAGAACAACTTGCTTCAAGCCACTCTCTAAATTGCCTCCAGCTTTCAATTTTTTCAAAGAGCGTGTCACCCACCACCCCTACTCCAAAACCTCTCATGACTTTCCATTGCCTACAGATTCAGGTCAAGACTGTGAATAACGACATTCCAGGTTCTCCCCAGACTTGCCCCAACCTCCCTTTGCAGACATCGTCCTGTCACGCCACTGTGCTTCAGCTACACCAGGCAACTTGCAGCCCCCAAACTCACCAAGCCTGCCCGAGCCGCTTGCTCTCGGGTCAGCCAGGACTTCCACTCTGAGTGCTCTTCTCACATCTTCCCATGTAGCAAAGGCCTACTCATTCCTCCCCAGCAGCTGAAAATTCTTCCGCTTTGGGACACCTCCCTGACCTCTTGTCTACTGCCTGTTCCCCAGTCAAACTTGTATGTGAGTCCCTCCCCTGGACTCTGACCCATTCCACAACATGGACCTTTTCTTGTTGTTAACTTGTCTTCGGTTCCCTCAACATCTGACACAGGCTTCTGATACTCAGAAGCACCTAGTATTGAGCTGACTCTAAATAAGGGACCTGCCTATTTCACATTATACACAGTATTCAGTATTCTATGTGTTTAGAGAGATTGTTTACGAATGAAAAACAAATCAAAACAAAAGTAGCAGTACCATGTTCAAGGAAATATACTTTGAGTAGAAAGAGAGCAGCTGATGTTCAAGGTCATCTGGAAGCATTTTTTGACCAGTTAGTTCTTCATTTTCTTCGACCCAACTCCAACATGATGAAGCAACTTCCTCATCATTCCGGGGGCCTGGGAATTCATACCCTCATTTTTACCTGAACTGAAACTGAACAGTGACGGTGATAGGCATGACAACATGACATCATTTGGCTCACTCTTCCCTCCCCCTGGCAAAGGTGATTATTGTAGACACAACTTATGAAGTTCTGGCTTTTTGATCATGGTGCCAATGTCTCTCTATAAGAAAAATGAGGCATCCCCTCCTCCCTGGGCAGTCAGAGTTTTCTCCTCTTAAAGAAGAAAACAAAAACAAAAACGAAAGAAAAATACATCATATTATTCTGTGAGTAATAGAATTGGATTTCTTTATTTTTAGGATGCTTGAAAATCAACTTGCATTATCTGTCATGTGGAAGCCTGGGATATGGTTTTAAAAACAGGACACTTACCTCTCCATCAGATCTTCTATCACACGCCCTGTACTAATGGCTCCTGGCTCATTATCTTCATTGCTTGAATGCTTACAACTTGGTACATCCTAGATGATCTGTATTCTGCTGTTTCTTCTACTGGGGGAATAGTAAGTTCCACTGGGTCCTGGATGCCAGACCATCGGCAACTGCTTTCAATAGCCCTGGATGGCAGATCCACCTACCTACTTTCTTTCCCACAAAAAGATAATTGTTTACCATAATTCTTTGTATCTATATATCTATTTGATTGTTGTGCTTTTCCCTCCAAGTCTGGGTTCATGGAGGCTTTTTTTCTTTCCCCCCCGCTCCCAGAGGATACTTTGAATGTTCTTACACGTCTCTGGCATAGTTGACACCGAGGACCAAATTGGGGTTAATGCACAATGCAGTCTACTTTATCATATCAACCCAGGGACTTAGAGTCCTGATAAACAAAGCTAAGCAGATTTGCACAATATGTGGGAAAAGCACTAGAACCTGAATCTTTTGATAGAACATATGTAAGTAATTACGAAAAAAATAATTGCACGTTTGAGAAGGTGGACTCACCAGGCAGTTGTTGAACTATAAAAATGCATTAAGTATAGTCAGTTTCTTTTTTAAATTATTCAGGAATGTTGTTTATGTTATCATGAAAAAAAAGAGGTGAGAAAATATATTCGGCAATTTTTGGTTTTCCCCCATTTGAGCAGATGGCGATTTGTAGTTCAAAATTTGTAACTCAAATTATTTCACATTTTTATTAATCAGTACAATATGTTTTTTAAACAACAAACTGCACTTAGAAATATCAGTGTAAGTTCCCCAATTCTCCTAGTTCCATCAGAGAGCAGTTTGAGAATTAGAGATTTTGTTAGCAATACTGGGAAACAGGGCATTCTAGTTCAGTGTTTCAATAGTAATTATTTTTATTCCAGTGTTCAAAGTGTCTTATATGGGGGAGGGGCAGTTGAAAATAGTACAGAAAATTGCCATGGGGAGCTGTAAAAAGCTGGGAGAATCTGTTTCAAGATGTTTGCTTTTTTGGTAGAACAAAAAGTGCATTTTGTTAGAGACAAATATTTTTTGTGATAAAAAAACATTTTATGTGAAGTGTAGATTGGACTTTTAATATAAAAAAGAAATGTTAAGACATTCTATTTTCGGAAGGTTTGGCGTCTTAGAATGAAAGCTGTTAGAACTGCATATATTGGAATGTTCTCACAACTGTTGTCGTCCTATGTTCCTCTCCAAACCTGTTAAATTACATGAGTGTAGAAATAAGGGAGCTTTTTTATTATTATTAATTGACACTCATTTTTAGCTGGCATGTGCTGGCAGGTCTTTCCAGACAAACCTCAGACCGTACAAGGCAGAGCTTCAATCTGAAAGTTTGGGGACTATTCCTAAAGCTCTGTAACATGGAAGCTAGGAAGTGTAATATTAAAGTGATAAACATCTTAGATTCAGTGTAATTCACAGTTTCTTTCATTCTTTTTACTATCTATAGATCTAAATCAAAACAAATTCCATAAAAGAGGGGGTTATTTTCAAGCACATTTTCCTTCAGAGAGCTCTTGAATATTTTATCATATCTATTTCTATACATATGCTATACGTTTCTAGATCCATGTTGAACAAAATCCAAGGTGATGATATAAAAAAAATGAGACTATGACATTAGAATTCCTAGGAGATATAAAGTTAGCCCTTGTAAATGAAATAAACTTTGTTTTGGCAATTAAGAAATACACAGGGATATTAAGTCAAAGAACAATATGTCTGAACTATTAAATTGGCTTTTTCCAGGAGGTTATTAAAAATGTATTTCAAATTACCAGAGTAGCAGGAAAAAAATAAAAAATAATAACTTAAAAACGGTTACATTTTCCTTCATTCTTGAGAAGGCATATTGGATTTCATAAAACGTGATTTCTAAGTAGAGTCTTTTCAAGCAAATATCCACTCTAGGATGCACCAGAGGTTCACGCTGCCCCCTACCTCCCTACCAGTTCCAAATAGTGAGAGCTTTTGAGCTGTCACTACAACAAACTATGAATGGGTGAGCACTTCAACTGTTGTCTGGCAATGGGAATCTATGGATTTTCCGGGTGTCCCTCCAATTGTGCAGAACCTCAGGATTCAGACAAGCTCTTCACAAGGTCAAACAAAAACCAGACCCGGATCACGGTGCCGCTCAGGATCAAATGGGGCAGGAAGTATAAGCTTACGATGTGAGGATGGAATCTCTGGTGACTGAACAGCGTCCGCATCCTCAAATGGTTAATTCCCCAAGGCTGTCATATTGCATAAACAGATCTTCCTTTAATAAAATTAATTAGGTTCTGAGCTTTATAGGGTGATGCCCACTGACCCTTTACATGCCTATTGTTCCTAGATTCAAGAGAAAGAAAAAAAGAGAGGCTGCCCAGTAGACAAGAGAGAGACCCAAGTTGAAAGATTAGAGATCTCAAGTAAGATCTGGGAGAGAGTGGAGGAAGCTAGGTAGCGTTTGCTTTTGAACCGAACTGGGGAAAAAAAAATCCCCAGGAAAAAACAACAGCGCGGTGGTGGGGTTTTGTTAATTTCGCTTTTTTTTTTTTTTTGCACGCGCCACGAAATTCAGGCTGCGTTTAGTTCCTGAGAAACATCCAGAGTAATTGCAGATTGCGGAGACGGAGACGCACAGCGTTAGTTCAAAAAAGACCCGAGGCATTGGGGCAGGGTTAGGTGGAGGGCACCGGAGGCTCTGCACAAGAAAAGCAGGAACCTGCAAACCCACGTAGATTTCCACTACACCCTTCCCTTTTCTTCCGGCTAGCCACCCAGCACTCTCCATGGCATTGCATGGCACAAGTTGCTTCTGATAGTCTTTTAAGTTTGCTAAGGGAACTCCTTGAGGGTGGAGTCGGGGCTGGGGTAAGGAATGAGGATCCTGGTCTTTTTTCCTTTTTCTTTATCATAAGGAGCTTGAGGTTCCCATCCTGGGGATTACGTGAGCTCATCCTGGGCGCCTCTTGTCGCAGATAATACGAGGCAGGGCAGCAAAGACTGCCTGATTTTGTCGGAAAATTTTTTGAAAGGGAAAGAAAAGGAAAAAATCGTCGTAGACCGGATGTTTCCAATTACAGGGGAGCCAGAGAACAGAAAGAGTGTGTGTGTGTGTGTGTGTGTGTGTCTGCGCGCGCGCGCGCGCGCGTGTGTGTGTGTGTGTGTCGGGGGTGGGGGCGCGCGGTGATGGGGAGGGATGGAAGGATGGGGCAAGATTTGGAGAGGGTGTAGGTTGGAAGTGGGAAGAGACGCGGCAAGGCAAAATGCAAGAAATGAGGCTTCTGTGAGGAGAAGAGGAAAATAGGAAAATGAAGCAGAACTAGAAAAATGACAAAGTGTTGAGTGCTGATTTATTGCAGAAGCCTCTGGTCATTTCCATATATTGAAATGCGCCCAAGCGGCCAGTCAGTCAATTTCTTTTGAGCTGCTGCCGCCGCTGCCCACGGGCTGCCCACGTGACTCCCCCTCAGTCAGCCTCTTTACCACCCAGTCCCTGATACAGAGAGAAGAGGAGGAAAGAAAGAGAGTGTGGGGCAGAGGAGGCATCTGTATATTCTAGTGGGTGATCTGGAGAAGCAGACGTCCGTGTGGGTCTTTGGGAAAGGAGGAATGTGGCCTAGGGAGGGGAGAAGAGGATTTCAAGCTCCATTCAAGTGTTACATCATTACCTCTCTCTGTTTGGCATCTTTCCATCTGTTTCTCTCTCCTCTATGTCTCTTTTCCCTGACTCTCTTCTTTCCCTCTTTATCTCTCCCCTCTTGATGGTTAAAAAAGGGGTCAGAATTCAGAGATGGAGAAACCTATCTATCTAGAAATAGATAATGAGGATGGGTGTGGAGATGTAGGATATTCAAGTCAGATTTGATTTTGGTATCTTTGATACTATCCATTTCTTTGGTAGATTTTTCTTAAAGAAAGGCACATGTGCACACATGCACACACACACACACACATACACAAATCCTAGATAAAAGCCAGTGAGTTGTTAAAAATGAATTTGCAGCATTAGAGCTGTTAGCATCATTCAGCAAGCAGGAAGCTTGATAATTTCCAGGTGTTGGGGAAAGCCGTTGTCCGGGAGCTCTTACAGAGCTTATAAATCCCTGTTGGGAGGGAGAAAAAAAATCTTTGGAGGTGAATGAAATATCAAATCACAAGACTCCTATGTAGATTTATGATTGCATAACAGGCTTGATCATTTCCATATACTGAAATGTGCTGTTCTCCTGAGTCTGCCCAGCCCTTCCAGGAGACGAGGCGCTCCGTTCTGCCTTGATCAATGTTGACTATGAAGCAAAAAAGGAGGGGGGGGGGGGGGGGGAAAGCAGGCTGGCACCAGATGGAGCGGGGTCTCGGAAAAGGTCAAGGTTAGCCCAGGCTGCTATTGAGTCGGTAGCAGCCTCACAGATAGATCTCTGCCTCGAAGGCACCCACTGGGGCTTCTCAAAATCAAATCTAATAGAAAAGGCAGTCACAGAATGAAATCGCTTCATCTGAATGCTAAAATTGTTATTAGGCTACATTAGAGAGATATCAGGCACGTGGTTACCAAAAAAGGGAGCATGCCTAGCAGTTTGTGTCTGAAAGAAAAGCTATGAATATGTTGATAACATCAGTAATGGGCAAGTAGAAGAGATGGATATCTTTTTTTTTTTTTTTAAATCTGAAGACAGATTAACATATTAAACGAATATTCTCCCCCACCCTTTAGCAGGACTACCTATAATTCTAATTGCTTAGAGTTCTTCTTTGGGGGGGGTGGGGGCGGTGAAAAATCATTCATTCCAACAATAGTTGATCCTTATTGATCCAGAAGTTTGACTTACTGGAGGAATTTGTTGAGGTTTTTTTTCCAGGTGTGGGCCTTTGGAAATTTATTCCTTAGGCATTACATGAGGGGTTGACACTGGCTGGAAATCAGTCTTTCTGGCTTTGGACCACGGGAAATCAGTTAGAGGACTCCTTCCCTTTCTTCTTCCCCCTCCTCTTTTTCCTTTTGCATTGTTTTCAGAGACTGAACTGTTTCTGGAGAAAATTTCATTTTACAGGCAAACCTCAGCCTCGGAGAACGCCTGGGATCAGACATCCATAGCCTGCAAGGGTAGCCACACTAGTAGTTTTCAGACAGTCTCTCCCCCCAATTATCATAATGAAACCCACATTAGCTGTTTTTAACCTACAGCACAGCCATATCTTAAAGAAGGATTTAGTCTTGTAAAATAAATGCGGGCTACACTAGATTAAACATGATGACTGCACTCCAAGGGTTAATAAATTTAGAATTAACAGATCATCCCAGCTTGATACAGCTACTATAGATGATTTAATATGCAGCCTAAGCAGGTTGACAGTCAGCTCACAGATGCAGATAAGATCAAACAGTCTCTTGATTCAATAGATTGAATGGTTGTACGGAGTGTCTAGAAGGTGAGCGACAGAGCATATATGGCAGGGGTTCTGGGAAAGAGGAGCTTCCATTCCCAGCTGCTGTTTTGTGCATGCTGGTTTTCTTTTTCTAACAGTTCACCTTCTGTGGCAGTAAAACCTGGAGTAGGGGTTTAAAAATTCTCCTCATCATATAGAGTGATGGGTACTTGTGTAAGTTTTGGGTAAGGAAAGGATTGGTACCTTTAATATCAGGATCTATTTCTAATTAGTTCTGCCTGGTAAAAGCATCTACCTGTTTCTCTTCCTTTCTCTCCTCATGAGCTCTCAGGTCAGAGCGCAACACACAGGATACAAGATTCCTGGATGGTGCAGATAAAGGCAGGCTCATTGCTGAAATTACATAGGTAATTTCCTCAGTCCTCTACTTTGTTGTAGCTGTAAAGATCTGAAGATGGAAAAGAAGTACAGAGCTAAGTTGAAATCCAAACTTCAGTATGTAGCCACGGTGAGATGTTTACACTAGGAGAGAGCTTATATTCCTAAAACTGATGTTAAAAAATAGCAAAATTAGGGAGCGTGGGGCCTTGGGGAAGATTGAGGTGAGTCTCACAAAAAAACTTGAGTGTCTTTCATCAAGGCTTGCCTTGGTGGCTCGGAATCTAGA
This sequence comes from Piliocolobus tephrosceles, assembly GCF_002776525.5. NCBI lineage: Eukaryota > Metazoa > Chordata > Mammalia > Primates > Cercopithecidae > Piliocolobus > Piliocolobus tephrosceles. Next base: position 60,993,067 of record NC_045448.1, on the reverse strand, counting down.
GTTTTTAATGTACACCTGAGTTTCTTTTGGTAGGTTTAATTTCCTTTTTTCTATTTCCACTTTAGAATTTAAATAAGACAAAATAATACCCAATTTCAATAGAAGTGTATGTGATTTGATGTGATAGACAAGTTTTAACAGTTTTTATGATTTGATCAAGAGCAAGGACTCTTCCTCAACCCATTAGATTCTGTCATGTGAATATATATTCAGGCAATTTAAAAATGCATATTATGTATTCAATAGACCATCACAGGTCTGAATTGTATCATATTATTCTGTTCTGTCAGCTACCCCCCGCCCCGCCCATCTTAATATGAAAATCTGTAATAGAGTGACTATAGAACTATGGCCATCACTTTTTCAATGTGCCTAACTTGGTTGTTTCATTTATTTATTTTATTTCATTTTATTTTGAATATCAAAATGTCCAGTCTACACTATAAGCTAATGGGTCACAAATTTTTCCTTTAATAGATAAAGCCATTTAAAGCTGTGTAATATCTGTACATGCTGTTAACACTAACTTTTCCCTTTCTGTTCTAATGTCCTAGTAAGTGGCAGGAAATTCTTCTAATTCAGAATTTATTATCATTAGGTAACCTCTAGGAAATTCTTAAAACATTTCATTCTTTGAAAACGCTGTTTGGGATCTTGGTGAGATTTTTTTTTTTTTTTTTAAAAACCTATCTCTATGTAACATGCATCTTTAAAGGGTTTGAGATAAAAGCGAATCTTACAGATTTTAGGCTGAGGAATGTTTAAAGTGGAGTTGTGGCTGACGGGAGGAACTCTGAACTCAGGTATGGCTGTTCCTGGAGCAGGGGAAGTGGGCATTTATTTCACATATTAGCCAGATCTAAATGCTTCTGAATTTTATTCTCCCTTTCTTGGACAACCTATGATTGCAGCAGGGGGCACCACCAACATACGAATTACTTGAAAGTAGGAAGCTCCGGCTTTCCTGTTTCCCTTACTACTTGGAGGCATAACCACTGAAAACAGTTATCTCTCAGAAATTTGCATATTTATAGTGCCTCCTGCAGGTTCCTGTGATTGCTTTACAGTCAGGAAAGGTAACAGAAAAATATATATCCTCCTTTAAAACATGAAAAAGGATCATATAGGAACAGTGACTCTAATAGGAGACTAATTCTTGCAAAGCCGGTAGCATGAAATTTGTTTCCTGAATATTTTTTTGTTTTGTTTTTGGATTTGAAAGGAATATTCTGAAAGTTATAGGACTAAGTCCCTGATTCCTTGAAAATAGATATAGGAAAATACTTAATGTTTTGAGAAAAAAATCAGCATAGACTTACTTATTCATTGAATGACTACCTCTAAAGAACAGAAAATTCCTTACAGTTAAGGAAAAGCCATGCAATAGATCATTTAAAACCCTAGTTCCATGGCACATACATTTTTTTTGTTCTCGTCATAAGCAAAGAACAAATGTGCAGTGTACCTCTGGATATAAAAGTTAATTAGGTCTCAGAAGAGAATAGTTTCATTTTTATTGGCTCTGAGTTCCAAGGATACTTTTGATATACCTTTTCTTTCAGCCCTTCTTGACTGACCCTCTTTGTGGAAGCTGTCCATGGTCCAGACACTCGGGCCTGTTTGGTTGTGGATGCCGGATTTTTGTTACTCAGCTTGCTCTCTTGAAAACCATTCCACCAAAAGTCAGCATCATAATTGAAATTATACCCAGAAAAATCTAATCTTATCTCCACCTCAGGACCAAGGTGCAGTTAATGTGCTGTTTCACCAGGGGTTTCAGTTCAGTGAGAGATTTCATATACTCTTTAGTTGGCGATACTTGGACACAGGAACATTCAGGGAGGATGAGACTGAAGCTTTAATTCTGAGTCATCCTGCTTCCTCCCTGTATCTTTACCAGAACCTCTTTCTTATTTTATCACAAGTCTATTGTACTTAATTTCCTTTCCTTTTAAAAGGCCAGTGTACACGGTGCTAATAGAACTGGTATCAGTAATCATCAGCACATCCTTCGTGATAGTGGAATTCCATAAGACATGGCCTTCTCTGTATCTTACCCTTTCTGTGCAAATGCCTATCAAAATCAAGAGGATAAAAATAATTTTTCCTGCAATTAGGTTTTATGTAATAAAGACACCATGTAGTAAAAATAATATGTGCTATCAATAATACTGGAGACACAAATGTCTAAACAGCAAGCAGAAGGATTCTCTTATCACCCATTAGTCACCACAGCACTACGTGTTCTTATATTCTACCTCTCAGTGTAACGTTAGGTGATCTCTCTGCTTGTTACTCTGGCTGGGGAAATTTTCAGTGAAATAATTACTGCCATCCTCTTATTTCAGTGCAAGTTTACACACAATGTTTAGGCATTTGTATTATATTTTTAAAAAATGTACCTAAGGATTAATATTTGTTTCCTGGCTGCTGGTTAATCTCTCATCCCTAAAAAATTAATAAAAGATACCAACTAAAATCAGGGTCTTTTTTGTCCCTTTTAGCATCCATAGTGACAATCTTCTTCCTTCTAGAATGTTTAAAAATTAGAAGTATTGAAGCACTACTTTTTAGCATTGTCATAAATGTATTAATTTTGGTTGTTACTACAAATCAGATATCATGTCAATCTTACTGAGGGTAAAATAGCTGAAAACACAAGTCTGGACTCAGCATTTAAATTTCTTTCTTTGTCACATTAACTTAAAGATATTCAACCCCTTAAATGTGAAGATCAGTGGAAAGAAACGATCCATCTTGGAATTCTGAAGACGTTACTAAATCTAAAACCATATCTTTTTTTTTTTTTTAAAGAAAGGAGTTCCTTTTTGGTTTGAGGCTGCTTCTCAGTTTATTTATGCTAAAATAAAAGAGAAAAATGGAGAGTTGCATGTTCCTATGAAGGAGAGTTGATTTCTTATAAAACATGTTTTTAAATGAGCATATTTAAAATTTTCTAGAACGTTTAAATCAATAAAAGCAGAAGATCTATAATCTTTAGCAAAACCGCCTTATGTGCTTAATATTCAAATAATGTATATGCTTCCCCCTAATATATTTGTAGTCAGAAGCTGAGTTTAAAAATCTACTAATTTTGTGTTTTCTCCTACTAATTAAGCTCTGAGTTCAAGATTCAATATTTTGAGAAGAGGAGGTCATACTTCTTTCTTCATCATATGTCAAGAGCACATAGTGATATTTCCCTTGCTCCCTGAGCCAGGACACAAAAATCACTACTTGGGGGTGTATGGGAAGGGGGTTGCCCATATAAAGCTCTGTGAGCTTTGCCTGTTGCAAATGAAAACCAGCTAGACAGGTCTTGATATTTAAAGAACGTAGTGTCTGGAGAATCAGCCTCCAGAATTAGTCTCTCAGAGTTACTCTGTTATGATGTTCTTGAAATTTGGCTCTTTGAATATTTTGCTGCATTTCAAAATCTGAGAATTGAGAACAATAAAAAGGACATTTTGTCTATGGTAGATAGGATTTTGAAGTTCCTGCGAATCTAAGTGGTTTACTTTGTAAGTCTTTGTTCATGTACCAGACATTTTCCTAAGGTTCTACTCTGTGCTGAGGGAGAGAAAGATGAAAATGACAGAGACTGTGCCCTGTAAGCCCTAACAACTTAGGACTTGGGTAATGTGGTGGCTTTTATGACATATATACAAAGATATTATACACACATATATACACAGATATTATATGAAATATACACAGAGAGACATGTAATTGTTTCCCACTGATGGAAGTGGGTGTGGAGTTTATAATATGTAGGTTAAATAGCAGTGCAAATGGCCCATGTTTCTTAACTATTTAAAAAATGAAATAAAATAATTTTCTATTACTGAGTACTTATTAGTGAGCAAACGCAAATACCCATGTCTTTTTCACTGGCAGCAGCAACTGAAAATATATCTGTGGAATTCATTCCTTGATTCAGCAAATGTATTAAGTGCCTACTATGTGTTGGGGAACCAAAATAATGTCACTTAAAAAATGGACTGGGCGCAGTGGCTCATGCCTATAATCCCAGCACTTTGGGGGACCGAGGCGGTTGGATCACCTGAGGTCAGGAGTTCAAGGCCAGTGTGGTCAACATAATGAAACCCTGTCTCTACTAAAAAAAATACAAAAATTAGCCCAGCATGTTGGTGGGCACCTGTAATCCCAGCTACTCAGGAGGCTGAGGTAGGGAGAACTGCTTGAACCTGGAGGCAGAGGTTGCAGTGAGCCAAGATTGTGCCACTGCATTCCAGCAGCAACAGAGTGAGACTCCGCCTCAAAAAGAAAAAAAAAAAAAAAAAAGGCACACTCACAAATACATGTTAGGAATAGTCTATAATATTGCCTACAAAACAAGTGGTAGCACAGAAAGTTCATTTTTCAAAAGTAACTAGTTAAGCCATTTGAAAACATTATAAAAACTGTGATAGTGATAGATGATCACAGATATCTATGACCAGACCTCATTATTTACCATTCTCATTTAAGGGAAATCAAGTATTTTCTCCAGAAAGTACAAATCTGTTGTCAGAGTGATCAGATCTGTGTTGCTTCACATAGATCCTTGCTATAGGTTTAGAACCCCTTAAATTAGTAATATGAAGCTAGGGCTATACAAAACAGGATAATAGTGTGCATTTGTATGGTTTTGGCATGTATGACTGGTGAACTTTATGTGAAATGCTTGTGCCTATGTATGTGTGTCTTAGTGCCTTAAAAAACAAAACAAAACAAAACAAAACCAATCATCCAAAAGCAGGGACCACATCTTATGTTTGCACAGTGCAGTGCTCCATAAAGAAGGAAAGAATAACAATTCTTAGGACCAGATTCTTCATTTTATAGGAATCTGGAGGTTTAGATAACTGAACTTGTGCAATGATTTTTTTTTTAAGAGAAAGAGAAAACAGGCGAGTTGTGTGCAACTGGGAATGGGAGAATAGAGAGATTTGTTTATTCTCTACTAAGCTGCCAAAGAAAGATGACAGAGGGATAGGTATTTTCTCCCAGAAAAGTTCCCTTTGCTGAATTTGACAAGAAAAAAAAAAAAAGACCATTGACTATCATGAAAAAAAAAAAAAGTCTTAATTTCTAGAGAAGGGACCAGAATAGTCTGGGTTGTGCAGTGCCCCCTGGGAATGACTGGCATGCAGCTGGAGTGGTTATGGGACTAGGCAGTTGTGGGGTTTATGAGACACTGGTAGAGAAGGAACTTGAGCCTGGTGACATGTTTTGATGACTGCTTCCCTTTTATCACCCATTGAATTCCAGAGGAGACCAACTAAAGCTATTGTGAAGTGAGAATGATCAAAGCCTGTGGTCCTCAGTGGCCTAATTTGGTGGTCTGATCCCAGTCAGAGGGAATAGAGGAAAGGAACTGCTCTTCTGAAAGTGAAAAGATTTCTGAATGCAGATGTGGTTGCTGCAGAGCTCTTGGTGGGCCTTTCCGTGTGAAGTCAGTGACCTTAGGGGCTGCCAACAACACCCAGCCAAGGCCACATCTTGGTGGAGGGGCCATGAGCTCATGCATTTAAAAACTTCACTTTAACTTGTCTGCCACCTGATCTTTATGGAGTGGCTTTTCTAAAGCAACAAGATTTGGAGAAACAATGTGTTAGAGCTTCTAACCTTAGCCCATCTTTCATCCTATTTCTACTGCCCTCTGGTGGACATGTTAATTAGAGAAACTGCCACTCCCTACCCTGTCAGCACTACCTTCTCCACCACCATCACCACCAGTATCATCACCGCCACCACCGCCACCCCTATTGCCACCATCATCATCATTACCACCACCATCCTTGTTTTCCTCATGCACGTAATCAGCATCAGTCACATCATCACCCATAAACATTAGTTTCACATTGTGGTGATACACCAGGTTAATAGTACATATTTCAAAACTCTGGTCCATCGCATAATACAAAGTAAATTCTTCATCAATCTGTCAACAATCAAAGTCAAGCAGAGAAATACATGGTGTTTGTGTACAGTCCTTGGGTAGCTCAGGGATGACTGCACCATGCTATTGCCTTCCAAACAAAGCGATGCCAGGAAAGCTATACCTTTTATGAAATAAGATGTGAATACTAACTCTTATTTTTACCACACAGTTGATAGACAGGATTAAGATGATCTGAGGTGCTTTATTTTTCCTTTCTGGTAAGTTCATACTTTTTCATCAGAAGGTAGCACAGAATGCATACCTCTGTGTATATGTATGAGGTCGCAACATTCCTTGGCATATAGTCTTGATTTTTAAGTTGCTTCTTTCTGTGTGTGTGCCTATATATATGTAGGAACACACACACCCACACATACATACTCCAGGATAAAATAATAAAAACTTATAAAATCGCAAAGAGTACTTGTCCAAATAAAGGACTAACTGCCTATAAAATTTCCTTTTAGACAGTGAAGTCATAGCTAGAAGTTGGCAATAAGACCATCTGAAACTACTAAAAACATTCTGAAATGTTCTGGAGGAGAGAGAGGGAGAGAGAGAAACAGGAGCAAGAGAGAGAGAAATGTGGGGGGAGGGGGCGCAGAGAGAGAGAGAGAGGGAGAGAGATCGATCCAAATCCAAAAGCTTCCTCAGCTGAGTTATTCTGCCTTTTATAAAACAACTTCACATCTGGACTGATAACTTGAATTCCACCCAGTGCCATTTAAATAGCCCAAGTTATAAACCTCTTAAACTTGGGGTTTATAATAGAAACACTGACAGACCCTTAACTATAGTGCCTCTATAGTAATGAAAGCACAACTATTTCATTATAGCAGTGTCTGGCAGGGCTGCTATAATTAAGAGTCTGTCAGCGTTTCCATTATAAACCCAAATTTTAAGAGGTTTTTAACTCACATTGTTTTAAATCACATTGGGCTGAAGCTGGCTGTACAAAATGTCAGACCAGATGTGTGTGCATGTGCATTGCTTTTCTTTTTATTTACGAGAGAGAGGGAGAGAGAGAGAGGCATATAGGTGAAGGTTGTTTTTAAGATTGGGTTTGAAAAACATGTATTAAAAAAGTATTCCCTTGCTAAAGGTAAAAGATGCATGGGGTAGGGAAGCATAGAGAATCAAGTTTGGAATACCTTTTATTTTTGCTTGTTTTGATTATATATTTTTTTCCTTTAAAAGTAGTCTCATTTGAGAAAGCAGATTTGTACGTATCCAAAAAGGAATGTTAAAAAAAAATCATTTGATACCAGGTTATTGATACTGGCTATTTGGAAGATATTTGATAATGTATGCTACTGGAGACGATGGAAATATCTTGTATTGTTACTTGTTCAGCTGCTCTGATATTCGAGATAATCTTTTCTGAGCTCACCATCCTTGGTGGGAATCACTTTTATGTTTAAACACACTCTTGGAATAGGGTTGCCTGATCAAAGCCTTATTAGTTTTTGGGGAAATGAATAGAATTTGGATGGTTATGTTGGTTTCATGTATGTGGTGATAGGATTTATTAATTTCTTATTTATCAAATTATTGTTTATCAAATAAATTTATTAATTTATTATTTATCAAAGACCATTTATTGAGCATCTACTGTGTGCTGAGTATTGCATTAGGAACTCTCTAGTGCAGTACATTCATTGGACTGGCAGCATTGCCCAGCACCTACGTGTCTTTGATGTCAATATTAGGAAGCTAAACTGAGCATTTGTCATTCAGTAGTGTTCTAACTAGAACTCTTTATCTCTTCCAAGGAGCCCCTTACTTATGTGGTAAGACTACTGCTCCCTCTTCCCCATACATTGTTGACTTAGCACACAGCAGCCTTGTCTAGAGGCAAGTATAGACTTAGAGCAGATTCAGCCCCTTCCTTCCTTCCTTCCTTCCTTCCTTCCTTCCTTCCTTCCTTCCTTCCTTCCTTCCTTCTTTCCTTCCTTCCTTCCTTCCTTCCCTCCTTCCTTCCCTCCTTCCCTCCCTCCCTTCCTTGCTTCTTTCCTTTTCCTTTTTCTTTGGATGGGTTCATTCAGGTATTTGAAGCGCTGACTGCCAGATAACTAAAGGCCTAGGAAACCTGGAGAGAAAGATGCCAGACTAATGGTTCTCCCAGGAGCCTCCTTGGGGGATGTCTGTGCCTTTGTAGAAGGTATAAATACTGTCCTCCAGGGACCTCCCAGCCTCTGGGTCACACTGGGAATAGAGGAGGAAAAAGAGGCTCACCCTCCTCCACAAGCAGCTCCCCAACATTTTTATTATTATTATTTTTGAGACAGGTTCTCACTCTGTAACCCAGGCTGGAGTGCAGTGATATGATCTTGGCTCACTGCAACCTCTGTTCCCCAGGTTCAAGCGATTCTTGTGCCTCAGCCTCCCAAGGAGCTGGGACTACAGGCCTGCGCCACCATGCCCATAAATTTTTTGTATTTTTAGTAGAGATGGGGTTTCACAATGCTGGCCAGGCTGGTCTTGAACTCCTGACCTCAAGTGATCCTCCTGCCTCAGTTTCCCAAAGTGCTGGGATTACAGGTGTGAGCCACAGCACCCAACTATCCCTAACATTTTAAAATTCATTTTTCCTTTGTCTCAACAGCAGCCTAGCACTCCCATCCTTGAGAACCCAAAATACAAAACCTATGCCAAGCATAGAATCCAAACCTAAGTTTTATTTTTATGAAGATGACTGCCTGTTCTCTATTTTGTGACCTGCCAATTAGGAAAAACAAAACAAAAAATAAAAAGAAAAGAAAAGAAAGAAAAAGAAGAAAAAAGGCTAACGTAAAAATCAAGAAGGGAATGATTGTATTTTTAATCATTCATTCAGTCATTCACTTATTTATCTTTAAGTCTATGAAGGTGTTTCCCCCTAAAGGCAGACAGTGAATATTTTATTTTAATCTTGTAGTTTCCATCCTGACAGACCTTTTAACCCTTCATCTTCCAGCTCAGCCCGAGTCCCTCGCGCCAGGCGATCCTCAGTCCGAGGGCTGGGACTGTATTAAGTCTCCCTCTTCGAGCTGTTTGTTGACCACATTCACGTTCAGAGCCCTGGAGCTAAAAGCACTTTACACCATAAAATAAAAGCACTGTCTTTTTTTCTAAAAGGTTACGTCTGGAGGCCACGCGGCTCATACTTCATATCGAAAACTACTGAAAGGACTATGAAATCCTGTATGATTTACACTCTCTCACTGCATTAGGGTATAGATCTACTCAACTCTAAAAATACGGTGGGTTTCTAACCGACGTGAATATATGTACATTATTTCAGAAAGTCTGTTAGAAAACTTGTCAACACATTATAAAGCATAAACTAGGACTTGGCTATTAAGTACGGAGATCAGAGGCAGAATATATACTGCAGGAAGTCCTGGGGCGTCTCCTCCGCGGGCAAGATAAAAAGGAGGAGGAGGGAAGGGGAGGGGTCGTCTGCTGGCCTGAAGTTTACACGCAGTGTCGTCACCAAAGGTTTGGGAAAGAGCCCACGGAACGTAATTACCCTTTCAATGGGAGCAGCAACAGCTCCACAGCCCCAAACGAAGTTAACTGAACGGCCAGAAAATAATTTTAATGTTGTCATAAATTATGACTTTCTAAAAGCCACTTCTGGAAAGGTAAATATACTTACTGTGTATCCAAGTGTGCACATTTAAAGTGACATTTCACCCCCTCTACAAAACCACCTGCATCATTAATCAATACTTATGTAATATTTTAAAATCTCTTAAAACGACACATCTTTCTTTAAACACACATACAAACCCTCCCCTCCCCCACTTTCGGGCGCTTTAGCGAGCATCCAGCAGTGCTGAGGGAGGGGGTGTCGCCGTAGGGGAGGGCACCAGGGGCCGAGGAGGGGGGTCGACAACCAGGAGGGATCAAATGCCGACACACAGCCGTGGTTTTCTGCACTGGGTGAAATCTGGCTGGGGGAGGGGCGGAAGCGGAGGGCACTTCCCATTTCACCCTGGGTATATTATGATGGTGAAATTAAATATATGTTAATCGGGGAATAGTCGCTGCTTACCTCTCCATTGGCACCTAGGGAAAGCAGCTGCAAAACTGGCTTTTTAATGTATGTTTTAAGATGTGGTTTCGGAAGGAACCCCCGGAATCTGAAACAAGTGCAATAACATAGCAGACCTACTTGTAACTAAGTGCTTAATTTCCTATGATTTTTTATAAAAAAGGAAAATCAATAAAATGTTGCCAGTTATTTATTGGAAATAACCACAGATAGCGGCCCTGATAGGGTGCCGTCGTTAGAGCGCACACAATTGTGTAATGAATTGTAATTCAGAAGACTGTTAAATGTGAACCACAGAACCTTTCAGAGGTAATAAAGTCATTACTTTTTACACTACAGCCAACCCCGAAAAGCTTTATACACACCATTATATATAAATCATATATATATATATATATTTCCACAACACTCACTCGCTCATTTCTATATCTTCGTCATAGACAGACTTTTATGGATGGGTGGGAACAATATTCAAATCTGAAAAGCCTGGTTCTGAAAGAATCTGGCTCACTATTGTTACCTGAAGGGGCTTTTCTTTTATTTATTTATTTTTCAAAGGCCTCCCAGTTGCACTTTCTTCTTCCCTCTCTCCACCTTCCCTCCAACTGTCCCCCACTTCGTCCTCCCCCGCCACCCCCCAAGAAGACATTCTTCTGGTGACTCCAAGGCTGGTTTAACAAGACAAAAAACAGACTGTGGTGGGATAGAGATGCTGACCTGCTCTGAAGAACTCAGTGAAAAGGGGAAATGGTGTCACACACAAGCTACAGAGCTTAAGTTCTAGTGAATCTTCCCGCTTCTTAAACAGAATTTGAGGTCTCACCGCCCCCCGCAAACTGGAGGGAAACAACAACAAACAACAAACCACATTGAGACAATCCCAGTCCAGCCCACATCACTCTCAACGTTGAGCATCAAAACCTCCTTTTCTTCCTTAGAGGGGTCCGAAGCTCCGCCGAGCTAGGCAAGCCAGTCATTTTCTAACACAGTAGACTTGAAACTTTACTAAGACGACACAGGAATAAACAGTCGCTTGCCGGCAGGGCTGCGGGATGGGTGAGCGCGTGCAAGCCCGGGACCCTCGCTTAAAACAATAAAGCCCCCCACCGGGTGGGTGAGTTTACGGAAACGACACCCCTTAGACAGAAGAGGGGGATAAGAAGACGGGGGTTGTGGAACGGCTCCGAGGAGAGGGAAGGAGGGCTCCTCGCTCTGCAGACACACTCACACATATCCACCTGCAGCTCAGGGTCTCGCGGGCCGTGGCGACCCGCCTCCACCCTGCACCCTCCGCACCTCCCTTGGACCTGAGTTCATTCTCCTCTCCCCCCAGCCCCTTCCCGATTTGGAATCGGACCGCGATCTCCCCGGCGGCGGCGGCGGCGGCTGCAGAGTGGTGCTGGCAGGCAGGGAGGCTGGGAGGCGGGAGGCGCCGGGGGACTTTACAGGCACGTTTCTGAATAAACTTTCCAATCGCAGGGGGTGCTGTTGCTGTACATTTTACGTAAAACTGAAAGTATCCCACGCCAGAGTGAAGCCCGCTTTTTGACAGCGGCAGCACGCGCGTGAGTGTGCGTGTGTGCATTAAAGAGACAGGGTTTTATTTCCAACAGGTCTTCCCTAATTTCCAGGGAACGTCTGCAGAAAGGCGAGAGGGGGCTGCTGGCTCCCGGGTGAGCGCCTCGGCGGGCGGCGCCTGGGGAGCGCGGCGCTGACCCGGGGCGGTCATCTCACCACCGTGGCTTCCCCGCTGCTGCTGCGAGCCTGTCGCTCTCTCTCCATTCCCCATTTTCTCTTTCCCTGGGTAACAGCACAGGAACAGTTGTGCTCTGCCCGTAAGAAACATTTTCTTTCCATCCCTCTGTGCTTTTGCAGTTGCTCTGGAGTGGGAGGGGGTGTGTCCCTCTCAGGGACCCTGCTCGGGGACCTCCCGCGGCGCCGGGAGCACATTCCCAGGGACTGGGACTCCCGGGATTGCCCGCGCTTTGTCCTCGGCCGCTCAGAGAGGTGGACGCCTCGGCGCCTCTCTCGCCCAGGCCCCCGGCGGTCCCCTCCGGGGGCCAGACTCTGGCTCCTCGTTCTTTATTCCTCGGGCTCTCTTTCCGCGACCCTTAGGAGCTGGGGACTCGGCACTTCCAGTTGCATTCAGACCCAGTCGCTTGGCGGGGCGCTCAGATCCCAGGTCCCTGGCTCGGCCTTGGGGGCGCCCTCGGGCCCTGGCCTGCGCCGCCTCCCTCTCCCTGGTCCCCTCTTTCCAGGCCGCCCGGGCTCCTGGAGACTCGGGCGCTGCCCTTCCGGACCCGCAACCCTCCAAACTTGGGCTGGATTCCGCGTTGCCGTGCGCTCCCTCCCGTCTCCCCTCGCCCGCTGCGGAGCTGTAACTTGGAGGCTCAGCTCTCAACTTCGGGTGATTTTTCTTTGCTGTCCTCTCCTCGGGCAAAGTTTCCCGAGCGCAGCCGCGGGCTCGGGGCTTTTACTTCGGCCCCTGGCGTCCGCACGCGGGGAGCAAGCGCGGCGGCGGCGGGGAGGGGAAGTGGGTGTGCGTACGGAGGAGGGTGTCCGGGAGCAACTCTACCTGGCTTCCCTCCGCCCGCGCTTCCCCAGCCCGGGGCTGCAGCCTCCCGGTGCACTCTCGCTCTATTTTTTCCTTTTTTGAATAATCTTTCATTTTAGAGTCCGCGTGTGTGGGGGGGAGCAGGGCGCACGTCTTGCTCCCCCCCCCCACCCTTTCCTCCCACCTCTGCCACCCCTTTCTTCTCTCCCGGCCACGCCACCGCAGCGGCGCTCGCTGCGGCCACTGGTGAGCCCGCGGCCCCAGCGCCCCCTCCCCCCGGCCCGCCCCCCCCCCGGGGGCCGCGTCTGGCGTCCGCGGAGCCCCCCGCCCCGCACCTCCCCCGCCCCGCACTGGCCATTGGCTTGTCCTGGTCTCTTTTTCATGTCCAGCCCCTGATGTGTGTCCATTGGTGTGAGCTTCCCCTTCCCTCCTCCCCTTCTCTCCTGCTCGCCCTGCCCATGTTTTGTGTGTCTCTGTCCATCCAGACTCCTGACGTTCAAGTTCGCAGGGACGTCACGTCCGCACTTGAACTTGCAGCTCAGGGGGGCTTTTGCCATTTTTTTCATCTCTCTCTCTCTCTCTTCCTCTATCTCTCTTCTCTCTCTCTCTCTCTCCCTTTTTTTTTTTTTTTTTTTTTTTTTGCTTAAAAAAAAAAGCCATGACGGCTCTCCCACAATTCATCTTCCCTGCGCCATCTTTGTATTATTTCTAATTTATTTTGGATGTCAAAAGGCACTGATGAAGATATTTTCTCTGGAGTCTCCTTCTTTCTAACCCGGCTCTCCCGATGTGAACCGAGCCGTCGTCCGCCCGCCGCCGCCGCCGCCGCCGCCGCCGCCCGCCCGCCCCGCAGCCCACCATGTCTCGCCGCAAGCAAGGCAAACCCCAGCACTTAAGCAAACGGGAATTCTCGCGTAAGTCACCCAATAATAGTAATAATAATTATTAATAATCACGAGAGCGCGCAGGACTAGAAGCAAAAGCGAGGGGGAGAGAGGGGTGTGTGCATGCATTTTTAAATTTTTCACGAGAAAAACCTCCGAGAGTCGAGGTAAAAGAGATTAAAGGGGGAAAAACCCTCATCCCACCTCGAACCATTGCCGTGTATGCACTTTTGAGACAGTACGCACCTTTTAATTTTATTTAATTTTACAAAAATTTGACTCCTCCTCTTTCCTCCTTTCCGCTGCTTTATTTCTCTTTTCGAAAAGGAATGCAATGATTCCACTCCCCCCCCCCCCAGTTTTGCAAAATAATGAACAATGCTAAGGATGCGAACAACTCACATGCAAACCTGGGGGTGGGAGCTGGTGGGGAAAGGGAGGTTGCTTCCCACTCACCGTAAGAAATTGGTGTGGGGAGGGGGGGGGGGAAGTGAGTACAAGTCTAAAAAACGATTCCCGGGGAGAAAAGAGGTGAGACTGGCCTTTGGACACCAGCGCGCTCACGGTCAAGTGTGCAGCGTGAGGAAAGTAGTCATCCCCACAATAGTGAGAAAGTGGGACTGTGGAAAGGGGCCCCCGGCGCTCCTGAGTCCGCCGAGTCGGGAGAGGGGCCGCGGCGGCGGGGAGAGCAGTGGGACCGGGAAGGTCAGGAGACGCGGCCGGCACTGCCGCCTTTTGTTCCGGCCCGAGGTGGGTGTTTGTCCCGCTGCCTTTTGTGCCGGCTCCTCGAGCTTGCCCTCCCGCGCCGCCGCCGCCGCCGCCGCCGCCGCCGCCGAAGGGCAGGAGCCAGGGCCGGGGGAGGAGGCGGCCGGGGGCACGCGGGAGAGGGAGGGAGGGAGCCGGGACTGCTGCCGCCTGGGTTGCCGCTGCCCTCCCCTCCCGACCGAACCTCAGAGGCAGCAAGGAGAAGACTGGCACATAAACAAACAAATACATAAAAATAAAATAAATAAAACAAGGCAAGAGAATGTACAATTTCTTGCCCCCAAACCGAAGCCAAACGCTCTGCCAACCCTTTTCTGTGACGGCCTTCTCTTTGACTCCCCCACCAGCCCCCCTGCAAAAATCTCACAATCTCTAATCCAGAAAAAAATTTACAATCACCCTGTTCCCCCAAACCCCTTCAGTTGCAAACTTAGGGCGCCGGCGGCACGGAGAGGGAGAGAGGAACTCCCTCCTCTTACTATTTTTTGGAAGATTTTCAAAAAAAGTGGAAGTGGATTTTGATTGGGAAAAATCTCGTGTCTGAATGTTTACAAGCACCGCGTGTGCGGGAGCCTCCTGCCAACAAACAGACAGAGGACCGAGCGCGGCGCGGCAGCCCCGGAGCAGGCGGCGGCGGCGGCCTGGCCTCGCCCGGGCCTTGCCCCACCTCGCCGCGCCCCAGCCCAGCCCCGGATCGCCCACCCGGCGCCCGCCGCCTACCCGCCAGGCACGGCGGCAGGCCACGCAGTGACTCCGTGCTAGCCTGGCCCGCAGTCCTGGTCCGCCCCCAGCACAATGCCCAGACCTCTTCTCCACCTCCCAGACTGCGAAATCGGCTGGGTGAAACTCGGCTTTGCAAAGCATTTTTATTTTGCAAAGCAACTGTAAGAGCGCGTTCTGCGCCTCCCCTCCCCTCTGCCCTGGGTACTCTCTCAGATGTCTCTTGTCCACAGCTCGGGACCGCGAGGAGGTCACCACGTGCTTTCCCTGCCCACCCCCCACCCTGCCCGGTCTGGCCACGAGTCCCCCTGCTCCCAGAGCGCGGCCAGGCCAGGTGGCGGGGTTGCCGGGGAAGGGCAGGGCAGAAGTGTGTTTGAGTATGCATTTTGAGGGTGCTGGATCTTGGGACCCCGAGTACTTCACCCTTTGGGGCTTGCCCTCTTCCCCAGGCCTGGCTCGGGCTGAGGTTCTTGTGAGTCTATATAAGAGGTGGTGGTGTTGGCTGTCTCCCGCTGACTGCGCCTGGAAAGGCGGGCGGTGGGCACTTAGGAAAGTTTGGCAGCAAGGGAAAGAAAAGCGTGAGGGCCCACATTCCCCCCCTACCCAATTTATGATTCTTACTTTAAATTTTTGATGCAGTTTTAAAGGACCACCTATACTTGGTTCTGTGTTTTTTTTTAAAAGGGGTGGCGGTGGGGGGTGCGCACAGGGAATTGAATTTTTCACTGGGCCCTGGATCTTGTCACACACTTCGGAAGCTCCCCCGCCCCGGCACGTTGCGGGGCCCTCCCTCTCCCCACCCCCTCGCATCCCTCCCTCGCCGCTCTCCCCCGCCCCCCACTCCCCCGGCCGCGCCGGATGCGGATCAGACGCGGCGCGCGGCGGTGTGAAGTTACAGCCCGGCCAGGTACCGGCGGGAAGGAAGGGCAGTGTTCGCAGGACTCGGGAAAGTCAGGCCCTTCTTCGGAAGGATGCAGTGGGGGCTCAAAGGACAGACTGGGGCGTGCAGTCCAGGCTGCTCCCTCGTACCCCTCTCCCTCTTGGGTCCATCTTGGGACACTCTAGGCAGGGAGGGTTAGTTCCCCCTCCTCCCGTCCCGGGGTTAAAGGGCCAGTTTGGGAGGGGATGAGGGGGCTACTTTCTCTCCTCATTTTTCTGGGTGCGCAGAGGGGGCAGGAGCTATCCCGGTCCTCAGGACCACCCCCCACCCCCCGCCTTTGCTATGTGGGCTGAATGAGCCATTCGGTCGCTAGGAGGCAGAACAAGATCAAGAAAGCTCAGCGAACTTGAACCTGTACCAGAGCCTCCCCCACCTCCTGCCCGGCGATTCTCGTCCGGGGAGGAACGAGCTTTGCGAGGGTGGGGGTGGGGATGGGGGTGGGGGGAAAGAACGGTTAGGCAGAATTCCCTGTCTCTCCCCCATCACCTCGTATGTCTTTGTTCTTCATTTTGACTTTAAAAATGCTTCTGGCAGGGGCCGCGGAGAAGCGACCGGGCGCGCGGCCGACACCCCCGTGCGCGAGCTGAGACCAGCGCGCGCCGGGCTCGGAGCGGGGTGCAGTTTTTGCTTTCTTTCCGGGCCGGCATTTTTTGGTAGTGAGGAACCGGGAGTGCGCGCTCTAGGGCTTCGGGGCATGGCCAAAGAGGGGGATATGGCAAGTTTGCACTTGGTCTCCAGGCTCACTTCTTCCACCCCCTCACCCCCATGGAAAGCACAGACCTCGGTGGCCTCGGCTGGCTTGCTCGGCGGCTCTGCAGCCCGGCACCCGCCTCCCCGCCTCCCGTGGCTCTCGCCTCGGAGCTCGGAATCACAATAGTAGTAGTTACCATCATAATGATGCGGGCAAGCAGCGTCCTTAATAATGAATAACCGCAGCCACCTCTGCGCGCACACCCAGTGCTCAGAATTGCGGGGGAAACGCATTTGCAGAGATCCCCCAAAGTAAAAAGTGTAAGCTTGTGGACACAGAATGAATTTCAGGACCCGCACTTGAGGTGTGTGCAGAGATACTGAGACTGCACCAGGTTAACCAGCCGGTTTTTCCAAACCTCACTTCCGTTTTCACCAACTGGCGGGCCCAGCGAACCGTCACCCCGCGGCCGAGCTGGACGGGCATGGAGGCAGCAGTCAGGGTCCCTGGCTGCCCTCCGCCGCCGGGCCCCCGGGCCCCAAGACCCCGCGGTCGCTGCTGCACGTGTTCGCAGCAAGCGCGGCGGGAGCCTGCAGCCAGCACGCTGCTCGCTTTGTGCCTTAGAGTCCCCGCGCCCAACTTCACTTTCTGCACGGTCCACCCCTGCCGGGCCCCCTGCCCCGGGCCCGTAGCCCCCGGCTTTGCTTTTGTTTCTTTGCTTTTCCTCTCTGAATTTCAGCCTCCGTTTGCTTCTGTACCCTGTTAAGACAATCAAGGGGAAGGACTTGGAAAGCAAACTTGAAGACACAGCTCCCTTTCCCCCTCCCCCTCTCCTCGGCAGCTCTCGTTTCCCTCGCTCTTTACCAACATTTCTTGTAAGGATTATTTTTTTTTCGTTATATTTATTCTTTTGCAACTACACAGAGAGGAAAGAGATCTCAGTCTGCCACCGAGAGACATTGAGACGTTCCAGGCTGTCTTGCTGTTTGAACGTAGAAGCATTTTATTTTCTATTTCTTCCTCCCCTCGTAGAGAGAATTCGCGGCTAATTATTATGATTATTTGCTCACTCCCTTCCACTTCAATCGAGGACTCCCTGCTTTGTAGCCGGAGTTTAGGCCGGAGCTTAGAAACGTTGGTATTATTGGGGCGAAGGAGGATGGAGTTGAATTGAGGGAGGGGGTAAAATGGCTGAGGTTAGGAAGGTTTTTAGGGAAAGGGGAATTTGCATTAAAATGCAGAGAAATTATCAGATGCCCAGAAAAGAAATGTTGATTGCCACTGAGAAAAGATGTCAATGCAAATCAGTAGACTACACTATGAGAATTGTGTTTTCATATTTTCTTTGTGTCCCACTTTGTCTGATTTTTAATAATATAGCAGCAATATTAAAACACGGTTTGGTATTTCTCTGAACATCACTAGCCAAATGTTTTGCAAGGAGACCGATGTTAAATGTATTTCATACATCAGGATATAATTCTTGTTAATTAGCAATAATTTACGTTAAGAGCATAGAAAATGTTGAGGTTACAGGTTTTATATCTGTACATTTGATCATCTTGTTATTTTCAAGAACTTTGCCTCCTATAAAATTAATTAGGTGAAATGTGGAGGTGTAATCAGCAACCTCTGAATTACCACTTCATTTCCCGGTTTTGATTGTAAATCAGTTCAGTCACTACATTTAGAAGACTTTAACCAAGTCTGTTTTGAACCACATTACTTTTAACTATTTGATACCTAGGAGAATATTTCCTTTTGCACCTAAATAATATTCCCACTTTTAGAAATGTATCAGGCCTTGGAGGGGGGGGGGGAAGAATCTTAACGGTGGAATTAAAAAAATTTTTTTTGCAAAGGTTCTGTGTACTACTAACTTTGATAAAATAAAATATTTTTCTGAGTCTTCCTTCAGTCTGTAAACCTCAGAACTTGTAGCTAATGCTAAACAAAAAAGCCACATTTATCAATGTGTACTTAAAATCCTTAATTCAGACAACAGGAATATTTTGAGAATGAGTTCCCTATTCCTCACTTGGTCAAAATGGAAGCAAATGTAAGAGAAGAATGACATAAAGGCACAATGCAGAAGCACTTCCGTTTGTCTTCTTTTATTTGAAAAGTATGCATATGTATTCTGTATTTATCTTTTGGCCAGTATGTTGGGCAAAGAAACATAAATGCTTACTTTACTGTCTTTATTAGTAGGAATATAACCTTCATATTCCTGTGGTGACCTTATGTTAAATTAGGAGGAGTACCAGAGGCTAGAAATTATGAGATGTCCTACTTGAGCACAGGTGCAGCTAGGCAGGGCTCTCTCAATATTATTTCACCTAGCACATCTGGGAGTTACTCCAGATCTTCCCCCTCAATATTCAGCCTGGGTAGGGTTGAAATAAATTTAACCTGAGTTCACTGGATTTTTGCACTTTATCAAAATCTGTTCCAATATTCTACACTCAAATTAAAATCTATTTTTTGATTCTCTGTGGCTTTAAGTTCATTAAATGTGAAATTGGCAGCTTGCTAAAGAAGGTCAGACTGATTAACTGTTTAAGACTTGTACATTTTCTGCTTCAGTTTTATTAACTGGCAGCATCCTGGATGTGTTTTGTATTTTGTATTTTTTTTTTTTTTTTTTTTTTGATAGAGCAAGCATAAGATTTCATAAGCAGAGACTTACCAACTCTCTTTTCCCCTTTGGAAGGTTAAAAAATGATAGAAGCTGGTAAAGTAGATGCTGGAGTATTTTAGTACAAAGTTAAAAAAAAAAGCCAACAGGAAAAAGACATGGCTACCTTGTTATACCATCCGCTGGTGATTATGTGTGCAGAAATAGTCACATAATGAAGCATTTTGGAGCTCATTCAGAAAATTAGTCAACTTTGACAACATTAGGTGAAGTATTTCAAGTCTAAAGAAAGGACTTCTCAGCCTTGGTCTGAAATGTGGTGTTTGCTTGACCATTCTGATTTTTATGTCATGGATGACACCAAGTGCAAACATATTTAGAATATTTTAGGCATTCCGTTTCTCAGAATAAAAAAAAAATGACTAATTGGCTTATTTTCTTAAGTACTCAAAAGTATCCCATTTAGCTAATGTGTCTGAGAAGTATTGCCAGTGAATTTGGTATTTCTTTGATTTTGTGGCACTGCTGAGAGTGAAAGCAGAAAGGTTTTTGGCAGTGTGAATTATGCTGCGACATGATTATTATTTAGATCCGTTTCGTAGGTGCATGCAGTCGTTTTCTTATTACGGCAGTGTAAATATGGCACATTTTTCGTATGACATAGTAGCTTTCTAATTTATGAAGCCATGTCTGTTTACTTAGGAGTATATACATTCACACACAAAGGGTGTGTGTGTTTATTCACCTCTCCTTTCATTCTTTGGCACAATGGACAACTTAGTGTATAGGAAAAAAGAAACAAATTTGGTTTCTCTCCACTTTGTTTTTTAACCAGTTTTTCTTGTAGTTATTATTTAAGCTTCCTTTATGTTCCCTGTGTTAACTATTTAAGTAGCATTCTTTCTAAACTTACACACCAGACACATTTGTTGCTGTGTGTGTGTGCACGTGTATATGCGTGTGTGTGTGTGTTCTCTGGAGTTATGCAAGGAAGACTGTTTTCTATACATATATGATGATTTGCCTCATTGATAAATTTGCTCTCTGGTTGATAACCTTCACATCCTTGTACATCTTGTATACTCACATTTTCTGGGTATTACATAGAGAAGCCTAGAAACACTTTACATGATGTGGTAGGATAGCATGGGGTTGAGATGTGCTTTCCCCCCTTTCTCTCCTCTCTGGCACTCTAATAATTGTGCTTTTGTTTCTCCAACCACAGCCGAACCTCTTGAAGCCATTCTTACAGATGATGAACCAGACCACGGCCCGTTGGGAGCTCCAGAAGGGGATCATGACCTTCTCACCTGTGGGCAGTGCCAGATGAACTTCCCGTTGGGGGACATTCTTATTTTTATCGAGCACAAACGGAAACAATGCAATGGCAGCCTCTGCTTAGAAAAAGCTGTGGATAAGCCACCTTCCCCTTCACCAATCGAGATGAAAAAAGCATCCAATCCCGTGGAGGTTGGCATCCAGGTCACGCCAGAGGATGACGATTGTTTATCAACGTCATCTAGAGGAATTTGCCCCAAACAGGAACACATAGCAGGTAAATGAGAAGCAAGGAGAAAAGCTGTTTGCATGTTTTCTTTTCATTTTCAGAGGTGCTGTAGCCAAGCAGTAAGGAGTGGTGAAGTGCTTTCTCTATTTCTCCATGTGACTGTCCATGACAGCCCTGTAATGTTAAAATAATCATTTCTGTTGCTTACGTCCAGAACACAGAAAAATAAATATTTTCCACCTAACTGAATCAGATGTAGGCAGGACAGGTACACACACCAGACACCCTCTCTCTGGATCTGTCGATTTTGGATTTCTTTTCTTCCCCATCCCCACCTTCTCATTTTGAAGTATTGAGCTTTACAACACCTAGTCCAGTTCCATTGTCCATTTCCAGACTTGGTGACGTGTCAGAGGCAAAGTGGCCATATAGACATTTGCAGTTCAGCTAACGACTTGTTTGACTCAGAACATCTGGCCAGGCCTCCTTAGGGGTTCAGCTCGTTCTCAAGGCTTCCCTGAAGTAGACTGGGCTGGCAGGGTAGTTGGAGGAGGTGGAAAGAGTTAACTGAGCTTCAGGGCTAGCCTTGGATCCATATTGGCTGTCAGCCCGGATGGGGCTGTAATTAAACACAGCCCCGTGGTGGGATGACACCATGACCTTGACTTTAAGATGCCATTTTCGACTGGCCAGGCCAGAGTAGAGAGGGCAGTTGCTGAAGCGCACAGACATGCTTACTCGAAAAGTTTAAGGGCATGTTGGAAATTTCAAAAGGTTGGTTTGACAGGAACGGCTGCTCCCTGCAGCCTGCCTCCTCAGCTAAATGATAAATGCTTCTCTGTGCTCTCTCTTGTCTCTGATGTGGTTTTGACAGATGTATCTTGATTTTGTTTGTGGTTTACACAGCCTCATGTCACCCTTACAAATGTCCAGTCCGGACTCCACTGTTTCTGCTATAACACAATGTAAAAATTTTCTCGGAAAAATCCACACGCATATTCAACAGCCCTCCCTCCTTCGGTTAATTTTAGCAGGGAGGTAGCTAGGTGTGTGGGTTTCTCGGCAGCTCAAGGGAAAAGGAATTAAAGGCTAGCAGTGGGACTTAAATTCCCTGCTCTAAGTGATAAACAGCAACGTTATATAGTGACCCTCAAAACATTTTTTGATTGAGCACATTAGACAAAGTCGATACAGATTCTGTGATGACCGACATGCCGTGCCTATTGGTGGATCACTTTCTTCCATCTGCCCCCAACCCAGCTCCCAAAAGGCAAGAGGTTTGTTCAGTTTTAGGAAGGGTGGTGCATATCATCAGTTGATTCACTGGAACTTGTCTCTCTGACCTAGTTTGACCACAAAGTTGAACCATAATAGGTCAGTGGTCCAGAGGGGATTAAATGTCATATTATTTCTCCTCTCCCCCTCTAGAATTTGATCATTAAAACCAAACGTGGCATTTTCTTTCTTTTTTTAATGCTTTCTGTAATAACACTCAGCTACACTCAGATACACTCCCTTTAGTGAAATGGGAAATCTGCTACTGGGGAAGCTGCATTTGCACAGTGTATTTCTTGAATCCACCACATTTACCTTATGTGACATGTAGGTGAAGATTTTATCTCCCCTACCCCCCAGTAGGATGTGGGAATGACCATTTCCATGTGTTGTCTTGTGACTGGAAGGAAAATGAACAGAAGTGTAAGGCATGATTAATGAAGCAAGAGCAGGCGGAAGGGGATTTGTCGTCTTCGGAGATCCAAAGCCTTGCTAAATCACCAAATATGGAGTAACACTTGCGTGATGTAACATCGTATTTACATATCGAGCTGCTCGTTTAAAAGACAAAACACAGTGTCTGTCAAGCAAGAATTAAAACCACACTTCTTACTGAGGTCCCAAATAGGTTATTCAGTCTCAGATTAACCAGCTCAAAAATTCTGTGCCTCTGTATTTGGAGGAGGAATCTAAAAGCTGGGGGGAAGGCCTCACGTATAGTTAAGGCTTTTACTGCTGTTGTTGCGAATCTATGTAGGGGAATAAAAGATATTTGCTTGAACTGCCTGGTTGTCTAAAGGTTCTGTTATTATTTTTTTTAAAGAACAAGTACAATAGCAGAGCCTGGAGAAGCCAAAACCAAAAGCAAATTTAAAATATATTTTATAGAGCTAATAATCAATTGTTTAGCTGAGACGAAAAGCTCTCTAAGATGTCTAAGATATTCAATGGGTGCACAACCAGTGCTGCGACCCAGGTGAGGTAAACCTTTCGTACATGAATAATTACAAAGTCTTGATTTCTTTCATTGTGTTTAATCACCTGTTCCCACCCTGGAACTGGCTGAACATAAATAGTGTGGTCACATCTCAAAGTGAGATGTCAGTAACTAGAATCACGACTTCTCATAATTCACAGTAATGAATTAAGAGTTTCCTATGGTGAAATTAACATTCTACCATTGCACATAAATTCCGATGCTCTGGCCCTCAGGTGCCCCTGAAGCGAAGTTCTGGAAGACGGCTATGTGTGTACCCCCAGCCCATTTCTCTAAAGCACGTCTCTGCAATTCCAAGTCTGCTTTTCTTTTTATGATGAGGAAGGAAACAATAACAGTAATCATTCAGTAGATATTTGAATTGTATCACAAAAAGAAAAGAGAAGCAATGCTTTTGTATTAAGGAAAGAGATATATTGATGAATCTCTAGAAGAATATGTTTGGCAACCACATAAAAGATAGTCATTTAAGCGTGCTGGGTAGGAAAGCCTTTATTAAAGTGATGTAAGTTGGATTTGAGTTCACTGTGAGCCTGTACCATTTTATAAGCAGGAAGCAAGAATAAAACAGTGACAGATTCTCCCTAAGATAAATAAAACTTAGAATTCGGGGCTTTCAGATAGGAGAATAAGGCAGAGTTCTTTACATCTTGAGTAAAATGGTATGCATTTTCACTGTACTCACGCCTCTCCAAGCTGAGGTTTTTTTTTTTTGAGACAGAGTTTTGGTCTTGTTGCCCAGGCTGGAGTGCGGTGGCATGATCTTGACTCACTGCAACCTCTGCCCCTCTGCCTCCCAGGTTCAAGCGATTCTCCTGCCTCAGCCTCCCTAGTAGCTGGGATTACAGGCACCCACTGCCAAGCTTGGCTAATTTTTGTGTTTTTACTAGAGACGGGGTTTCACCATGTTGGCCAAGCTGGTCTTGAACTCCTAACCTCAGGTGATCCACCTGCCTCAGCCTCCCAAAGTGCTGGGATTACAGGTTTGAGCCACGGCGCCTGGCCCAAGCTGAGTATTTTTTAGAGAGGATTCTTTTTACCTGGTGAGTAGATGGGTATGTACTCCACCACTTCATCCACGTACATATATGAGTTGTACACATAGTTGTTAATCAGGTTGCTTTTTTCATTTTATTTAAATATTCAACATATCGTGTGATTGTGACCCATTGAGATAATTGAAGTAGTATTAATTTAGCTGGGAATTAGCAGCTTATGTTGTGTGGGCCCAGTTCATCAATGTGTGTGTCAAATATCCACCCTCAGATATCAGCAGCCTTTGACTTGCAGTCAGAGCTTTCAATAGGGGTTTTGTTTTGTTTTCTTCTTTTTTTTTTTTTAGTCTCATATGTTATGATGGGGGAAATATTCATGGAAGATGACTGAATGTGAAACTGCTGTTCCCTTATAGAAAAGACCCAAGCATGATCCCATCATGTCAGATTTGAGGTTTTGGCTTATTGCACATAGGAATCTTTACATTAGGTTTGGGCTGTCATAAAGTTAGCTTTTTGAGAGACTAGAGAAAAAATATGACAAATCCTATAAAATGTAGTAAAGCCTGCTCCTGTTCATATATAACATTTTTTTCTCTTTAAAATCATAACATAGGCATTTATATCAGGGTATTTAAAATTATTTGCCTAGACAGTATAGCTGGTATTTAAATAATTATATATCAGACAGATACTCTAAAGAAGGGAGATACACTAATTCAAAATGGAAATACATTAGCATGCTACTTAAAAGTAAATCAAATATAATATGCTTTTCAGAATTTAGAAAATTAACTTACCTTTTCTTTTTGTAGCCATTCTGATTCTCTCCTAGCTCAGACTGAACTGGAGGATGTATTTGTGTAACTTGTGGTATAATTGTAAATGAGACTATAAATTATAGTATGCTATTATGACTACTTATTTTTCTTTTCTCTTTATTTATGTGATTCTGAATAAAAACAACTGACCTCTGAATTTTCAGCATGGCAGTTAAAACAAAAAAACACCACTACCACAAAAACAATATACTGGTGAACATTTTATTTACCTTCAGAATCCAGAGAGTAGAGAATATTGTTTCCTAATAAATACCTAGGATTTTCATAGGGAGCCTATGTTTGCGAGGCCACTATCCAAAGACTCATGTTCATGAAACTGGGAGTCCTATATACAAGCTGTATTTGTAAATAAGACAGAGAAAGGTTGTGAACTGGCAGCTTGGATGTTTTGTCAAAGTACAATGTCAGAGAAACTCTTTCTAAGACAAATTGTAAATAGAACTGTCACAGTGATTGCATGATTGAGCCGCAGAAGTGTCCTACAATTGTTGGCATTGTCAGGACTTTTGAAAGCTTAATTAAACACAGTGGCCCGCATGGCTGCTAAACTTACTAAGGAAAGCCAAAAGGAAAAAAAATATATATATCTAAAATGTAGCAGATCCTAAAGATCCCAAACTTCTTCAGACATTACCCTTGTGGTGACACAGAAAAGATGCATTGTGCATTTTCCTAGTCGTCTTTTATAAATAATAGTTTTGAGAATAGGTCCACGTGATATGAAGATCGTCCTGTGTGTGATGTGGAGATTGTGTTAGTTTTTCTGTCTCCTGCTGTTACAGACAGTTAATGTAAAAATGGCCTTTTATTGGAAACACAAATATGTATTCACTTCAAGAACAGGAGCGAGGGGGACAAAGTTTCCCTCCCGCTCTCTGTGTTTATTCTGTGAAAGCTTAAAAAAAACAACAACCAGTGCTGTAATTTCTTAGATCACCCCATTCCTTGTTGTGTTGCAAGTTGTGCCTTTACTATAAAGGATCTGAAATATGTTTTGCACACCTTTCTCTTAGTGAATGTGGCATTTAATTGTGAAGCTGCACATGGACTGGAAAATGCAACTGGGTGTAGAAACGTGCAGGCAGGGTCAGGACAGGCAACCTTCAGCTCAGGGAGGAGGCGAGTTGGATGCATATTAATGGCACCTTTTAGAGTCCTGGAAAATCATTAATTTCACACTGCAGCCTCCATGTAGTTTGGCTAATGTGGGAGTACTAAATTGGGGTACATAACAAACATGCAAATCTTAGGGAAACATTTTTTAGATTTTTGTTATTTCTCAATGAAAGTGTTTAATAACAGAGAATAGGTGAATGGTGGCTTTGCGTGCTGGTCAGTAAGAAAGGAAGAAACTTTGGCTTTCCTTTGTGGGGACATATTAAATTTAACCGAAGTAGAAAGCACAGCGAGGGAGATGCACCAAGATTGCGTCACTCGATGTTAATTTAATCTACTTTGGTTGGTCTGTTCACACCCTTTATTGCACAAAGAAATCATTTGACAAAATTTACCCCAAGTCCAAGTCTGTTTTAACATACAGTAGTACCAGCTTTGTGCAATAAAAAGCACTTAGCATCAAGCTGGACCCAGCCTGGCACCTTGCCACTTTTTTAGCATGAGATTTAATCACTAAGGATCTTTAGTACCTTTCTGCTTGTTCAGATTTCATTTGGGTCATGGCTATGTCAGCAGTGTTGTTATTTCAAGGATTAAGAAAAAAAAGATTCTAACTTAGAGCCCACTTTTAACATTATTTCAAATCAAGCAGGTTTGTATGTTACGTGTCAATTTGGATGACATTGATAAAGTTCATAAAATATGTTCAGACTATATAATTTAATGGATAATGACTACTATTTTTATTTGTAATACAAATAGGAAATTGACCATTGTCTCCCTCCCTCCTTGGTTCTTTTCTCCTACCCAGGTAAATGAGCATCCTTAAACAGCTTCTTCCCTTTACGACCAGGGTACAGAGCACTGGCCAATATCAGTAAATTTACCTTTGTAATTTGCCACGTAGTTTTTACAACATGACCTAATTAATTTGAGCACGAACCATATTATTGCTACTGGAGTCATTTTCTGTCACAAACTTAATTTCCAGGAAATGTAACCTGACAAATAAGAATTCTTTAGCTCTCTCCATGTGCTCCTAGAGACCAAAGGCAGATTTAAAATAATAATAATTTTAAAAGTGCCAGCATTATTAAAGTCAGTATGCTTGATGCCAAACTCAATTTGAAGCCAGTAAACATCAGACTGTATTTCTAATCAGTTTTAGAATGTAACGTATTCCATATTGGATTCATTGGAATTTGTCTCCTTGCTTTTTACTGGCCAGCTGCACTCCCTATGCATTTTTAAAACATTTCAGCAAAGGCTTTTGCTGTTCTTAGCAGGGTTAGTAACTTGGGGTCTATTTCTGAGCTCATTCGTCATTCTGCAATGGCATTGAGTTAGGTTGGCAAGGGAAGGATTTGAGGCATGGGGGGTGGTGAGGTCACTTCTGATCCCAGCAGGGAATAGGTGAGCTTCATTTGCCTTTACAATAGGCGCACAGTTACTGCACCTTGGAGGAGCTCTCAGGTGCCGCTCAGATGGGCGCATGTAAATGCCCTGTCAGATGTGAAGCTGGAATATTAATGCTTCTTCCACCACCGCACCATAATAAAGCTGTACACAGCAAGCTTAATATGCAGCTAGTCTGGGGAATTGTATAAACTTAGATAGCCCAGTGTGAAAGACAGCAATGGAAAAATGCTCGATATGCCACAGTTTCCATTCTTGTTCTCCTTTGATCTATAGCAAAATGAAAACATCATCCTTTTCTTCTCTTGGAGTTGTCTCCCCAACTCTGCCACCTCCCAATTCACCACCAGATTTTTTTTGCATGTGCTGGTATGGAGAAATGCAACATAATTTGTTTCATATGGTTAATTACAGGCGTTTGAATATTTAAAATTTTAAATAGCCACAGTTCCAGCTTTTCCTGTTAAAAGTATGTGATTTGAACAAAGGGAGTACAGTGTAAATATTTGTGGTGATTTGCAACACCCCTCTTTCCCCATTAAACA
Source organism: Piliocolobus tephrosceles (assembly GCF_002776525.5). NCBI lineage: Eukaryota > Metazoa > Chordata > Mammalia > Primates > Cercopithecidae > Piliocolobus > Piliocolobus tephrosceles. Next base: position 60,965,196 of record NC_045448.1, on the reverse strand, counting down.
CACACACACACACACACACACACACACAAACACAGAGAGAGAGAGAGAGAGAAACATTCAGTTTAAATCTAGTACTGATCTAAAGGACTTCTGTACCTTCATTTGTACTTTTTAAAAAAAAAAAACTTTCAACTGAAATTCCATTAAAATATTTCACCATTATATTTTTGAGTCCACATTGCTTGAGGTTTTAAAGAAGATTTTTATAATGTGTTCATTTAACAGAATCAACAGCTGTCAGAAGCAGTTGTGGTAGATCCACAAAACGTATAAAGAAAAATACATGTTTCCTGAAACAAAACACTTGGAAAAATAAGCTGCTAAGAACTGGCGAATTAGAAGTTTGCAGACAGGGAACTGAAGTGTCGTCTCTTGGTTCACCCTGGAGACTGATGTGAGCGGATCTGATGCAATGCGGCTGGAAGATTTACCTGCGCAGGTTGGTCCTCTAAGGCAACGTGCAGTGCACGATTGACGTGTGCACCAGAGCTAAGCTGGGCCTCAGCTCGCTCCATCTTCTGCCCTATTTTTTCCCTTTTTGATCTCTTTAGATAGATAAAATGCCAAGTTCTCAGAGTGCTAAACAACAAATTATATGTACCTAAAGGTGAGATGATCAGGTTTAAACTTCCTGTAAAAGAGGCGAGAAGGTGCCTTGCACACTCTTTTCCAGATAGGGCTGGCAGCATGTTATTCAGAACTGAATCGGTCTCTGCCAGGGAATTCCCAGTGGGAACCTGGAGCAGGTATGTTGATGAAGGGGATACCTGGGGACCTTTGGTCACTCACAATGAGTTTTTGTTTGTATTCTGACTGTTGTTAGCATTGCCGATGAACAATTACACCTACAATTTGATTTTAGTTTTAGATAGAGGCAAATCCACTGATTAAAAACTCCCATTAAAATAAAAAATGGAATTATTGTGAAACCTGCAAGGGTGCCTTCAAAAAGAACACCGGTGTTGTTGTGTACCTACCTCGCCTTTCTATTTGCTTTTTGAACATTCTAAAAAACACAAGGAAGCTTTTTGCTAAGCATCAGGGCATTTAAATTTATATTCATCAGTTGTTCATTTTCTTAACATGTAATGATGCATAAAAAAGCTGCAAGGAAATCACATCTGTTAATTTTTAGAGAAATAAGGTGTAGCTTGGATTCTTATGTTGAAACACAAAGCACTGTGTGCCAAGTCTGATCCTGTACGTTTTAAATATAGAGTTTTAATATTTGGCCAATCCCCCCTCTCCCCAAACAAAAACAAACCTCAAAAATCTAAGAGAAGCAAACCTGAAGTATTCTCCTTCACCAACTCAGGGTATACCATGATTTTATGATTTATTTACTTTTAGGGGGGAACCCATCCGTGAACCATTTACTCCCCATTTTAACTCCCCTGCCCCAGATCTTTTCAGTTCCCAGTTAAAATAATGCATTAACCAATGTTCAATCTTAAATCGCGTGAGTTTCTCTCTCCTACTCCATTGCACCCTAAGATTTAAAAAAAAATTATTCCTTTACATTTAAAAGTGAACATTGGCTACTGAAGAATGATTTAAAGGCTGAAAAAAAATTTAATAATAAATCATAACCTTCTCATGTTATGTTTTTGTTATGTTAAGGGGAAAAAATCAATAAGGAAAAATTTAATTCTGATAAAGATACTCTTGGATCTTTGAAAACAACTGCTGTCCTTTTAACTAAAACATTTGAGCAGCTTCAAAGACTATGTATTTCTTCTGATCTTGGAGCTGTGTGACTGGTAGCAAGAAAGAAAAAAAAAATCTTATTCTACATACAAGTGGATTGCTTAACAAGTCAGCACAGACACGTACTTGTTTGTACAATAGAGATAAAAATTCCTGTATAAAAATAATTCAGCTGCTGACAGCAGGCATTGTTGTTGGACCTGTCTTTTGTGCTTGTCCCAGCTCTGGGCCCCCCTCCCCTCCTATCTGCTTGGGGCAGCCTGCTGCCTGCACACTCCTGACCAGAAGTTAATTGCTATATATTAAGTATATAGGTATTGTATTTAAGGAGGAATATCTCAAGGCTTCCTATATGCATTCCACTTTACTTTCTGATGTGATTGTGGTGTTGCCAGCAGGGGGGTGGCAGGCAAACGCTCTAATAGGGAAAATCACTTGAAGGCAGTTAGGGGAAATTTGGCCTTCAAGTCCCATTTGCTCTGCAGTGTAGCATCGGTTTCTAAACTTTTGTTTTTAATCTAATTCTGATTTACCCTGTCACATCCCATATCAACCCTCGTTGAACTCTACTCATGTAGAGTAACATTAGTGTCAAACGGAATTGGTCAGGACTGTGGACCTGTGGCTCATACAGTTGGTTGTGGATGTGGGTTCCATGCAGCTCTGCATCCTATCCTTTCTAATATAAATGTTAAAATGTGGCACATTTCTGAGCAGGGCCCAAGGATAAGAGAGTTAAGAAATCAGGGGGTAGTACCTGAGATTTTCTCCCTTCTCTTTCCCATTTCCTTGATAATATCCACATTTCTGGTAAGATCAACTCTAGGAGAAAGTCTGAGGCTGGGGGAGAGAGGGGGAGAAGGGTGAGGAGAGAGGTTCTTGGAATATTCTTCGATAGCAGTTCAAATGAAATCCCCACAGCAGAGAGCTTTTGGGTCTAGCAGTGGAGCGGTAAGCTCGGACACGTGGCCTTTCGAAGCTGTTATTCTCAGTCTGACTTGCACACCAGCTAAGATAGGACTTAACATATACTTTCTTGCTTTCACTTGGGTTGGAGAGGTTCGGGTTGGGTGGAAGAGGAGTTCATTGGGAATTCTGTCACTAGAATTTTTTAAATGTCAGGAGGTTAGCAAGGTGTGAGTTAGCATTCAAGCAAAGGATTCTTTTCCAGACTAGTAATTGGAAAGCCTGAAAATCCAGGTTCCCACGATACTCTAATAACTGGGGTGGGATGCTGGTGGTGGGTGGACACCACGGCCTTCTGAATGTCAGCTGATGTCTGCATGACCCGTTCACCATGGATTCAGTGTGGCTAGTGCTGAATGGGGGAAATCAGAAAGGCAGATCTCAAGCAACAGGACATGCACTCCTCAGAAGTAAACCAGACCTTGCTCCTCTCCCTCCTGTGCCTCTCCTTTCTTGCTGGTTTCCCTTTGGAAGCAGAAACTTCTAAAATTAATGCCACTCCAAGCCAGTGAAAAAGCTGTTTTTATACCACAGTGGATGTTTACACAGGAGAGACAACTTGAGGGGGAAAAGGCTTTTTGGGAGGGTGGAGGGACTCGAGTTAATCTGTTCTGTTGGAGGACTGTGCAGTACTGCCTATGAGCGACTCTGGGCTGTTTTTGATAAATTACCATGTTTAGAGATAGGTTTGGCTCTTAAGGGCTTAGTTTTATGAACAAAGTCCGTGACGATGTTTGCAGCCTCTGTTTGTCTCTTAGCCCCTTTGGCTTGACTAGAAGCTCTATGTTTAGTTTAAGCTCAGTCTGGAAGATATAACAATTTTGCATTAAAAAAATGAGGAAATCATAGGAAGAAAAACCCTTTGCTTTTTGGATGAATCTTACTGATAATTTGCTAAAGCTCATTTGAATTTTAAGCACTTCTTTAATCTTCAAAGGCTAAATTGCTTTATGAATATGCATGGTGTGGGCAGACTTCAGTTCATTACCTAGTTGTAAATTCTAATGACCATTAGGTCCTTCCAGTAATTGCGAATTGTTTTGCATTTTTGATTGGCCTATTAACATGTACATTCGGTGCACATCAGGCTGGCCTGTCAGCCTGCTGAAGGAGAAAAAAAAGGTGAAAATTGTTTATAGCACCAAGATTCTTAGATTTTCAATCTTGCAAAATTGATGATGTAAAAAAATTAAAGCAGTGTTTTTTCTTCTCAAGATTGAAAGTTCACCAAGAGATTTGACATATTTAATTTACATGATGACTTTGCACTCCTTCATTAATGCAATTTGCATATGAAGCTGTTGTTAATCACTTTTGATCATGTTTTGTGTATTAGCTGCCTCAGTGGCTCTCCTCCTCAGATGCCCCAGTAGAAAGGAGCAAAATGATGCATCTTCTTGCCAAGTTTCCTTTAGTGAATTGAGGAATTAGAAGTCTAACCTTGAGTAATTACATATGTTTTATCCGTTTTCTTTTAACGTTAAGTACAGTTTGTGAACGTGTTGGCTGGAAATTGTTCTCATTTGGGGAGAAGACTGTAAAATTTAAGTATATGATTGAGGCACTTCCAGATACATAGAGAAATATGTATTGCCAGTTTCTCTTCCCCACGAACGTTGCAGGGCAGTTTTATTGTTAGCAGTTTGATGGCAGGAAGCCTTGGCTATTCCAGTGTATTAAGACATCAGGTTTCTCCTTTGGAAGAGGGAAGGCTACAGAACTACAAACCTTTCTAACAATGCTTTAGATTCCTTCTTTAGATAGATGGCTAGCACCTAAAGAACTTGGGCCTGGGTTTGGCTGACTCTTTTATCTTTTAGATCAAGTAAGTTTTCCCATTCAGCTGCTGCTCTGAGCTACAATGTGTCCTCCCCTCATCACCAAAGTATATCCTGGTCTCCAGGCTCCCTGGGCTCCCAGTGTCTCCCTCAAGGTACACGAGTGTCCTGGTCGTGAAAACAAGGTGCTAACTAACGGTTTCCAATTTTTGAGAGCCTGTGATTTTGGTGTTTGCCTTTGCTGTTGAATAACCTGTGCTGTATTATTGATGTTCATCTTGGGTTTGTGAGTTTATCACTGGTTAACAAGCAGAATCAGAACACCGAAACTGATATTCTGATTAAAAGGAATGTTTAATGAAAGAAAATAAATTGTGATGGAAAATGAACAGTGTGTAAGAAACATAACTCTAATTTTAACCTCCGAGGGACCTAGCACTGCCCTACTGCGACTTCCATCTATACCATGCTAAAAGCATGCTTCAGTTTAAAGTTGTTAATATTCAGCTGGGAAACAGTATCCAGAACACAAATAAATTATTAAGTGCATGAACTTTTTAGGCAGTAAGATGAACTGATGGGGTCCATCTGTGAGATCCAGGGGCTTTTTATTTGTGTGTGTCGAGCGATTCTGCCCTCTCCGACTTCACAGCCTTTGGTCTCCGGCCAACTGCATGCATAATTGATTCCACACGCACTATCATTTTCTTGATGTAATTGCTTTACTAAGATATGATGAAATCTAATGGATAATTTGCTATTTGAAAATGGGCAAAAAAAAAAAAAATCTTCATACTTTATGTGGGACTGAGTGGGCAGTGGAGAAAGGGGTATTCAGCTGACCTGGTATTTAAGAAAACAAAACAAGCAACACTGACTTATGCATGCTGCTTCAGTCGCGTTGGCTGTGGATAGGAAGGTCTTTGTGACATATGGAAGCCAGTGTATAAATCTCTCTCCTTCTATCTTGCATCACTCCCTTCATTCCTTCTCTCTTTCTCTCCTCTCTCTCTCCCCCAAACTTTACAAGAAAGGGATCCTAACAAGGTAAAAAGTAAACAATTTAGTCATCACAAGCCTTATTATTCAGTCTATCCAGGAGTTTTGCCATGTCGGTTTATTTAACTTCCAGGAATGTAAACACTGACACAGCCCTAGAAGCAGCAAGAAAGATTACAGTATTAGAGTTAAAAACATGAGCATGGAGGAGCTGTGCTTTATACTCTGCTATAATAACACTTTACATTGAAACATAATGGTAAGTCAAAAGCGGACTGGAAACTTCTGCTTATATGGAGTACCAATTTCATTCTAATAGATTGGCATAATCTAGTGTACCCAGGGTAGATTGTTATATAATGGAGAAACTGTATAAATGTCAAGTACACAAATAATTCTACAGGAAGTAAATGAAAAGTATTAGAATTTCTTAAGTCACCATTAAATTTTGTTGGTGGGACAATCTCATTAGCTGCTTCAAAATCATATGGCTTTGCATAAGGCTTTCGAAAATGTATTTTCAGGGAATTTACAGACGGTGAAACATTGTTTTAATCCAAACCAGTTCATGCTTTAAATGTACCTTAAAAAAATTGTACTGTTTTTCGAAGTACTTAAAGGGAGTGGAGGGGTAGAAAGCATATAAGTGAATCCATCCCACTGTGGCAAACTGTTTTTCAAGTAAAGTCATAATAATGAACAACACATGATCTGAAATTTGATCAGCAAACATATACTTATGCCAAGGAATTTTCTTTCTTTCTTTCCTTTTTTTCTTTTTCGCCATTCACATAACCAAGGTTCTGTAAATCAGTAAACCAGGCAGAGAGTAACTATTGTAAGGGGGAAACCAAATCATAATACCCAGAATGGCCCAGAAGCTGCCCTTCTGAAGAAACATTAATACCACCACCACCACCAAAAAAAGAAAAACAAAAAAACAAAACAAAACAAAACCTTTTTACAAAACTGGAAATGACAGAATCGATTTAAAAGAAAAAAAAACCACCTTCTGATGCTCAAAACTTCAAACTATTAATAGACCACCAGTGAGATAGACTGTCTTTGTGCCTTGAAATGCAAAATAAGGGAAATAATTAGCAGAGGAACAAAATTCTCAAAATTTGAAGAACTTCTGTGATTACTGGGGGTACAGTGAAAAGAAAATGCAAATTTCTTCCTGATCTTAATTAGATTCGATTGTGCGGTGGGTGTGTTGGATTTGGGGGGAGGGGCAGGGGCAGGGAGTGCTGGGGTGAGGCGTGAGGCAGAGTGTTGTGGAGACAGGTTAGCAGGGGCCTGGCGGTGTGGCAGGAACAAAGGCAGCTTCCAAGGCTGGTGCAGGATTCCGTGCCTTAACCCAGATGCTCATGGTGCCCCAGTCTTGAGTCCTTCATTTAGGTGGGCTTATTTCCCACTGGGTCTGGGGGATTTCATTTGTCTTTTGAGGGGCGGGGTGGACACTGCCAGAACAGCTGCCTGGGGAGCCTTGGAAGAGGGAAGCAGCCTGTGGGTAACTTTTCTTGATCACATGGGAAGGCTAAGATGTTATGGATCCTGCCTTGGGCACTGGGGTCAGCGTCTCCTGGTGGTGTCTGCACAGGGTCCCCCAATGCCAGGGCACTGCCAAAACACACTCTTGAGTTTAATGGTAGTGGTTGGTCTGAGTCCTGCCAAAGTGTACGGAGCAAGTTTCATTGGCTGGACTTTCCCCTTGCGTGAAATAATAAAAGACCTGGCCAAGGCTTATGAATCTATTTCTGTTTCATTAATATTATTTATTATGTATTTTATTAATATTTTTAGGAGGGACTGTGCTCTCATTTGACCATTTGTAGTTATAATTAATACATTCCGTACTGGTTGTAAAAAGTGTACTTGCATTTAATTGCAAGGCAGGGTAAATTAATGGATATGATTTAAAACAAAACTCACTTAAAATATTCTTGCAGAAAGCAAAGGAGGGGGCAGTCCCAGTATTTAATTTATTTTCTGGGTTAGTGTCAGTGGTGAGAGGGTCGAAAAGATTGTGTGGGTCCAACGGGATTTGTGTCTGTGTGTGCAGGACGGTGGGGGCAACACACAGGGAGGAGAAAAACCTGGGCCGGAGGAGGGGTAGCCAGGAGCTCTTTTTTTTTTTTCCTCTAATTTCTGAGGTTGCCAGGAGGGGCTTAAGCAAAGTGGTCAAGTCCATCTGCTCCGGAGAAGGTGGTAAAGAAAAGAGGTTAGTGGCAAGAGGGAAGGAGCACAAAGGGAAAATTGTACATTGGGAGCGTTACTCTCCCTGGCCGTGGTGTAGCCAGACTGGTTTAGCAGACAGAATGATAGATTGTTTTGTCAGGGGTCCCAGGGTGCGCCCTGAACTTGAAGCACTTTGTTTATCTTGAATAGAAAGGGAAAAGTGCAGACATAATCGATGTCTAGTTTTTAGGAGCTCGAAAGAGGTAGGAGAACAGAGAAGACTCGGGAGGGGTAGTGGGAGGTGGGGGAGGTGCGGGCCCTGGTTGTGGTTGTCCATTAACAGATGAACTTGGCCGAGGGCCAGGCTTTAGATGAGAGCGTGTCAGGGCCCCAGTGCAGCCAAGCCTTTTCAGTGTTTTTTTTTTTTTTTTCCTTTTTCTTTCTTTCTTTTTTAAATACCTGCTGACTGTACATCAAATGCTCCCTGGTCTTTTGGCTAAAGGCAAAAAAATAAAAAATAAAAAAAAATAAAAAAATAAAGAGACGCACAGCTCAATTTTTTCCCTCCTCTGAACCAGTTGAGGCCAGTCTTTTGGCTACACACGCGGGTTCTATCATCTTTCCTGGCTTGCCATTGGGAAAAAAAGAGTTGTGATAACGCCAGTAACCCGAGGGCCAGATGGGAAGGGTTTGGTTGTGTTCAGGCGACCAGGTGTGAGAGCTCGTGGTGCAGTGGGGTGGGGCGTGGCCGGCGTGCCTGTGTGTGCAGGTAGGAAATCAGTGGAAACTCTTTTTTTTTTTAAATGGCTGAAGTTTAACTTGTTGGAAGGGGCCTGTGAATTAAGCTGTCGGTGGCTGAGAATAATGTGCAAGGAAGGCTCAGGAAAGGCCAGGGATGGGGAAAAGGTGCTCTTGCTAGAGGCACAGCCTTTCCTGGGCAGGACCGATGGCAAACCCATGTGTTTGGGCTTGTTTTGTTCTCGATTTTCTTATCTTCTTGGCCTCTTCCTGTGTTTTTTCGTTTATTGTGACATTATGCATTCATATATGAATGTTGGCAAGCAAGAGTCATCATCCCAATAACTTCCTGACATTTTTAGCTCTTTTAATGTGCAGTCTTTGCCCTTCTGCCACAAGTGGCAAAGTAATTGAATTTCCCTGTTACTAACTGGCAGGAGGCATGTTCTAGTTCCCACCAGAGGAGCTGCTGGGGCTAAAGCTGGGTTCATAGAATCCCACCTTGGGGACACTAGGGCGTTCTAGTGGTTTGGGGACCTGTCTGAAATGAGATTCACACAATAAAAAATATTTTTCCCATCATAGACTTGAAAATCACCATTGTGCACATCTATATAAAATGTGATAAAATCACATTTACTTCTCCTGGCTGAGGCCTCATAAGGGAGGCGGGATTTTCTTCTCCTTTTCTAGTAGCAAATAAAAACTGGGAAAATTTGGGGGCCTCTGGGTTTATCCCATGGATACCGCCCCCAACTCAGCCAAGCCCTTAGAGGCAGTCTTCTCTCCCACCTAGGTGTCTTTGTAACCTGAGCTGGTAAGAAAGGGAAGAGGGACTGAAAGAGGGGAAATATGCCCGTAACATATGGTTTCTCTCCTTTCTTTTCTTCTTCCCTTCGATTACACGAAATAAAATGGTTTACGCTGAGGTTAAAGAAGTAATACCATTTCTAGTTGTGTGACCTTGGGCAGATTTCATTCCCTAAGCCGCCGTTTCCTCAATCTGTAAAGTTGGGTGAATCACGGGGCTCGCTTCATAGGGCCTTTGAGCATCCTATGAGAGCACGTGGGGGTGCTGGGCTCAGTGCTGGGCACATGGTAAAACATGTCACAAAAGCTCATTACTATTATGGTTATGACTCATGGCTTGGAACTGTGTGCTCCTGGGGTCTCAATGTAGTTCCCCCACTATGGGGTGAGCAGGTTGGGATGAGAGAAGAGCAGGGCAGGTGGCGCTCTAAAGAGCTCAGGGCCTCATTATGTTTCTGGTGGCAGTTCCCTCAGTGGGTGGGAATCCTCTCTCCCCATAGGCATGTGCTGCCTTATGAGAGGCTTGTGCCTGGGTGTGTGACGCAGTTACTCTGGGTTCAGATTTCTACATCACCGCTAACTGGTTGGGAGAGTCTGGGGGAATCATTTCACCTCTCTGTGAAATGGAGACAACTCAAGGTCCCTTACCTTACAGAGTCCATGTGAGAAGTAAATGAGGGAAAGCACAGACATTACTTGCTCCGGGGGCTGCACCTCCAGAATTGCTGTTGTCATTACCATGTGTCTGACACATTGATATTCCATCCCACAACAACCCCGGAAAGGAAACACTCCCATTAGCCTCATTTGGTAGAGGAGGAAATTGGGGTTCATCAAGGGTTAAATGACTTCACTGAGGGTCCACAGTTGTTCAATCCTTTGGCCTGCGGCCACCATCCTCTTCTACTGCCTCAGTACGTGTGCAGCTTTCTTCGGCGGCGCCAGGCAACAACTGGGCAGGAAGCTCTGGTGCTGGACAGTTGTCCCTCCCATGGGTTCTGTGGTCAAGTTTTTCAATCTTCTGGGAAAGGGAAGAATGTTCCCCTCCAGTTCTGGGCATATTGAAGGAGCACGGAGCTGTTGGGAAAAGTTGCAATGTAAGGAATTCTGCTTTGCAAGTAGTCATTTCCCCATCTGTCTAGAATGAGCCAGAAATTGAGTGAGGGTCCTGAAAAACAGAGGGAGGAGGTTTTACTGTTTGTGTGTGGCTTGGTTAGGAGACTGCAGCGGGCTGAATGAGAAGCCAAGCTAGGACTTTTACGGAGTGGTGAGACTTGGCCTGCAGCAGTTCTGTGTGTTGTCTCTGTGGCATTCACTTCTCGGATTGTACCTTCAAAGGGTGGGGAGAATCAGAATTATACAGGGAGGGAGAGACTGAGTGTGAGTGAGTGTGCATGACAGGGGTGCTTCTGAGGACGATGGGTACTGGGGGATCATAATCTGCTTCGAGGAGGTTTTCATTTCTGGCTGAACAAGTGCTGTGGTAAGGCAAGTCCGGAAGGCATGCTGGAAACTTGAGGGAAGTTTTGAATGGAAACTGCAGTCAACAGCTCCGTATGATCCGCATGTGGCTTCCCCAGAGGCAAGTTTTCAGCTGCATGGTGGCCTCTCCCAGTCACTCCACAGGCTGCCCTGGCACTATTAATATTTGCTGAAGGAAGACCTGAGGTTCGTTGCAGATGGATTACACAATGTATTCCAAAACCAAATGTCACTGTTTTCCTGTACTCTCCATCCTTCCGAATTGGCCGGACCACCATAGACCTCCACTGATAGAATTTCAGAATCATTTGGTAGTTGAGAAGCGCCTACTGCATGTGGAGGCCCTGTGAGAGGAGTGGAAGAGTTGGCCTCGGCACTGACGAGTGTCGGATGGGAGCTCTGCTCGCTTGGTAAGTCCTTCTGCTAGAACCAAGAGAGGCTGTTCAGATCCATCACAAAGAAGTTGTCGCTCACATCCAGGTTGTCTTCTGAGCTTGAGGTAGGATGGAGGTGGCTGCTGAGAACCCATGTGGGCCAAGAGCTCCACAGTTTCACTTTCACTTCGCACTCTCTCCCGGGGCATGGATGTCCTCAATGGAGGTCATGCAAGCCCTTCCCTCTCACCCCTTCTCTTGGCCCTCTTCGTTGTCTCTGTATACCCCTGGGTCAACAGTGTAGTGGTTCTCCTTTGTCACCCTGGAGGAGAAGCTCTTAGTTTTATTTGCTGAGTCTCCTAGACTGAAATGATAAAGCTGAAATGATAAAAAGCGTATCATGGCCTTAGAACCCTTCTTATTTCCCTCTCTCGCACCCCCTAGTTTTCCTTCTCTTCCCTTGAAAATCAGTGAAAATCAGGCCACATCTCTGATGATGGCCTTTTGTTTCTTTTTCTTTTTCTGTTTCTGCCTTCGTTAGGTAAGCACAAATTTAATGTCCCAAGAGGCAGGCCGGTGACCCTTCAGGCCAAGTGCCTGGATGTGGCAAAGCTACAATAAATATCGAATGGTGAGAGCAATGGAAATTTAACAAAGCCATAACCAAGGAGACCTCAGAGGGGCAGTGGACTGGTTAAGAGGCTGTTGGATGAGCCGGGTAGTATTTCTACTTCAACCTGATTGAAATGTCGACTAAAAATCAATGCTGTTGACTAGTGATAATTTACAACGTTCCTGGTGCTAAGTAGTTCCCCGCTTAAGAATGCGCGTTTGCTGGGCAGAGATTAGTGCAGGGAGTTGTGTGTGTCACAATGAATCAGACGCATTATAGGTCAGCCCTTTATTTGTTTCATCATGACTTTTACACAGTTGTCATGTAATTTATGGCTGCTTTCACGTTGTCAAACATTTTCATTGCATCTTCTTCTTTAACACACTCCTGACATAGACACACTGCACTTGAAGGCTTGGTATTGTTTCATAATCTGAGAGGAGGCCTATAAACCATCAAATTACACTATCTTTGGGCTAATCTAAATGCGCTGCAGATTAAAATCAGAGCTCATTTGTCCCTGATGCAAATTATTAAGTTCTAATTATAAATATCCATTTAATTACCCCATACGTTTTTATTTTGCGGACCCTTTTGAGCACTGCTGTCTGCGACGCGGAGGGGGTAGGGGGAGATGCATAGGAGACAATCTGCGTAATTAATGTACACTTCCCAAATGGTAAAGGATAAACATATGCTGCTTTGTTTGTCTTATTTATTTATTGATTAGATGTATAGAGACTTTGGCATGGGCACAATCTGAAGTTGAAATCCTTTTAAAAATGAAAACTATTTAAAAATCTTTTGGGGAAGAAAGAGCAAAATATAGCCAACCAATGGCTTTCTGCTAGAACACATCATCCCAAAATATGGGATTCTGAATTTGATCAAATCACCAGTTTCTGAATTTGATCAAATCTAGATTTTGCAGAAGTTCAGGGTGAGAGAAACCATGCCTGTTTTATATCTAGAAAGTGAAATCATTGTTATAGAAAAAACCTACTGTGGTTAGAAAAAAAACCACATTCTTTTTTTCCCAACTCTGCTGCCATTCTCTACCAGAACATAACAGTATCTGCCTGTAATATGAAGACCTTCCAACTGAGAGCATTATGATAAACTATTTTTGATTACCAAACACGAATGAAGGAAGAAGATAACATAAAAATTAGTAAAGGCCTTCCAACTAGACATTTACCCTTCTGTGAAAGCCATGGAGAAATTACCAAGACTGGTTTGGAGGGAGGGCATTTAAGGTCTTTTGGGCATTACAGATTTTCTAGAACCAAACTTTGACTTTTAGTGTTAACAGAGAGACACTGATCTGAAAACCAGGACACCTGAGTTCTGACCCTTATTGTGTCATGCTGTGAGATTTGGGGCTCCCTTCACCTGTTAGCATTTGTTTCCTTGTGTTGTAAAGTAGGTAAAATGGATAGTTTGAACTGGGTGGGCCTCTGAGTCCCCATGATGTTCTAGCATAGTATGAACACCACTGACCAGTTTCCTCCCTGCTATATTTTGGAATCTAGTTGCTGAATGGGGCTCACCTGCAAAGACAGCAGAATATTTTCTTGATTTGCCTCAAAGATGGAAGCTATGGTGGAGATTAAGGCTTGGATTCATGATTCCCCAACAGAAAGCTTAAAGGCATCTTTCAAATTGCTGGAAGCAAAATTGAAGTGCAGTATAATGGAATGGTGATAATTCACAGAAGTTTCCAGCCTTACAAGCTTTCTCCATCTTTTAATTGTTGCAAGCTGTTTTTTTGAAAAACTCCAAAGAATGTAATGTGTATTTTCTCCAAGTTTGCTTTTTTGGGCAAATGTAACTACATCAAAATAGAAGTACGTTTTTGAAAAAGAAATAGTTGAATTCAAACAACCAGGTATTTTAAATTCAATTAACTGACTTAATTCAGTGATATTTTCCTCCTTCCTCCTCCCAAAAGCTGGTTTCTCTGTATGGACATAGCCTACATATGCTGAGTCCCTGGAGTTAGGAATTTTTGCTTGTTAAAGGCATCCGATGCAACATGTTTAGAAGAATTCTCCCTCTGTTAGTGTTGAAGACAGCATAAATTGAGGGAAAATGTCCTTTTTTTATTCATCATGTAGGTAAAAGCATATGGCCTGTTCTGGGACATGCGATCTTTGCAATCCATTTTCTAATCTTGGTGTTTACCATTGGCTTTTAGCACGGATGTTTCTGTTTTCCACACTGTCCAGCAAATACCATTTATATGTGGCATTGAATGAGGTATGAAATGATGTTTTCAGAAGCATGCTGAGAAAGGGCATTCAAAGTTATCCTTTGGATAATGATGATCTAAAACTTTCTTTTATTATCCCATGTGCTCAGAGTAAGGGGCAAATGAATCAGTTGTGAAATATGTGTTCCTTGTAGGACACAGGCACTCTTGAGATCTATAGCTTCAATAAAAAAGTAATTTATTTAAATTACTGCCTCTTTAATTTATAATGTTTTGGGGATTTTTAATAGGCGTGCTCTATAAGGGCACTGGTAATCAGCTGTTTCCGATTTCACATGCTCTTCTATCTCTGGTAAAAAAATAAAATCTTAAAAAACAAGAAACAAGAAAAAAAAAAAAAAGAACAAAAACAAGGAACATGAAGTTTAACCCTAACCCAACGCAAAAGCAAGTAACAGGCCAAATGAGTGGCAGCCCCCCCCGGAGGCTCTACTTTCCCCTTCCATTATTACCTGAAATAAAAGCATGATAACATTCATGCCAGAGATAGGTGACAAAATTATGTGTTCAGATATGAAGTTTAGGATTTCATAGCCCGATGTTCTCTCTTCTCCCCCACCCCTTACTGCGTTGTGTAAATGTATCAGCCATTGTATTGTTAATGTATGATAAGAAGCTGCGCTAGGACAGTCTTGGCTCACTAATGGGGTCAGCTGTGTCACAATGTGATATATGGATTATATTTACCATAGCATATTTTGTTTGCAAGCTGGGTTGTGAGATGGGAGTGGATGATAACTGAAGATACCCTCCAGTTTTCACACTAGTTCCTGTGGTCCTAAGTCTCTAAAACAATAAAGCACCCCTGATAATGGAGAGGTATTTATGGGAACACAATTGACTTCAGAGTTTTAGATCTCTGGCTGAAGTTTAAGATGGGATAGTCCATTACATTAATATCTGTGCTTAAAGCTCCTATTTGTCTTAAATAAATTATTTAGGGTTTACTGCTAAAACCTTGGTTAATTCTTGAACCTTTGGGCTAGTTAAATAACTTTCCAGTGACTTTCTGTGCCTTGGTGATTCATTTACTTGATTGAGCTCCTGTGTGCTCGTATGATTTCTAAATTTATTTCTCAAGTTTTGCCTGGCAATGAATGATTTTTGCTTACTGGAGTTTTGTGTGGTACACCTATACAAGGCTTATTATCTCTTTTTGAAAAAAAAATTCCCCAAACATATCAACACTGTCATCATAAGATAAAGCATATATACATATGCATCTATATACACACATACGTATGTACATACTACATATATACATACGTATATGCATGTATGAATATATGTATTAGTTGTGTGTGTGTGTGTGTGTGTGTGTGTGTGTGTGTGTAGAAAGGGAGAGAGAGAGTAGGAAAGTCTTTAGAATTTACCATGATTCCATCAAACCAGTATAGAAGTTTTTGAAAGCTGTCCATGTAGAAACCACTTTTCATCAAAATCTGACTTAAGCAAATTATCTCCATACTGTTTATCTGAAAGTCTATTGTTCACATAGCCCTGGATTGAGGATCATAGCGGTTAATTTAGGAGCAACAGTCCCAAGCAGGAATCCTGGATGGCAGGCTGTCCTTTGTGCCTCCCCTGAGTTGAGGAGACTGGTGTTTATTCTTTCTCTAGGTTGCAACACGTGTTGCCTTGAAATCTCCCTTCTTTACAGTTCTGCCATGAGTGTATTTTCTGTGACCTGCCTCTGCATCTGGTTAAATGGACTTCAGTAATCTGTACACAGTTACTTCTTACTTATTTTATGTCCTGAAAGATATTAAGTCCAACAAGCTTTTACCCACAGAGTCTACAGAGAAAACGGCCAGGCAATTTTTGTTTCAATCCCTGTGTCTCTCTGGAGCACTAGTTCCAGAGGCTGATCAATAGGTTTTATTGTAGACCTCACTGTCTCTAAAAGCATTGTGACCTTATCCTGTCTAAAAATAGTATTTGCTCTTGCCTGCAGAACCTTGACCTGTGAAAACCCATTTGGAACATAACTGACATATCTAGTCAGCTGTATATCCAAGACATGCTCTGTGAATGAATTCTGTGCAGAACCATCCAGGAGAACACTTTCTTTCAAGACAAATGAATTCCAGTTCTGAACACTGGGAGTGCACCTGCTTGTCTGATGTGGTGATGGGCCACGTGGTGGGGAATGAGGGAGACACAGGGCCTGTGGGGCAGTCGATGTGGGAGGACTGTCACAGAGACTCTCAGAGGGTGCATTCAGCCCTGAATAGGACAAAGGACTGCAAGGGGCAGGAGCTTGGGGGGACATGCAAGGTGGCTTTCCACAAGGCCCTTTTAGAGAGTGTGATTCCCTGAAGCTTTTCTTGGCAGCTTCAGTCTTGAACCTCACTGATCCTCCAAAACATGACCCAGATGGAAAGAAGTATTTCTGAGTTTAAAATAACTCCCCTATTTGGTAATGCAGGACTTTATTTGTCACTTTATTATTTTTAGGTGTGATAATGGTTTTGCGGTTGTATTTAAAAGAAAAAAAAAGTTCTTGTGTTTAAAAAATACATACAGAGGTGTTTACTGATGAAATGATATGATGTCTGGGGTCAACTTAAATAACAAAATGGGCTAGGGAGGCGATAGGGTTACAGAAGACAAGAACGACTGTGAGCTGTGGTGGTTGGAGCTGGAAGATGTGGACTTGGGGACTGATTTATAACATTCTCTCTACTTTTGTAGTATTTGAGATTTTTCCAGAAAATAAAGATATTGCCTGACTGGTAGAGAGCAATATGACCTTGCTTAGTCAGTGTTGTTTCTTCACCAAGGGTTTGGCTCAGAGGTAGCAAGGGGACAAATGTCATGTGGGCAAGAAAGTACCTGTGAGCTCCAGTAAGTTCATTGCGAAGGGGTCATTTCAGGGTCTATACTGTGCAGTGTCGCCCATTCTCCTGGAAGAACAGAGATCCCTTGGCTTTTTCAGTACATGAGGCAGAGTCAGATGTGGCGTTTGCTTGAGTTTCAGCACAGGTGCCTCTGTGCATCGTGGTGGGCTCAGGAAGAAGCAGCTGGGACGTGCCCACTTGGCTGGTAGTGTTGATGAAGACAAGGCTCTGGGACCTTCCTTTGGCCATTCGATCCCTGACTGTTAGAGAAAGATGGTTTGCCTGAGAGGAGATTTACCACACTCTCAGAAAGAAGGGGACAAAGAACATGTCAAGGGTTAAGCAGCCTTCCCTTTAAGGGAGGACTGGGACACAACATGGAAGATGAAAGGGAGCAGAGTGATAGTTGCAGAGCTGGAAAGGGGCGTTTTGTTCTTTTGGTTAGCAAAAGCCAGGACTGTCGCTGTATGACTTGAAAGCTAGGTCACTGGTGGGCTTGGTGCAGTCCATCACACGGGAGCCATGGTGGGCCTAGTCTCTGCCGTATCTGCTGCCTGGAAGCTGAGACTGGCCTAACCACATCACGCTGTTCCTAGGCCCAGACCCAGGTCCCTCTGGTTTTACAAAATGTCCGCTCCCTCTCGCTTCACACCGGGGCTATTATTAGCAAGTGTCACTCAGTTATCTGAGAGTGGCGCTTTTAGCTGGCATCTAAGTGCCCGATACTTGGGTTTACAGCAGATTAAATTAAATTTTAGGCTGGTTTGGCTTCACTGGCAGTAGACAGTGGAAGGCAGCTGTTGTAGAAATGTAACCTGGCACCCTCAAGGATGTGTGTGTGTATGTGTGCTGACCACTAGGCTACACATTTCCTTTTCCTTTCCCCCTCATATCATCCATTTCCAAAAAGTGTTTGTTTAGACAAATACTTTCCCAGACTTGGTTTTATCATGCTGGGTTTACAAAGGTTGTGTACAGAGCTGGAATAATTTTTTCTTCTGTCTACTGTTGGCACATCAGTATCTTTTTTCTGCAAAGAAGGGGCTCAGCTTGCATGAAAACACCGGTGGGAACCCACTGGAGAAGGGTATGGGTGGTTTTTGGTTCAGTTGGTGGCTGATCTGATGGGTGGCATAGGCAGAATGTCTGACTGCCCCTTCGGATTCCTATAGGTTCCATAGGCGACCAACATGGGGTGGGGGCGGGGACTGTCTGCTCTTTTTGATGCAAATATCTTCACTCTCCTTGGTGCTTCTGTGGTTGTGCCTATGAATTTAGGACCTTATGCCTCATAATGTTGAGTCAGAGCAAAGCAGTGTACATCAGAGGCCACTTATTTAATTTTCCTTAGAAAACTCTGTGAGGATAATTTCTCCTTCTTATAAACGGAATGCAGACGTGTACATTATCCCACCGAAGGGTGATGCTCTTTACTTTTATAATCTAGATTTTTAAAAATTTGGTGGCACTTGATTTCAGGTCCTCATACTCCAGAATTTATACTCACTGATTAGTAATGCATTATGCAAATAATTCAGTTTACATATCCAAATACTGTTTTGCATCATTCACACCTCATGTCTTGAAAAAAAAAAGTGAAATGTTTCCTCAAAATAAACAAAACCTGCAGGAGAGTTTATTGTAAGGGTGAAAATTAAAGAGGTACCCATTTGCCTGGGAACTTTTGAGGAAAATTTTAATACTCCTGCATAAATAATTTTGCAATTATTTTTGATTCCTACCCAAAGGATGTGCCACTCAAGGTATATTCTATGATCTTTGGCTATCTGAATTTTTCAATTTTCAGAAAAAGAAGCCATAGTACTACATCCTGCACACATTTGTGCATAAATATATAGGCATAAGTGAAAATTCAGGCCGAGTTATTTGAAGAGGATACAATAATTGCTTGCCAGTGACATGATTCTCCTGCCAGAGAGAGGAGAATAACTAGGTGCAAACTTTTAACACTCCAAGTCTAGAGAGAATTATCCAAGCATAGCCACGAATTCCTAAGTTATGGATTGGCAATGAAAACGATCTCTTTGTCTTCACTGAGTTTTTATTGTCATTGGAGTAATTCAGGAGAATACAGGATGTGACCTGGAGCCCTTTCTGAATAAGCACAGTCCCATGCCCACGTGAATTCCTAAAACAGTGGCTCCCAGCTTCGTGTGTCAGAACAGAATTGGCCTCAGAAATCTACAAGATTCCAGTGGTTCCGGCCTCACTCCAGTGGTCAACTTACTGCTGTTGCAAAGCATGTCAGATTTCAGGAGCAATTTCCCTTGTAAGGAAAGAAGGCAGGCAGGCAGACAGGCAAGCGAGGACCTTATTTTTTTCTCTGCAGCATGAGTGCAGTCACCTTTTTCCTGTGATGCTCCACACCCATCTCTCCTTACAGGTTATAGACACATTTTTGGCACTGCGTAAAGTAAGCGTTCCAACGTGTTTTTAATCTTTAACTTTCACGTCATTAAAAGGCTGACGTACTGACTTTCAGCTGCCTGGAGATAGTTCAGGGCCCAGCACCTGACAGGTGTAATGTTCTGTGTTTTGTGTCTCTCAATATGGAGGTTATAGAATCAAAAAGACCACAAAATGCCTTAAAGGTGTTGATACCCATAGACAGAGCTTGCATAGTCCTCAGGTTCCCTTTCTTGCCCCGCTTCCACACCTACTTCTTTTTTTGTAGCACCTGTATTTGAAAGGGGTTCCTGGTGTACTTGGGAGAAAAGAAGCTTCTTGGTTTGGTATTACTTACCAGAGACTCCCTGTTTCCTGCTGGTATCAGGATTGAAAAATTCCACTTCTCTTCATTTTCTCTCAAGAGTTGAGAGATGTGTGCCATCTCTCTTTTAAAGAAGGAACTCTCCTTTTGCTGTGGATTGTAGGGAGCAGATTTGGTGCTTATTGTGGCTTCAGGACCCACCTTGAATGACAGAACGTCAGTAACAAGCAGCCCCAGGAAATACGGCTGGTGGTGAACGACTGCCTCTTAATCTTTGCCCATCGAGCAGCAGCATGTGGATGGGGTCCATCCAGCTTGACTTGAACTTGAATAGTAAATGATGAGTCCTTAAAATCTACTCCTGGCCCCCAGGAATGCCTTGTGGCATCCCATCCCACATTCTGATTCTGGATGGACGTTTAAGTGAACTCTGTAATGATGAGTAGGCTCTTAAAACTCTTTCTCAACGTTCTCTGCTGGGTTTGTGTGTCACCTCCCATGCCCTCTCTGGCGTGTGGTGATTCTCAGATCTAGAGCAATGCTTCCTGTCTTGTCCCACCATGCCTTTGCGTGTGGGAAGCTAAAATTCACATGTGTGATGCCCTCCCATGTGCCATTTTTACCTGGGCCCTTCTGCTCACTCTTTATTCGTATTTAAATACAGGTGAGTTGGAATGTCATCTTACAGGCATAATCCTGAGTCTGCTCTAACGCAGACATTTTAAAAGCAAATTAAATGTTAGCACTAAGTAGTAACCAAATTCTCTGAGTCTGCTTCATGACAGGCTGTAACACACTGGTATGGAACTGTAGGTCTAATCCTGTGACTCCTTTGTCTGTGATGTTTTATGCATTATGGGAGCTCAGCAGACGTTGACAGAGGGAATGAGACAAGATGATTTTAGATCTAGGTTTGATAGATAAAAAACTGGGCCAAATATTATATTTTCTTTAAAAAGATAGCTAAATCTCAGTAATTATTTTATTTTGTTTATTAAGCTTTTTGTAGAGACAGAGTCTTGCTATGTTGCCCAGGCTGGTCTTGAACTCCTAACTTCGAGCAGTCCTCCCTCTGTGGCCTTCCAAATTGCTGGGATTATAGGCATGAGCAAATGCCCCTGGCCTGCAGTAATTAAAGTCTTTTAAAAATTTTCTCTTCTCCCCTAAAATTGGCTTTTCGAGTAAGGTTCTTGTTCTTCTAGTCGACAAGAGTATCTGAGGAATCATAGAAGAAAGTACAACTCTTTGAGCATAGATAGTTTCCTTTGTGGAAAGGCAGAGTGAATACTTATTGAGCATCTTCTATGTAGACATAGACTTGTGAAGTCATATCATTAACCGTGTCATTTCACAGATGAGAAAGGTTGAGGCTAAGAGGGGAGTGAGTGCCAGAGGCTACTTGCTAGGCAGTGGTAGACTTGGCCCAGAGCCTGGGGCTTCCCACTTTCATTCCTGGCTGACTGTACTAATCACACATGGCCTCTCCATGGCCAGCGGGAGCCAGAGGTGGCCCGCATGTACTTTGCAGAGGAACTTGCACCCACACTTTTATGGGTGATGGCTGGAATGATTTTCTTAACTGAAGCTTTGTTGATGAAGAGCCTGGCAGTGCTAACCTGGGGAGCCCGTGATAGAACCCAAGCAACAAAACCACCACCCAATCACCTGTGCTGTTGCAGAGAATGGTCATGTTCCTTTGCCCTTTCATCTTGCCTTGTTCCTTTCTGTTTTCTCTGCCCTGTTTCGGGGCTGGTCTTCCTACCACCTTTCCTGCTAGGGCTCCCAAAGTGTGGCCCTTCTGAGGTTTACATGGTGCGCCCAGGGAATAGCTTGGCTTTTTTATCCAGATCATTGGAGATAATGGAGTAGACGGAGTTGGGGTGGTGAAGGAATGTGTACCCTCTCAGGGGCAGATGGGCCTCCAGAATTGGCCAGCCCAACCACTTCCTCACCACCCTAGTTCTATTTTTAAAGACACCTTTCAATCGCAGGACATCCTTCCTTTCGTCTACCTTCGATCCCTTATGCTTCATTTTGAGCCCATTTCCTCTTCATTCCAGAGAAGACAAAGTATCTCATCACCAGCTTTGGGCTGAAATGCTTCATATTTTAGATTCTTCACTCCATTCTCTGACACTACTTCTTCCTAAATAATCTCTTTCCTGAACCTGAACTCATGGATCTATTATCTTGTAACTCATTTGTTGTTTTTGTGCCTCTCTTTAGAATCTGCTGGTTTTCCAGCTCTTTTACTCAAACATTAGCCTGATTACTGCAGAGTCCAATGGCAAGATACCTTAGTGTTTTCCACATTCTTTAGTCTTATGTCTGCCCTCTTATGTCCTGCTTGCTGTTTAAAAATCCAGTGCTTCATTGATGACTCATGCTTGGTGTCCACTAGGAATGCTAGATCTTTGTCAGCCATCTTTGAGGGCAGTTAAACTTTCACTTCCAGTTGTCCTGATGCCACATTTCTCCCATCCCAGGTGCCCCTCTCTGTCCTTGTCCATATTGAGCTTAGCTCTCCACTCCCAACACAAGTTCCCTGACTTCCTCTTTACTTCCCCGGATGACAGTGAGTTACGATCTTGTCTCCGAAGGTGCCCCCTCCCTCTTGGCTCCTCTCCCAGTGACAACTTCATGGAGGCTGAGAAATATAGTGAGTGGCCTTTCTTGCCTCACTTACTGCTCGGGAAGTTAGCTCAGGGGGAGAGCTGTTCATAACTTTACGCTGACATCTGGAGAACAAAGGTTTTGGAAGAGCAGAGCCCAGATTCACTGTGAGCCAGCAGAGCCAAGTCTTTTTTGAGTTTCCAGCAAAACCTGTGTTATAATCATAGGAGTGGGTCATTGTGTTTAATAGTACAACAAAACCTAAGTGCACATAATAAGCACATCTTTTCTGTGTGCTGGGGTGAGAAGAGGTGACAGTGAGTGTGTAGGATGATATGAAAAGCATTACAGACATGGGAAAGCATCTTAGAGCACACAAAGGTGGCATGAGTCATCACAGGCTTATGGCCACAAGGCTAGATTTTCAATCCCTGCTTCCCTTTATCATACCCCAGTTCAATGAAGACATAATTGAAGTGGTGAGAAGAGGGGCCACCGCCCTTCAGACTCCAGGGTGTTTGTATTCCAGGACCCCTCCGTGGGTGTTGGCCAGGCGGTGCCCAGAGAATATCCCCTGATTGGATCTCTCTCGAATTGACTTGTTCACTTCCTGTTCTGCCCAGCCTGGTTGTGACTCGGTAATCCCCACAGTAAGACCTCACAGTGGGTTGAGTGGCCTGGGAACTCAAGTCAGGGGCAGAAATGGGGAAGCTGGAAAGTTGGGTGATCAAGAGTCATTTGGAAGCCCCTGTGTCTGTGTCAGTCCGCTCACATATCTGTCCGCCACCCACCACCAATTTCTCCCTGCCTGAAAGCACTGGGCTGTGTTTCAGAGAGGTAGCTGGGTACCACAGATATTTATGGAGTGCTTGTTTCTGTATCTCCTTCCAGTGGACTGGACCTCCCCGGGCCATTT
Organism: Piliocolobus tephrosceles; assembly: GCF_002776525.5. Classification (NCBI taxonomy): domain Eukaryota; kingdom Metazoa; phylum Chordata; class Mammalia; order Primates; family Cercopithecidae; genus Piliocolobus; species Piliocolobus tephrosceles. The sequence goes on along the minus strand of NC_045448.1, from coordinate 60,942,176 downwards.
TTCTAGGTAACTAGGAAGGCCTGACTCTGTCAACAACTTGGCTTTCTTTGGAGGAGGTGTCACTCTGGGATTAGTTAAAAGGGGATCAGTGGTATTCACATTGGCTCGTGAGTGTATTTTCTCCTCCTCAAATTATAACCTTTTGGATGGTGGGAGTCATGTTTTATTTTTTGTGCTTTCTTGGTGCCTCACATAATGCTGGTTCACATGTAGTATTTAATCTGTACTTTGCTCAGGCTGCTTGATTCAACAGAAAAAGACCAGGCTTTGAATGGATCCCCAGTTCCCTGTCCAGGGAAGGTGTGAGGCTGGACAAGTTTATTTCCTCCTTTCTCCCTGTGGAGAAAGTGAAAAAGTGAAAGGGTTGGGGTTGGGATAGTGGGTAGTGTCTTTGTGGGCTTCACCCCATGGTTAAGCAGTGAACTCTGCTCGTAGCTTCTGTCTCGCTCACCTGGAAGCCAATGTTGGGGGAGAGCACATGGGGGAGGATCCTTAGGTCTGGGCAACACTTTGGAGTTAGGGGGTCCCTTGGAGGTGTGGGAAGCTGGTAGTGGCATTCCAGAAACAAGCTAGAGCCTGTCTCACCAGAGGGAGAATGGCTGAGTTCAGAAGGGACTGGGGCCTGCTTTCCTTTGGGTGGCTCTGACTGGCTCGTGGATGAGTTTAAAAGGTGATTTTCTCTCTTTCTATCTGTCTTTTCTTTTCTCTCTCTCTCTTTTTTTTTTTTTTTTTTTTTTCTGTTTTGGTGTATGTGTATTCAAGACCTTTGCTATTTGAGTACGGAAATCCTCTCTTATCAATGGAATTCACAGCCTCTTATGGTGCCTTACCCTTTCAGTGTGTTGTAAAGACAGTCAGACCAACTAGATTTATTTGCACAACTCTGATTTTTTTTTTTCCTAAGAAGCTCCCCCACCCAATTGAATTTTTTTTTTTTTTTTTGAGATGGAGTCTCGCTCTGTCACCCAGGCTGGAGTGCGGTGGCACGATCTCAGCTCATTGCAACTCAGCCTCCCAGGTTCAAGTGAGTCTCCTCCCTCAGCCCTCCAAGTAGCTGGGATTACAGGTGCATGCCACCACACCTGGCTGATTTTTTTTTTTTTTTAAAGTATGGATGGGGTTTCACCATGTTGGCTAGGCTGGTCTTGAACTCCTGACCTCAGGTGACCCACACGCCTCGGCCTCCCAAAATGCTGGGATTACAGGCGTGAGCCACCGCGCCTGGCCATTTAATTCTGTTTTTAGATGGCTTGTTCTCCAAGTCTTGGGACTGCCCAGAAACGGGTTGCCCAGTAGGCCTTGTGGCTTGGCACTTTGATCCCACCAGTGGCCGGGGTGCCTTAGCCTTCTAGTTCAGTTGTGGCCCTTCTGGGCTTCCTTTGCTACCAGTTTCCACCACACAGCTGGAGGTAGCCCAGCCTGGAAGCCTTTCAGAGAGTCCTTGGAGCTCTGCTAGCTGCATGTGCTCTCAGGAAAGTCCGCGAGGAGATGGCTGGTGGCGGCTCAGAGTCCTTGTGTGCTGCCTCAGCCCATGCCAGGCCGCCTGTGACTGCCTGCCCTCAAGCCTGTCCTCCTTTGAGGATGTAGGACCGTGAACCTAGAGAATTCAATGTAGTGGAACTAGAATCCAGGTCTCTTGACTCAATCCAGGGAATTTTGCTCACCACAAGCCAGGAACAGCTTCTCTTCCATGGAGGTATCTGTCTGGAAGGCAGCAAATCTCTGGCTTGTTGAGAAGAGAGAGCAACTACCCTACAGACTGAAAGGTGTTCACTGCATAGGACCCTTTGTAGGTGTCGACCCAGCTGTGCCCAGTGCTAGAGCTAGGACTCAGTTCTAATTTCCCAGAGGGTGGTGTGATGGGAGGCTATTTCTTTTTCTTTCTTCAGTCCTGATCAGGGACGAATCTGTGCTGTTGGGTTTATTCGTTTACTTTAGGATGTGAGTGGGGAGATGCATTAGGTAGCAGGCCCTTGGAAGGGTGGGAAGACTCAGAAGAGAGAGGGCAGGACTGGGAAGATCCAGACAGGACATGAAGAGCTGCTCCAAAAAGAGAGAAGCAGCAGGAGTTCTGGCTAGAGGCTGACCCAGCACCCACACCCGGCAAAGGGGCTCCCATGGTGTGGCTGGCTTGAGGGAATCTCGGTGCTGGTTTCTGCTGCGGACAGCCTCAAGTGGGGCGTGGAGGCAGCATCTTCTGAAGCACACAGCAGATGACTCCTGAGGGATCAGGGACTCCTTCTAATGCCACTCCTGGGACTGAATTCCTTGTCCCCTCCTTGTCCCATATTTAGCATCTTGGAGCAGTGTCAGCTGCAGAGACTGGGGTCTGGGGCATGATGGGGATGTCCCTGAAACCTAGTGAGAGTCATCCTGACTCTGGGGAAGAGCCGTTCAAAGATGAGAAAGAGAAAGTAATTTACCACCCCCAACCCCTCACAGGCAGCCATCCGTGGATTTCGGTGGGGTGGTGAGTCCTCATGATCCCTGAACCTTTCGTCAAATGGTGACTGTTCTGGGGGTCCGTTCTCTGCCTTTCTCAGGGGGTAACCAGAGGTGGTGGTATGGTCCAGTGTGACTTGTCAGCTGTTGCTCTGTGTGTTCATTTTTGAGAAAATATTAATCTCTGAGACGTCTAAGAGGTGAAACTCCTTTCTCTGTGTCTCTTCCAAATGGATGCCATGTGGGTGGGCAAAGTGGTTGGGTTTATTCATTTACTTTAGGTGTGTATTGTAGTAAAACCTGCTTGTTCTCCTACCCGTCATCAGAGGTGACTCATAGTTGAGACACTAAAAGAGAATAAACCATCTTCATCAGGCTGTGAACGCCGCCAGATTGCAAACCAACTTCAAGTAACATAGGGATGCCTTGATAATTATATTATTGAAACCATCTCCGATTAGATACGCAAAATGAAGTTTCTAGGGGCTTCGGTTTTCTTTAGACCAAATAATTTAGAGCTGAGAGGAGAGGCAGATACCATCTAGTCTCACTTTTTACAATTTAGCATTGGGTTTGTTGAGCAGGTACTCTCTGCAGAGCATTGTGATAGGTTCTGGGTTGGGAGGGGAGTCGGGAAGGCAAACATCCTCTCTCAAAGCTGACTTTCTCATTTGAGAGGTGAGTGTGTGCAGCACAGGGGCAGGTAGAAGGGGACAGATCCTTTATACTTGAGAGCAAGATGTGCAGCCTGGAAAACTCAAGGACACAGGCCAAGGGAGGTAAAGTGACTTGCCCAGGCCACCCAGTTACCTAGCACAGCTCAGCCACAAACCCAAATGAATGATTCTGAGTTCCACATCAGCATATCAGGCAGCCACTGTGAGCAGTTCCACGGTGACAGGTGGGGCTCTAGGTGGCTTCCTTTAAAACGTCTGAGGAAAGCAGGCTTCCTCTCTGACAGCTCTCCAGGGGTGGTGAGCACAGGGATTCCTCTGCAGCTCCGCAGCTCTGGTGCCCCTTAGCCTTCCAAGTTGTTTGAATTAAGTTGCAAGCCCAGGTGGCTGCACACATACTCATTTTGGAGTGACTGTGACGCTTGTATTTCCTGGGAAGCGTTACTGTGTCTTTGGCCAAGTAAGTATTATGCCATGAGCTGGTTCCCTTTCTTTTGCCTTTGAACACCTACGTTGCTGAGAGGATACCTTAGTGAGTGTGCCTGGGCCACTGGGCATAGCAGAGGAAGCACCTCATCATTTTACTGATTTATTTGAAAGAAAAAAGCTCCCCCCAACCCTTGCCTTCATAGAAACAGAGTGCCGAAAGCTTGGAGAAGAATTAATGACTCCCCTGCCCCTTAGTGTCTTGCATTACTAGCTGCTTCTTTGCCTACTGCATTTTCAACTTATTTCAGCTTTTCTATGGCTTGGAAAATACGTTGACTGAGTGATGATTGTTTTCATGAAATGGTGCAACATGTAAAGCAATGGTTGTCATTAATAGTGCAGTTATGTAGAGTGTAGCTCTCTGAGTCTTCAGTTTTGAATCAGATTAGCACTCTGTTAACTTAAAATAGCCCCAAAAGAGAAGAAAGAAAAAAAAAAAGAACTGTCAGAAATCAGAGGGAAATATTAGCATTATGAAACATGTTAACAAGTGGCCATTAGCACTTTATGTCTGCATGAATAGCATCTTTAAGTGTTTTATTGGTAACAGAATAGAGTGGAGTCACATAGAATGGCATTACTTCCCAAATGGGCAAGTTCTTTTAATTCAGACTTCTCCTTGTTATTGCCTACTAGGGAGCACTTATTCACCTGTCAAAATGTATGCTAGGGTGGGAAAGGGTATTTTAGCTTTTCTGGCTGCATCCCGGGCTCTCAGGTAGAAGGGATTTGTCCCTTTACCATGGCCTCCTTCTCTCCCGCCCTTCCCAATGCCCCTGCCAGGAGGAGGGAGAATCTGAAAGCAAGAATGGAGGGAGAGTAATGCCGTGGAGGCAGCTGGGATTTGTGCCCGGTCAGTGCCCCTGCACAGTAGTGGATACGAGTATGGGCATCTTGGTGTGGCTGGAAACACAGTTGGCTGCACAGCCCCAGTGAGAAGAGCTCTGAGGAACTGCTGGTGGTTGGCTCTTCCCCAGGCTCTGAGCCCCCTCTCTTTCTAGAGGCTCCACCTAAGTCTTAGGAAAATGACTCCCTTTTGGTTTTTACTGGCTCCTGTCAAGGGTTCCCCCAAACCAGCTCAACCCCTCCATTTATATTATAATGCAAAACCTCTTCCCTCTGGGCCTCAGGGCCTGTGGGGAAAATGGAATTTGGCTCAAACCCAAGATCCAAAGCCAGTGTGCCCCCAGGTTGGGCTGCCTGACAGTTTTATAGATAGGGCATTGAGTGGCCTCCTGGCAGTTTGGAATTGTGAAGGTTTACTCATTCATTTTTCAACAAATATTTTGAACACCTGCCACATGGCTGGGAATGGTTCTTGGTGTTGGGCATAGAGCAGTGGTCAAAGCCTTAAAAACTCCCTGCTCTTGTGGTGCCCCTTTTCTAGCTGGGGAGAGATAGAAGAAGATGCACCAATAAATATATGAATTATATAGTATGGCAAAAGAAGATCAAACTGCCTGCATGAAAAAAAGGTGGGGAATAGGGGTAAGGGGTGCCTGGTGGCCATACTTTTAAATAGGATGATTAGGGGAGGCCCACTGAAAAGCAAAGGCTCCAAGGAAGTGAGGAAGTTGGCCATAAGAATTTCAAGAAGATGGTTCCAGGAAGAGTGGTAGAGAGCAGAGACCTTGTGTGTAATACACCTGGCTGCTGGAGGAGGAGCGAGGGCCCCTGAGGTCAGAGTGGAAAGAGTGCAGGAGGAGGAGGAGAGGAGACCCGCTGGCTCCTTGAAGGACATAGAGCAGGGATTTTTGGCTCTGACTCCAAGGGAGATGGAAGCCACTGGAGGAGTGATGTCATATGACTTGGGTTTCCAGAGAGTTGCTTTGGCTGCGTTTTGAGACTTGAGCATGGGAAAGTGAGGCAGAAGCAGTTAGAAGGCAAATTCCAGGCAAGTGATGGTGGCGTGGACCGGGGTGGTGGGGACGTGAGAAGGGGCTGGATTCTGGACATATTTCAAAGGTAAAAGCAGCAAGATTTGCTGACTGATGGGATGGGGGGTATGAAAGGAAAAGAGGAGTCAAGATGGACCCCAAAATGTGTGGCTTGGTGACTAGGGGAATAGAATTGCTGTTTATTGGGATGGGCCAGAAAGGCTGTGGAGGTGCTCAGAGGATGGGCATGTCTGGGGCTCCTTCTCCACTTCAGGTCTTCGGTAGATGCTGGACTACTGCCCTGTTGAGGAAGATCATGAGGGGAAAGAGAGTATCCCCCCAATTGCGGCTGTTAAGAGAGCCCCAGTTGATTGCCCATAGCTGAGATGATTTAAGTCAAACTCTAACTGTAGTTCTTTAGGGAAGACCAGGTGTTTTTCTTCTCCTCCTAATCTTTTTCCTTCTCTGTTGTTCTTTAGCTACCAAAGACAACTTAATCTTTTGATGCAGAAAGATGCACTTTGTTTCTTGCATTTCTTTCTCTTCGTTTGTTTCCTCAGGTCTCAGGTAGACCATCGGGCTGCTGTTAATCGGTGATATTTGGGAATGGGTTGGAAGCTGCATCTTTTCCTGGACTTCTCAGGACTCTCACTGCCACGTGTCTCGTGCTTCCACAGAATGCTTTTCTGAGACGTCCGTGTGGCTGTGCTGTGCTCAGGTCCACGGTTAGCCCCTGGCTTGGAATTTCTTCTGGAAATCCATTATCCTCTTTTCCACAGGTTCTCCTCTCCTCCTCCCTTTCCCCATTCCTGGAAAGAAGTGGGCTGGCAGATAGAGCCTTTTTCCTTGAAAGGAGAGTGCAGAGCCCTCTAATGGAAAAGTAAAAAAATTCTTGGAATCCTCATAACATCCAAGCCAGCCAAGGCTGAGACCAAGTAAATTATTGGGGGGTAATTTGCAAGAGCCTGAATCAAACAAATTGCTTTCTTGTTTCTCAGCTTGAATCTTTAGACCAGAAGCCTGTGATTTCGGAGTCTGATGAGAAACAAGAGTCAGTGTTTCCGTCTGAGCCACTTTTCTTTGGAGGAGGTCTTCTAGGCTTTAGCAATCACAGAAGAACCAGTGACAGGTTCCTTGTCATAGGAGAGCTCCTTGGTCCTCAGGACTCGAAAGACACCTTAAATAGCAGTGGTCAGAACATAAGTTTAACATCCCTCAAGGTAGGCCTTAGGTTTCCCTCTGTCCCCTCTGTGGTGCTGGCTTTGCCACATGTAGAACAAACTCTTCTGGAATCATAGGTGACCCAAGGGGGAGCTCAGAGAAGAGCCCAGGCTGCCAGTGCAAAGGTCCAGCCCTGTCGCCAAGGAGACCCTCAGGGAAATGCACAGGCCTCCAGCTATTCCCACGGTCCCTGTAGCTGAGCCCCAGCTTCTTCCTGGGACAAGCTGAGGCTGTTTCCTGCCGTGTCCATCCTCCTAGCAACGCTTCTCTTTGGCCAGTTTGCCGTAGTACCTGAGGTAAGTTTTGTCCTTTGCCTGCCAATCAAATACTTTACATCCCGGAGGAAAGCAGAATCCTCTTCAGAACAGGAAAAGTCCAGTGCGGTTCCACACTGTGCTATTCCAGAACCTCCCAGTGCATTCCTTTGCCAACTAGGTACTGTGCTAGGGATATTTGTCTTGCAGCAACTGGCAACCCCCTGTTTGGGTAAAAGTCAGACTCGGGGACCTGGCTGCAGTGCCTTCTCCTGTGGCCCCTGCAGGGAGTGTGGCCTGGGATGTAATTCTGCACACCCAAGAAGCTTCTCTGTCTCCTCTTTCACATCAGGCCTTCCCTGCGTTCTGAACCAAGTGTGGATGAGTTTGATTTTCCTCCCAGTTTTTATTTGTGTAATTGGTTGTTGTTGTTGTTGGGGGATGGGTGTAGACAAGGCTGGGCCTGTCAGCATTTTAGGTTGGTTCTTTGAGATGAATAACTACTTAGCTGTTTCTCAACTACTTTTGTTTGTGAAAGAAAGGGCAGTAAGCACCGTGACATGAGAGAATTTCAGGTTTATTGTGATTTCTTTTTTTTTTTTTTTTTTTTGAGACGGAGTCTTGCTCTGTCGCGCGGGCTGGAGTGCAGTGGCCGGATCTCAGCTCACTGCAAGCTCCGCCTCCCGGGTTTACGCCATTCTCCTGCCTCAGCCTCCCGAGTAGCTGGGACTACAGGCGCCCGCCACCTCGCCTGGCTAGATTTTTGTATTTTTTAGTAGAGACGGGGTTTCACCATGTTAGCCAGGATGGTCTCGATCTCCTGACCTCGTGATCCGCCCGTCTCGGCCTCCCAAAGTGCTGGGATTACAGGCTTGAGCCACCGCGCCCGGCCTATTGTGATTTCTTTTTTGTGTTTGCATCTGTCGTGCTCAGTTAGGGCATTATCCGTAACCCCATAGGAACCAACACCGAAGACCATATGATTTTAAAGCTTTAGAAATCTGCGTGTGTAATATGTCTTTTGTGAATTTTTTTTTGTTCTTTTGCTTTAGAAACTGTAATAATAATCCATAGTAATTATCCCATAGTATGCTGTCCTTTGTTACAGGAGCATTGGATTAGTGCAAAAACGTGTCCTGTATACAGTTTCAACAGCTTGATTTTACTTCTTCCCTTCTCCCCGCACCCGTCGCCTCCCACCCCACCCGCTTTCTGTCTTGTGCTATTTGGAAGACAATTTCCACATTTCTGCCATATGTCTTAGAAAAGCTGGGGACCTAGAAGCAGTAGCCGACTTAGGATGGCGAGCTCAGCTCAGGTGGGGAGGCAGCCCTGTGTAAGAGACTCTGTTAAACAGACAGTGATCTGTTGAAACAGCTGCATGTGGAAATAGTTCTTCCCCTTGCCTGTCCTCATTTCTTGAGAGACTCCAAAACATGTGGAAATGTACAAGCACTTCACCAGGTTTTAACTTTTCTGGCTTGAATGGAAGCAGCTTCAAGTCAACAAGAGCACAGCAGTCTTTGTAGGTTTTGGACACAGTTTTCTAGCTTTTCAAGAAAGGCATGGGCCCTCCCTCTCCCTCCTTCCCTCCCTCCCTCCCCCCCCCCCTTCCCTTCCCTCCTTCCCTTCCTTCCCTTCCCTCCTTTCCCTTCCTTCCTTCCCTTTCTTTCTTCCCTTCCTTCCTTGTCTTGTTTTGCATTCTGCTGAACTGGAAGAGCATTTAATCCTTGGCCCTCTGTCTGTTGGGATATTATGTTTTTTTAATAGTGCTTGTTTATGACTAAGGTCAAAGACAGTATTTCAGAACAAAAATTAGAGTTAGTTCATAATTGAGTACATATGTATGTTACTGTTTATTTTTATAGTTTGCTAATTTATTTTTAAACAGCTCAGTTACGCCAACATGTTTATAGCTCTGTTCATCACATGCCTTAGCAGTCAGGGTGTTAAAAGGCACATGCTTTTCAATAGTTTGGATCCCAAGTTAAATTAGATAATGCCATCAGGTAGCAATTTAATTACATTAATTGAATGTTTAGGCGGAAAGGTAGTTTTGCAGAGGCTATAATGAAGTCACATTTATAAGTACCCATGTATAAATCTCAGCATTATAGACATTATTTGAGGTTGCTGACAGAAAAATGGATATATATCAGGCGTTTAGAAGGAAACACGCGGGGGGCTCTCATCAGTGGTAAATGCTGCCTTCGCAATTTAGGAGACTGCTGGGCACAGTCGTTTCCTTAGTGAGCTGCCTTTATCATTAGCCCTCTAAGCAGCCATGCACAAAGGTGCTTGGGTGCTGTGTTTTGTATAGCCAGGGCTTTCCTGGGACTTAGCATGCCAGCTTGGGCCGGCTCACTGAGGCTGGAAAAATGAGAGACAGTCTAGTGAGGTCTTTGTCACCTCGGAGGGTCTGAGGATTGGCGCGCTTGGGTTGACCCGTGTGGCGTCCTGAGCCAGCTCTGTCCTGGATCTGAGGAACACTGTCTCAAGGTTTCCAGAGGTTTGACAGACCAGAATGGAGGCCACTGGCAGGGCCTCGTGGCATTAGATATGGCAAGTCAGACCACAGCTGGCCTGTGAAGGTGACTCTTCCTCTGATGCAGAGAGAATTAAATGAGGAGGCCAGAGCCCTAGCCGCTGGCCAGCTGCCTCCCCTCCATGCCCTCAGACAAGGTGGGAGCGCTGGCATTTGGCTAATAGGACAAGCTATTTTGGGCCCAGGTGTTCTTTCCGACCTCTCTGTGATTTCTATGGTGGGTGTCAAACGATGGCTGGGAAAAGGGGATTTTTAGGTGTGCTAACAACATCCCTTGCTTGTGAGTGATTCACTGTCTTCTTGCACCATCTGGTTTCACCCGGGCTGCAAAGCCTAGTGTGGTGTCCTATACCCTGCAAAGCCTTGTTTGGGTCATTTACCAAATGCCACCATGCCACCTCCACAGCATCTGGCAGATAAATCAGGTGGGGCTGCTATTGCTTCTGGGTATTTTATGGGATGCAGATTTTTCTGCCCACCATTGTTTTGGGAGGTATTTCCCCCTCCCTCAGGTAGAGTTGTTCTCAGAGATATCTGTAATTGGCCCTTCCCATTTAATAGTCAGCCACGAATGGCTTATTTTAAAATGATAGACCTAGGTAGAGAGGTTACCCACTCTCATCACAGAGTGGCCAGCTGTGTCCCCTGCCTCCGGGAGGTGGGAATGCATGCAGAGGGGTCACTGTTTCCTAACTGTCTGCTCTGGTAGCCTGAAGAGCTGTCTGTGCCCTGAACAAGAGCTTAGGGAGCTGGAGGAAAGAGAAGGAGGTGTGCATTTGAGGGACAGAGGCCCACTGGGTTGGACAAGAAGGTAAGAGAGGGCTGGTTTGGCCCCTGAGGGAAGGACAGGAAAGCACTCGCTCATTCCCCTGTGGATGCAGTGTTTGTCCAGCTGAAGGCAGCCCCACTCGGCTGACTACCTGATGAGTGATTTTCCCCAAGCTGACAGCTGCTCCAACACATTTCACCTACAAGTCCTGACAAAGTGGTGTGTTCTTTTGGGGCTGTTATTACTGCAGCAGGCATTTGGAACAATCTGGAAGAATGGGGTGCCAAAGGACACCCTTGAAGCCATTTCTGAGTGTCTGTCCTGTCTCTTCTCTCCAATCCTCTAGGTTTTTTGGCTTATGAAAAACTGGGCCCATCCCTTTCGAATGTCCATTGTGCCGTTAATAATGAGGATAGAGATAAAAATCACTTTTTTTTTTTTTTTTTTTTTGAGTAAGCCCTTTGAGGAGTATTGTCAAATTGAGCCTCACCTCATGAGTAACCCTGTGAAGAGGCAGGAGAAGGGCTAGTTGAAGCTTAAAGAGGTTAAATGGCATGTCTGGTCTGATGCAGCCACAGGGGTAGACTAGGGATTCTGATCCAGAACTCCTTGTGCCTCTGGGTCATCCCCACGCTCCACAGCCTGGACACAGGGTAGGGAAGTCACAGCTTGCAGAAGGCTGGTTTTTTGGGGGAAGCTCTGTTTTAATAGTTTGGAGTAAGGAAGCTGGTGGTGGGCGCTCACTGGTAGGGGAGGCATCAAATTGATAGGAATCAATTTGATCTTTTAAGCATTTTCGGGGACAGAAATGTACCTGATATTCCACCTCTCTATATAATTTCAAGATTTGATTGGCATAGTACCTAAGCACCAGTAGAAAGCTTGAAGAAGCTTCTCAGTAAATACATCAGCTGTATTTCCAGGTGAGCAGTACCTGCTGAAATGCTGAGAGAAGGTTCTGACTAGGAGGGCTTGGGGGAGACAGAGACAGAGTTGGCTGTTTCAGCAGACTCATTCTTCTATTTGCTTTTTGCCTTGGACATTATTTTTCCTGGGTGCCCCAATGCTGAGCTCCCACTTCAAGAAAAACATTGGTATAAATTCACAAACCATGTATAGTCAGAGGTTGACTTTTTTGTTGTTATTCCTTCTTTGGGAGAGCAGGCTGGCCAGGTGGAAGGTTCAAGTGTGTCATATCCTAGCATTCGGATGGGTGGCCTCCTCTGCCTTTTCAGTGGGTGGCTGGGCTGGGTGAAACCCCGCCATGACTAAGAAAAGGAAGGGTGAACCTAGGCAGACCCAGAAGGTACTGTATCTTCATCACGGATCCTGCATGCGTGCCGGTAGGCAGCAGTTCTGGAATTACTGTGGAGAACACAGTGCAGCATGAGCCCTGGGGCCTGCTCTCTTGTGCTCGACTGAACATCTCTGTTTTGTTTGGGGAGTCCTGCCAGGCAAGTGTGAGTCAAAGAGGAGTCCAGGGCCCTGTGGCACGGGGGCAGTGTCGGCTGAATGGTACTCTTCAGAGTTCTCAGAATGTACCACTCGAAGCCATGTGGGCTTCCAGCAGGTGGGGTTTTGGCTGGGTCTTCACACTCACTGTCTTTCATTCCCTTTCTGCCCCCTCGTTCCTCTCCTGCCTTTCTTGCTTTCTTTTTTTTTCTAGAATCAATGAAGCAGCCAATAATCAATTTTGGGGAGGTTTAGATGAGTGTGAATTACTGTTTAATATATAAATTTTATTAAAATAATCAAGCTCTGACAAAAGATCCAGAATATCATCCCTTGCAGTGGGCTTTAGGGTTGCCTCTTGGCTCCTAGATCTTCTAGGTGGGTTAAGTTAGTCCTCACAAAATGTCACATTTCCCTGGCAGCTATAGGTTTCCAGGAGGGTGAACAAGGGCCATCTGGGTATTTGCTGAGGGCTTGTCAATCCGGGTAGGAACTACTGGGTGTGGAAACCACCAAGGCTTTGTAAGCCTGAAATAGCCACTGGTATTGGGAGCTCAATCCGTACTCAGACCTGAGCGCCACAAATTCTTTTCCCAGATTTGGGCAGTCTAATGGATAAGAGGGAGGGTTATGCCCCATGCTGGGAATAGGTAGAACGGAGGGTCCAGAGAAAATTGTTGCAGTGCTCACAGGAAGCAATAGCCTGCTGTCTTCCAGGGAGATGTCTGTGCTGTGGTGGGTGGCATGGGTAAGGGTTTTTAATAAAAAGTCACAATCCCTGGAGAAGTGAGGCTCCTTTGCAGCCACCTGCCTTTTCTGTCTTGGGTCTCCTGGTTGGACCCCAGTCTGACTTTCCACCTGCTCAGAGCCTGCTGAGGCTGCAGAATGGCGCTAACATGATCAAGGGTGATATGGCTTCTCCCTCTTGGGACTAGGAGTGATCAGGTTTGGAGGAGGTGGACTCCCTCCTGCTCCCATTGCCAGGACAAATGCAGAGTGGATCTGGGTCTGTCCCTTCCACACAGACACCTTCATTTCAACACATTCCATGTGTATTAAAATGACAGACACGCTGGTTTTGCTCCAAGCCAAGTAGCCATCCCCCTAGACAGCCCAGGCCTTAAAACACAAGGAGGTGTTCGGACAAGAGCAAGCAAGAAGCCTGGCTGTGTCTTCTGGGAGCCCTAGACAGACCAGTGTTCTTTCTCACTGGTTCACTCCTTCCCCAGCTCATTTTGCCCACTCGAGACTTGACTCTCTTAGAGATTAAGTACCTCCCCTGGTCACATAGTTTCTGGGTGACAGGACTAGAATTGATTTCTTTTGATCACCAGTTGAGTGCTCTTTCTGCTCTACTGTGCTACCATGATCAGAGGTAAATTTGTTTTTCTCTGATGATGATTGAAAACAGTTTTATTAACATATCAAGAACATTACAACACAAAGAGTTTCTGGTTTAAAAAACCTCTTTTCACTGGTATTTCTTAAATTCATATTTTAATATTAGAAAGCACGGGATTGGGTGTGAACACTGCTTTTTGATGTCGAAGGAAGATGAGCGAAGGAAGCTGGCTCTTCCTTGAGGAGCAATACCTGAGGTCCCGGAATTGTATGTACAAAGTGTGTGATGGCAGAGCTCAAATCTGTGCTAGCAAGAACCCCCTGCTACTCCTCTGAATCCGATGAAGAAGTCATTCTGTCTGTGCAGTTGTATTAGGCTGAGACTTTTTCCGATGGTTTATTTTTCCGTTTGCTCACAGACTGTAGAGGAGAGCCAGGAGGGAGCTGACATGTTCCCACTGTCTACCTACTCCCTGACTTTGGAGCTCAGCAGATCTGCTGTCCACCGTTTTGTTTCACCAACTTTTACAAAGCAGGATAATAAACTGTAAACTCATTTGGAGGGACCTGATCTCTGATTGTTGCTTTGATAAGTATCTATACAAATATTGATATCATTCTGACAGTCTTGAATTGCATTGTTACCACATGCAAACCTGTCAGTTTTCCAGGACTTCTGGTGGTACAGCTTCTCTGTGGAGTGAGGGATATTTTTGGTCTGGCCTTTCCTCCCTGAAGCTCTGTTAACCTGAGATTTCACCTAGTGCAACACAAGTTGTGTAGAAAGAAACATAATACTACTTTATTCCATAATTCACTTGTAAAATATTAGAATAAAAGGCAGTTTTGGAATGTAGAGAGGCAGAGGGGCTGATACAACTTTTCAGAACGCATCTTCCTGTTTTCACCTCTTAAATTTTTATGTGAGATGAGCACATTGCTATAATTAAGAAAGCAGTGTAAGGCTGGGCGCAGTGGCTCACGCCTGTAATTCCAGCACTTTGGGAGGCCAAGGTGTGTGGATCACTGAGGTCGGGAGTTTGAGACCAGCCTGACCAACATGGAGAAACCTCGTCTCTACTAAAAATACAAACTTAGCCGGGCATGGTGGCGCATGCCTGTAATCCCAGCTACTCAGGATGCTGAGGCAGGAAAATTGCTTGAACCCAGGAGGCAGAGGTTGTGGTAGCATGAGATCGTACCATTGCACTCCAGCCTGGGCAACAAGAGGGAAACTCTGTCTCAAAAAAGGAAAAATAAAATAAAATAAAGCAGTGTAAGTACTTGCAAAAGGCCTTTCCCTCTTGCCACTCAGGGAAGCACCTGAAAGAGAACTTATGAACCAGGTAAAGTATTTGGAAGTGATTAATCATATTACAAGAGTGTTCTTCATTTCCCCCAAAGGACCATGGCTTCCTGTGACACTTACCTGTGCTCTTATAGATATTAAAGACAGAGCTGCTGGACTGTGAGCTCCTTGAGGGCAGGGATTGAGGCTCATTCCATTTTGTTCTGACAAGTAGCACTACAGGTTTGGACCAAATTAATGAAATTGGCTGCCATTGAATCAAAGCAGAACAAAGGTAGTGTTTCTGAAACAATAATATAAATAAGTGCAAAATTGGATGTTTACCAACAACTTTCCAGAAACAGATCTTGTTTCAGAAGATGTGCCAAAGATGTCTCATGTGGACAGGGCTCCTGTGGAGACCTCTGTTGTTGAGCGAGTCAACCAGGAGGTTGCCTGAGCAGTTCGGGGTTCTCCCATTTTACAGAGGAGGATGTAGCGACCCGGAAATGTTTGCAAACCCACCCAGCTAGGCTTGCTTCACGGACACTCTTTTAACCAGTTCCATCAGCAACCCCAGGTTGGCCGTACAATGTCATCATGCACATTTTACCAGTGAAGAAACTGAGGCTTGGAGAGGTTTAAAGAGCTGCGCTGAGGCATACAGCCAGGAAATGGTGGTAGATGAAGATCCCAGCTCATCTGTCTAACTTGGGAGCCTGAGTGTTCATCTTACTGACCTACCAAGGCTTGAAGTGAGGTGCCCTGACTCTGAGTTCCAGGTTTGGTGCCTACAGCCCATTAGCCTTATACCTTGTCTTGTACCTTAACTGCTGGAGGGTGCTGTCTCTATGTAGCAGCCACCAGCCTGGCTCTGAACCCTGTCCTGAGGGGTTGGGAAGTGTGGGGTGTCTGGTTTATCCTATCAATATACGTAGTCCCTTCCATTCTTCCCCCATTTTTTCTCAGGGGCTTCCTTCCTTCCCTGGCTTTCTGGTAGGCTGCCTGCTCTGATGTAATTTCCTACCAGGATGATTGCTCTGGCCAGGCCCCCAGCTGCTCCCCGCCCTTCTCTGAAGGCACATCTGTCAGCCCACAGAGGCGCGGTTCATGGGGCGGGGAAGCAGAAGCAGTGTGTAATGGGGGAACTGGCCCCAGGAACCTCACCTGCCCTATCCCTACCTGCCCCCTGTCCCCTCTCCGCCTGGGCTAGACTTGGCCAGTTTCACTCTCAAGACCACCCCTCTCACACACAGCTCCTGTGCTGCCCTCACACCTTTGCAGGTTGCTGGTTTTCCATCCAGGGCACAGCTGCAGGCCTCTGGGCACCCCAGCCCTCAGTGCCCAGGGAATAGCCCTGACATGCAATCTCACTGGCAGGCAGCCTCAGGCAGGCCTGGGCAGAGGACCGAAAGGAGGAGAGGAGGGAGGGAGCTACAGTACAGCAGACAGGAGACAAACACCAGCTAAGAGTAAACAGCCTGGCGGTGGGGTGGGTGCCTGGCCAGAGGGGCTCACCTGGGCTGGCCTGCCTGGGAGGAGCTAGGTCCGCGGCTGCTCTTGCCGAATCTTAGTCCTGCTCGAGGTCTAGCAGCTGCTGGAGCTGCACATGGAGCTTGAGGTCTGGTGCTTATGAGTTAGGAGGAAGAGAAGAAGAGAGAGGTGGCAGAGTACCAGGCAGCTTAGGAACATGTCTCCTTCCACACGCTGTGGCCCAGGTGCTGCGCAGAGCTGTTTCACAGCAGCCTCTGCTCTCAAGGTTGAGCAGTTTCCTTCAGTGCTGTCCACCCCTTTGGTCCTGGGAGCCTCATGTTCCTGGGCCTCACTAACACCTGCATGGGGCTGGTGGGGGGCTGTGAGGGGTTGGAGGGGTCTCTTTGTTAGCCCTGGCCTGTGGCAAACACTGTCTTGAGAATGTGGGACGTTGAAGGAGCTTGGACTCTAAAGCCAGCTACACGTGAGTCTTCTCACCTGCTGGCTGGGTGGCCCTGGACAAGTTGATCAAGCCCATCGGGCTTCAGGCTCTTTGTCTGTAAAATGGGGCTAATTTCCTTTTTTGCCCCTGGGAAGAAATGTAATCAGAGGAGTTACAGAATGTGCAACCTTTCCCAGGAGTATTGCTCCTGAAGGAATAAGGCACAATGGGCTTTGACTTCAGCCTCCAGCACTGTGGCCCAGAAGGGTATGGCTGGGCAGGGGCGTCACACCCCTGCGGCCCTGTGGGGGTGACAAAAGGGCACTGTCCACTCGCCTTGCACATGGCAGTCGTGCTCCACCTGGCCAGATACTGTTCTCCAGCTCTTTGGCTCGGGCCCCGAGACCAGAGAAGATAATGGCAGCCCAGAAACCCGAATACTGGGGAACACATTGTAGGGTGATCTCCCAGAAGAGCCAGCGAGAAATGGACTGTGGCTGTAGCATTCTTTCCTTTGGACGCCTGTGTGGGGACAGAATCAGTGGAAAGGAAAATGGAGAAGAAACACTGGCCCTGCCTCTCATCAGTGCCCCCCAACCGCCCACCACCACCACCTGCTTCCTGTTCTATCAGACAAACGTAGTTTCTGGATGAATTGGGCAGTCATCTGAGTTTGATGAAGATTTACAGGTGATTCAAATGTATTATAAGGTACATACATATTAGTACATTCATCAAAGAGGCTTCCTTAAGCCACACAATCTCTAGCTTCTCAGAGAATTGACAGTCTGACTGTCAGTGGGGTGGGGTTGGAGGAACTTGGACGAACTTGGACCTATAGATGACCTCACTGGCTCTCCCCTTGTCACTTCATCTTCCTGCTTCCTTCTCTTTGCTGATCTTATGTGAGTAGATAGAGGGGTCAGATCACCTCTGCTCAGCTCTGCTCAGCACACTAAACCTATTTGCTATTAACATTTGAAAAACAAATGCAGGTGCCAGAGGTGGCTAAATGATGAATGTCCCAGGCCAATTCTAGGAAGGGAAGTGGCTATGGGGCAGCCATTGCCTTCCTGGTACCAGGATGATGCAATGCTTGGAGGCTGTGAGCTCCCCACCTCCTCGGGGCACACCCTGTGACCTTGTGGGACCCCTCTGTCCAGCCCAGCCTGGGTGTGCATCTTGTGTGCTTGGTCAGCACTGATAGGGGTCGCAGTGGGGAGGAGTTGTCAGCACACACTGCTGCATGTCCTGTGAGCAGTCCCCAAGGCTGTGCCCAGCCTTCAGTGTCCAGGGCCTCTTCTGCCAGGCCCTGCTGGTTATCACTGTTGGCATTATCTCCGCTCACCACCTCTGTGCCCAGGGCTGCTGGGTCCCCTTAAGGAGCCTCACACCCGTCTACATAGAGGCCCTTCCTGCTCGGAGTCTGATCCAGTTCTCCCCTCCATGCCTCCCTTCTCCCAGACTTTTGACTCACCCCAGCCCTGCTCAGAGTGATGTCCTCCCCCAAAGACAAGACCCCTGCTCTTGAGGGACTGCCAGGGGGGTCCCTCATCTCCCCACCTCCATGGGCAATCTCTGCAACACCCTGACCTTTATGGGGTCATCCTCGGCCAATGAAGCATTGGGTCCAGGCTCCCCCTTCTATCACGTGGGTCACTTCCATCCTGCAGAGGAAGCTTGGTTTCATTTAGGACAATGTGCAGGATCCTTTTGATCATTTCTCTACTGGATCATCAGCAAAGGGAAAAATGAGACAAAAGAGGCCACTGAGTCCTTTGGGGGAAATACGTGCCTATAGTAAGGTGATAGTTCAGAGAAAAGGAAGAGTAGAAGGTTGGTCCTGAAGGCTTCCCAAATAAAGTAAAGGATGTTAAATTGCTCTGGAAGATGCAAAGTGCCATCCAGTGAAAACTATTATTATTATTATCATCATAATGGTCATTATCATTACCATTATTGGATATGGCACTGACATAGGTAGTGACTGGTAAGAGCCAATTGAGTTTCTAGCTGATTCCTGATGTTAAGGGCCATGAATCTCTCTACCTGGAATGTTCTAATTCAATTCGGGAGTGGGGGTTTGAGTCTAGACTTCAAAGCACTCTCATATATCCTTGGCCTGCTAACCTGAGGGCTAGTTTCTAGGGATCGATTAACTTGAAGACAGTTCATATATGCTTGAATACTAGTTATTCATATTCTGAAAAATCTGACTTGATCAAACAGAGCAGTTAAAGGCGATGCTTCATTTTACAAAAGATTTTTCCCCCCACTTTACAAAAGGATGCACAGTGGTATTCCTTTCGATGGAATGTTTCTCTAGCTCATTAAGTGTTTACAGGTCATTAACTACTGCATGGAAGGACTTTGCTAGAGAAAAGGAAGGCTGCGAGGAAATAGCTGTGGCTCTAGCTCTAGCTTAGGGGATGCTAGCTAAAGAGAATTAGAATTAGTTGACCAACAGGTGTCTGCGGCGTACTCCCTGTCCACTCAGCACTGCGGAGGGGAGTAGAGAGCTTGCTTCCTTCCGTGTGAGAGCTTACAGTCCCTTTGGAATCCAGATTTATTGTGAAGTAATCGTGAAGACAGAAATTAAGTGCTAAGTTGTGTTCACTCATCTCTTATGACTGTCCATGGGGAAATGGGTCCCGCTTTACAGAAATTCAGTTTGCATGCTGCTTTTCAGGCCTGTATCTGTGGCATCCAGTGAGGGAGATTTGAGGAAGGGGTTGATGTAAGACTCCTCTTGGGAGCATAATGAGAGAGAGAGAGAGAGAGAGAACTCACAATGGAACCCAGAGAGAGAGAGAGAGAGAGAGAGAGAGAGCTCACAATGGAACCCAGAGGGGGAAAGGCTACCTGTTGGCTATCCTGGCCTGTAAGTCTGTGTGGTCAGGGCTTGCGTTCCACAAATGGCCCAGGCCCCTGCTGGCTGCTGGGAGAGAAAGTCAGTGAGGAGAGAGGGTTGTACAAGACAGGAGAGATGTACTTACCAGGCTCTTCCAGAAGGGGTAACTGCCTCAAATCCTTGCCTTGAACCTGCAGCAAAGTGGAAGATGGGTGTTATCCTCCTCTCTTCCCTCTCTCCTGCTCCAGGCTGCTCTGAACTCACTTTTGCTGTGTGTCCAGAGCTGACTAGAGGACAATGGCAGACTTATTGTCAGACTGGCAGCACCAGCCTCGTGCTCTGTCTCTGCCTGGGAATTGGTTTCACAAAGCTCCAGTTCTGCCCTGGACACTTGCCTCATAGGGCTATCCCTTTGCCCCTCAGTAACACCACTGGGATGGTCCACTCCCACCCTGTCCCCCACCTGTGGCAGTCTGTGTTGCCTTGTGGGACAAGGCATTCTGTAAATGTGTATTGGACTTCCATTGCTTAAGTCATGATTTGTTTTTCCGACTTCCAGGACTTCCCTGGTTCTGGTTTTCTGGGATTTCATGAACAAGTCCCCGTTTCCCTAATCCATTTCCTTCACATGTGCATTGCTTTCAATCATCTCCCTTCTGGTTATCCTAAAGCTTTCATCATCAGTTGACTTTTCACATAGGAGGGTGACCTCTGGACCACTTCTCTTTGGTTTGTTCTTATTTCTAGATCTGCAGTATGTTTCTTAGGTGTTTTAAAAAATATGCTAAGAAGAATGAAAACACCCTTGTAATTTAGAGACTCTCAGAAAAATGACAGCACCATTGAGAGCCTGGAATTACAGTTTGACTTCCCTGTGCCTTCTCTGCCCCAGGCTCCCATGGTGGCAAGGGTTTGGGTTGGTGGAAGGGATATCGAATTGCCTGTCTCTGAGCAGGAAAAAAATTAGGGTTTGCCAGGTACCTTTTGTGTATATGTGCCAATTGAGGGCCCATTTAGAACATTTTGACTTTTAAGGAGGCTCCAAACTCTCAAACCGCAGGGATCACAACACATACATGTGTTTGTTATAATGTTATGTGTAAGCATCGTGACAGACAGAGAATGTCTGCACCACACCCCGGAAAACAGCCTGACTGTCCCCCATGGGCAAACCAGACTAGTTTATAGGGGGTTCTGCTCTGAGGTACTGATGGACCCTGGGTGCTATCCCTGTGGTACGGAAGGCAGCTAGACAGGACTTGGGAGTTATCTGCAGTGAGATGGCTGAAAAGAGATACAGGGCTGGTTCTATGCGCCAGGTGTGCATAAGTAAGAGCAGATAGCTGATTCCAGTGCAAAGTCCATACAGGTAATAACATTGGCCAGAAAAGAGATATGGCATCCACTCTTAGACATAACACACCAGGGTCAATACAACTTTGAAGCTAGTCTAGTGCAAGCTAACAGTTGCTTTTTATCACAGGCGCCAGGAAGGGTTTGGCCTCTGGTTAGGGTGGGGGCGTGGGTGGGGTGGAAGAGGACTGGCAGACCTCTCCGTCAGTAGCCGTTTGCCCAGGGGGGCCTCTTTCAGAAGGCTCTCTTGCTGATGGAGAATTGGATTTTATTTCTCAATGGGAATAAAATAATTTGTGTGCCATGCTGTGTGGACTCTCAAAATTGTAAAGGAGGTGAAGGTTCCCCTGTCTGCACTCTCCCCTCCTCATCACTGTCCGTTTTTGATCTGTCGGTCTGTCCACCCATCCATCACATATTGGCACCTATGAAGTACCAGCTACTGCGTTAGCATCTGTGTTCCTAACTGACTTGCGTCCCCCGACATCATATTCTTTTCCTTTTTCCTCTCCCTCTTCCCTTTTCTTCTGACCCAAACTGGGAATTTGGGAAAGGGCCTGATAACCTTGTTTGTGCTGAGGTGTAAATAATAAATACCAGGAAGTATGCGTTTTAGTTCAGAAGCTCAGAGCACTTACTCTGCTCTAGGAGCTTTACAAATACGCACTCATTTTATTTTCATACAAACCCTATGAAGCAGATACTATTATTATTCCTATTTTACGGATGAGTCCATTTTTTAAATTCCAGCTGAAGAGAGAACATTTGGTGATGAATCATTAGGAATGAACTAGGAGTTATTTGTCATCACAGAACCAGTCCGTGTTGCCCCAAGTCTGGCTTTGCCAATTGGAGATTAGGGAGATGGAATGAGTACTTTTCCTCCCCTTTGATATCTCACCTCACTGAGCTCTGGGCCGTTTCCACTCTTCTTTCCCCATACTCCCATCTCGGCAAAAATTGCACAAGATTTATAAGACGTTAGGGTATTGGAGATAATTTATTACAACCTCCTACAGAGGGGCAACCCAGGTCCGGAGTGAGGAGGTGACCAGGCCATGGTCGCTGCCCAGTTTAGAGGCCATGCACAGTTGAGAAGCCAAACTCCCAGCTCCCAGCCCAAGTCTTTCCACTCTCCCATATGGCCTGTCAGCATCATCCTTTCTTACTCTTGCTTAGCCTGTGTAGCTCAAGAAGGATGTATTTATTGCCCCAGGCATAAGAATGTGCTCAGGTGTCTTAAGTAATGTAGGTGTGCCTCACCCATGGGACTTCACTTTCTCTCTGTTCATTGCCAGTAGTGGTCTCTGTTCTGTTTTCTTCAGTTTCTCCCCCTTGCATTGTTGTCTAAAATGGCTGTCCTGTCTTTTGTCCACTTCCCCTCCACGTCCCGTGCCTTCCTTTAATCAGCTTCCACCACTGCCTGGGACCACTCAGCTCTGGTCCCACTGGAGGGCCTGTCTCCCCCAGGGGTCCTTCTGCTTCCTCTTCACCTCTGGTCCTCCAGCCCTGCCCTGGCTCAGCTGATGAGGATGGGGGAGAGAGAGGGAGGGGGAATCTTAATTTCCGGCACGGCTGCTTTGCTGTCCACAGCACTGGGCAGCAGCTGTCTCCCGGGAGTGTTGTGTGAGACCTTGATGCTGTCTTTCTTCCCAAGGCCTTTGGCAAGGTAGAAGTCATCCCTTGGACTCTCTATGCTGCTAATGGGGGTGGTCAACTAAGCCCATCTCTGAGCTAGTGAGGGTTCTTAGGACTCTGAACACCATAGTTAAGTTATCTCTGACCCAGAGTCCAATTCATTTGGCCTGAGTTCAGTTGAATGCCCATTTTAAGAATGTTTTGGGGTATCTTCCCATCATTTCCTTAGAGTAGTGGAGAGGTTTCTGTTTGGAATAGGATGACATTTGGTAGCTGAGCCAAACAGATGGCTGGGATACAGGTTTGGAGTTGAACTCTCCAGGGAGTGGGGTGGAAGGGGGGGCAGCCTGGAGGATGACAAAATAAGGGCTCCCTGGACTCTCAAACTCAAAACCTTTTCTGTGTTCTCTGTGTGCCTTAGATATTTACCTAAGAGAAATGTAGATATACATTCCTATAAACACATCTACATAGTGTCCATTGTAGCACTGTTCATAATGGTCAAAAAGTAGTCACAATCCACATGGCAACCAATTGGTGAATGAATAAACAGCCCTATGGTGGAATACAACTCAACAGTAGAAGAATGAAAGAGTAACACACTCCATACCATGGATGAATCCCAGAATCATGCTGCTCCGTGAAAGAAATTAAACACAAAAGACGACATCCTGTATGAGTCCATTTATACCAAATTCTAGAATTCTCAACACTGTAGTGGTAGGTGGCGATTCAGTGGTTAGAAGGAAGGGGTCAGAGGGTTAGGGGAGGGGATTGACAGCAAAGGGGCAAGAGGGGGCTTTCTAGACTGGTGGATGTGTTCTGTATCTTGATTTTGGTGGAGGCCACACAGCTGTATACAACTGGCAAACTGAATCCAACCGTACACTTAAAATGAATGACTTTTGTTGTATGTAAATTATACCTTAATAAAGCTAAAGCAAAACAAAACAAAATACCCATCACTGGAGTGGAACCAAGTCTGTCTGTAACCTTTAACTGTTTGGGTCTCCTCAAGACTCTAGCCGTCTTTCAAGGTAGCACCAAAGTACATTTCAGGGAAATGAGAATGCCCTTTGGAGTCTGAGATTTTATAGAAGTTGGTAATGAGAGAGAGAGAGGCCCACTGAGATGGGATTATCCACCGTAAGCACAGCATGTGGGTCTGAGAAGCACATGAGCACTGGTGAGTGTGTGAGGAAGGAGAGAGTAAGGGGGGGAAATCTATTTTCTTAGAATTCCAGCAGGCTTCAAAAAGTAAAAAGGGAAGGGAGTGCCCAGCTAAGTTTTTTCTTCCCTAGAAGTAAATTTATTCTAAACATTACCCCAATTAGTTGTTTTTTGTTTGTTTGTTTCTGAGACAGGATCTCACTGTGTCGCCTAGGCTAGAGTATAATGGCATGTTCATAGCTCACTGCAGCCTTGATCTCCTAGGCTCAAGCCATCCTCTCATCTCAGCTTCCTGAGTAGCTGGGACTACAGGTGCACGCTACCATACCCAGCTAATTTTGTAGAGATAGAGGTTCTCCATGTTGCCCAGGCTGGTCTTGAACTCCGGGGCTCCAGTGATCTTCCTGCTTTGACCTCCCAAAGTGCTGGGTTTATAAGCAAGAGCGACCATGCCTGCCACCAACTCAGTCTTATTCATCAGTGTATCTTCTCCTTAAGTGAAGATGCTAACAGTGTAACTGGTGAATTCTTGTAAAGTGAGGGTTTTTGTTTTTCTTACATCCATATTCCTATCCAGATTCCCTCTCAATTTCCAAGGTATTTAGCATAAATGCAATATCTGACCTTCATTCGTTTGTTTGGCAGATTTGTGTGGACTACCTTTTCTGAACTTATTTGGGTGCTAAGCACTGTGTAGATTTGGGTTCTTAACATGGAAAATGTCTGTGCCTGTGTAGTGTTGGGTCCTACCTGGCCACACTCCAGGTCTTGGCTCTCAACACAGAGTGAGGATGCCCAGGGTGTTTTGATGTGGACAGTCAGCCCAGCCTGGAGAACTGAGGGGAGCATTTCAAATGATAGTTAGAACTTCCCTTTACCATACTTAATGGCTGAAGGGGGCCAAGAATGTCCATGTTTGCTGCCCTCTGGCATCAAAATGAGGTGCTTTTTAGTAGTGCTGCATTTAAAAGAGCATTAAAAATATGTTTTTAGAACTTCACTTTTTGCATTGAGGATGCGCAGGTGGCTGAGACTAACTTCTTTGCAGATGACCATGGTTGAAAGTCAGCTATAGAGTTGCACAACCATGTGGTTGGGCTTCACATATAGAAGATGTTGTTATTTTTTGGTAACTCTGTCAGACTTGACCAACCTGGCACACAATCTGGTTGGCACATGAACTTCACATTTGCTCTTCTCCAGGGTATGGGGTGGCTGTTTAAAGAGGGTGGATATTCATGCTAATCTTTGTGTAGCATAACATGTTACTGCAACTTGCTTTTTTTTTTTTTATCTGAAAGTTCAAGTAGATATCAGAAGGGAACTGTTTGTGGGTGCTAAGAAGGTTAAAATTACCATTTTGAACAGAAATGATATTTGGAAAAATAACTTCCCTTTTAGGAGGTAGATCAGTCATTTATATGCTATTTGTTGAATTCCTAGGATATATGAATATCATGTCACATTCTGTGCTGGTACTTTCAAATATAATAGAAGCAAGTAGGAGAAAGAGTCCCTGTACTTAAGAAACTCGTTGGGAAGACATGGAATTAATTAAAGGCATAGAGGGTTAACCAGCAACATAAGGCTTAGATATGAGTCAGGGGGTGGTGCATGGGATGAGTGCTCTATGAGGTTGGAGAAGGATGAGATTGATTCTTCTTGCTAAGGTGACTAGGTAGACCTTCAGTGAGGCCTTGAAGTATGAGCAGGATTCCAGGAGGTAAGAGAACAAGAAGAAAAGCCAGGAAGGAAACGAGAACGGAAGGGATTTTTACTTGGGCGGAATATTTTCATTGATGGGTATAGGGAACTAAGACTGGAATAGAAAATTGGAGTTCGATTGTGGAGCTCTGGAATGATGGCTTAAGGAGTTGGACCACATCCTGTGGGAACTAAGACTGGAATAGAAAATTGGAGTTGGATTGTGGAGCTCTGGAATGATGGCTTAAGGAGTTGGACCACATCCTATAGATCAGAGAGGGCTGCTGAAATACTCTGATCAGAAGACAAAGGCAGCATGCTAGGGGATGTTAACTGAGGACTCTGCAAAGTGGGTGGATGGGTTGTTGAAATTCTTTGAAATACCCTTCATGCCTTGTTCTCCCCTGTTGACTTATATGTTGTAGAGGATGGAGGTGGTTGACTGTAGGGTTTCCTTTCACAAGCAGAATGGAACCAGATATTGTAGGAGCCTAGCACATGGGTCTGTTACTAATATAGAGGACTATTTAAATCTTGGAAAACTTTCCTTTTGCTTTTGCCCCCATTGCAGATGGGGAGTGGGCAGGAATGAAGTTCAGAATCAAGGGCCCATCAGGGTCTGTATTGGTCCCTTGTCCCTCTCCTCCAGTCCATCTATGTTGGGATGCTTAGGGCATGGATGGTGTTTCATAATAGCATGTATCATTTAGATGGTACGTGACGAAACAAGGCAGGCATCAAAATTCATGTCCCTGTGATCTCTCTTTAATAGTGTCCTTCTGCTTTGGGGGTTATTAAGCTAGCCTGAATTTGAGTAAACATTTTTGAATGGGGTGAGAAGGGGCCTGATAAAAGTGGTTAGTAAGTAGACAGTTGGAAAGGAGAAGGGCCTGGGGGCTCAGGAGATGAGCCAGGGAACAAGGAAAGCAGAGACACTAGTGACCCAGAGTGTCCTAGAGGGGAACGAGCCTCTGTTAGAATTTCAAATATGAGACTTTCTTTTCAGCCTCCTTCAGGTGCTTCCTCTTCTAGTCAGAATTTTCTTTTGAGACAGGTGCTGGTCAAACAAGCTTTTGTTTGTGGCTGATCACTTGGCACACAGTGTGGCCCTTTGTCGTCCTGGATGATGAGGCAGCTATTTTAATGGCAGGCAGGGCAGCTGTGTGTTCACTGCCAAGAAATAAGGGCTTTTAGGAGACTTGGTGGCTTTAGGAACAAACTTCCAGTGGCAGAAATTAGTTAGGAAGTAGAGTAGCACTGGGTTCCAAATGCTTCTATTATATGAATTTGGATATGTTGTGGGCAAAATGACATAAAAGAAATGGAATGAGAAATAGTGTGACTGACAAGGACCCCATTGGCAGGCGGACTAGTGTTGACTGGCTCCACAGTGTGAATTTAGTTAGGTGTTTCCACTTTATTTTCCCCAAACTCTAAAGCAACAGTTTAATTGGGGTCTAAGATATCCTGTAGAAACCTCTTGACCACCTATTATTTAGGACATACAGCATTTTTTTTTTTTTTCTTTGAAGATAAATTTGTTTTGGGTATGGCTGGGCATGGTGGCTTATGCCTGTAATCCCAGCATTTTGGGAGGCCAGGGTGGGTGGATCACCTAAGGTCTGGAGTTTGAGACCAGCCTGACCAACATGGAGAAACGCTGTCTCTACCAAAAATATAAAAATTAGCTGGGTGTGGTGGCGCATGCTTGTAATCCCAGCTACTCAGGAGGCTGAGGCAGGAGAGTCACTTGAACCCGGGAAGGGGAGGTTGCGGTGAGCTGAGATTGCACCATTGCACTCCAGCCCAGTGACAAGAGCAAGACTCTGTCTCAAAAACAAAAAACAAACAACAAACAAACAAAAAAATTGTTTTGGGTAGCAGTGGCTTTAGGCTGTTTTTGGATCTTTGGGTATTGATATTGATTTGAAATTTTTTGTTACTATTTTCATGTTAAGCAAAACTAGAAAGTTTTACTGAATTCCCCTGCAGTACAATAAGTATTTTCTTTCACTGGGGGAAGCAAACTATTTACAGCCATAACAGGGTTTCCAGTGAATTGTATAAATAGTACTGACTTCTGTGTCAGCAAAAAATGAAACGAAAACTGATCATAGATGACATTACCTAAATGACAGTACCTACGTGTGTCCTTTCTTTCACATTTGCTGTAA
The DNA here is from genome assembly GCF_002776525.5 of Piliocolobus tephrosceles. NCBI lineage: Eukaryota > Metazoa > Chordata > Mammalia > Primates > Cercopithecidae > Piliocolobus > Piliocolobus tephrosceles. The sequence continues at coordinate 60,915,019 of NC_045448.1, read as the reverse complement.
TCCTGTTAGGGCATTGTCCTATTATCTCAAGTACTGTCATCTTTAAATGCTGTCAAATTGTAACTGGATTGCCAAGGACAGAGGAGAGGAACCGGGGAGGACACAATAGCAATTCCCACTATACCAAAGAGACGGTCTTCTTCTCCCTCTCACAGTTTGAATTCTTGGAGAAATTGTTCAGTTAAAATCATGACTCAGGTATCTTTTACAGGCTTTGATGAAATAGTCAGATTCACTCCTCATGTTCCTAGAAGGAAAGGAGGAAACTCTTTGAATCGCTCGTGAGACAAACTCTTCAAGGATAATTTAAATGTTTCTACATAATGAGAATACATTATAAGTGTTACTATGTTTTTTTAACCCAGGTCAAAAGTAATACCACAGAGATGGATCTATAAACATTTAATATCTAATTGTTCATATATTGCTTCCCCAGGTTTGGATGCGAGCTCCATTCTAGAGTTGGGAAAACCAAGTCAGTAAACCGTCAGTGGCAGATGTTATCAGGGAGCTGGAGTTGGAATACTTGCATTTTGTGTTTGTGCCAGCTGTCCATGTTCCTCTTCATATTTTTAGACCAAATTCTTATCCAAATTTCCCATTAAAGGTTCATAAATTTCCAGTTTTCACCTTTCTGCAGCTTCCTTAGATAGAATGGTTGATGGGAAAATTACTGCATTAAAATTAAGCCTCTTGCTTTTTACATGCTGCTGCTCATAAATAAGGGAGTGGGAAATGGTTACTTTGAACACCCTCATTAAAGGCTGGTTTGGTTGTCAGAGAATAGGGCTAACTTAAGGGGGATCCACTAAGCCTTCTTTTTCATGCTTTTTGTTTTGTTTTGTTCTGGATTTTATAAAGGCGTCATTTAGTTTTTCCTTAATCTGAATCTGTATTCATTTTTAATATCTAATGTTGATTAGTATGTTCTATTATTTATAGCCCTCCAGAAGGATCCCAAGGGAAGATAATCTCAATTTGAGAAGACGATTTCCCAGTTTCCATACAGATGACGAAAACGTAACTGCCCACTACACCGCTCCCCCTGCTGAATTTTCTTATTCCACTCTCGGTGTGTGGCATTGTGGGGTGCAGACACCCGAAAGCCTGACTGGAGATGTAACATGGGCTCCGCTGACATTAGCGTGAAGAGCTTGGCTAATCGACTTGCAAAATATAGGTTAGGGAGTTTTATAGGATATCAAATTATCTTACTCTTTCATTGATTAAAGACAAAATATTATATTAAGTAGATCATTACGTGGGTAAAAGGTTAGAACTTCACACGCTTAGGGGTGTCGCACTATCCTTCTCCCTCCTACCTTGTGGCAAATCACAGGTTGGAGGCAGGGACACTCACTGTGCCTAGCACTCCTAAATGCCTGAATAGCAACGTTAGACTTAAAGGGGGGGCATTTGCCTTCGCTTTGAATCTCCTGAGTCTTTTTTATTCTGATAGAATAGTAATCTTAAAATTAAATATTAATTTGTTCTGATTCCGTTTCTGTTAGCAGGGGAAAGGGTGAATACATGAAAGGGCGTGGGCTGAGCCGTGGCCAGGTTTGAGAGACAGAGTGATTCATAGTAGTCTTCCCAGGGTGTTGAGTGGGAACGTCTCCCTGAGAAGGGACGTGGTCATTCTCAGACTGTGGGCTCAGACTCTGTCACACCGTAATACCTCTGCCAACCATCTAATGCTATCAGGGTCTTCCTGAGAGAAGTTTCAGGCCCAATCCTGGTGTTGAGTTGGCATGTTCACATGTCTGATGATAACCTGCCAGCTAATCCATCATGCTGCTCATTTCTGTGCATTATTTATCTCAAAGCCAGAAGATCTCATGTCCACCATAGGACTGTGGTCTGTGGACAGGGAAAATTTCAAGGCTTTTCTGGGCCTGATGTAGCCATTTTCTTTCAATATCTTAGATTGGTAGGTCTTTAGAAATTATCTCTCAGAATGTGTGTGTGTGTGCCTAAGTATAGTTTTCTTGAATTTCTCACTTCAGTACTTAACTACACATATGTGCAGAAAGTGAACTCTTAGAATTTGGCTATCCGTTCTTTCTCATTGTGTGAGAAGGAGGCAAAGTTGCCAAATTGGAGGTGGGGCAAGGTGGGCCAGTAAAGCTGTGATTGGTGTCTCATTTTGATGTGTAGGAGAGAGAACAAATCACAAGTCATTCTCTGGAAAGGAGCCATGGTCCACCCACAGAACAAGGACCCTGAAATCCCCAGTACCAGTCTCCCTAGGATGTCTTGCCTTTCAGCAGCTGTTCAGTCAAATCCATTTCAGAATGGAGAACAGCTTGTCACAGTTCTCTACTCTTGACCTGCTGATGGAACAAGGGGCTTGGAGACTTTGGGTAGATATGGAAATAGATCCCTAAACGTACTAAAAAGATTTTTTTCGTATGTGTGGTGGGGGAGAGGAGAACCAGAGCAGAAGGTTGGAGAAAGAAAGTTGGGGAAGGAAACTAAAATGTGCAATCTCATTCCTCAGCCTTCTTGTTGAAAATGAGAATCAGATGCAGCAATGTATATTTCCAAGAGCTATCTGGTGATGGGATCCATCTGGTAAAGGGCTACCTCCGGGGGACCTGGAATTGCTGTGTGACCTTTGGGAAACACTTGCCTTCTCTGGGTTGAGCTCAGCCCGTAGTTCACAAGGGGCATTGCTGATATTTATAGACTGTGTTTGACAGTCCCAAGTGAAAGGCAACTTCACTTCTCACCCTAGAATAGCAAGCGTTGTTTCTCATATCTAGGTTGCTGGGACAGCTTCCCAGGAACCTAATATTCAGCAGCTTTGTGACGTTGGATGGAGGGTTTTTCTTTTTAAATGAGTTGATTGACTTTTGCCACTTTACACATTATTTTCCAGGTCTAGGCTTATTTTTCCCTTATAGGTAGAATCTAAAAGAGTATGGGGTCTGCCCTGGCTCACACCATTCTGTTTTTGCAGTTAGCTTAAAGGCATGGAGGACGTTCCTGGGGCTGGCGTCTGCTAGCCAAGAACCAAGATGACAGCAGCATGGCTGTAGAGGCATGGGCACTGCTGGGGCTAGTAGCCCACTATGGTGGCAGCTGCTGCTGCTGCTACTGCTGCTGTCCTTGGCATTCTTGCTGGAGTGGCTTTGCTCCACCCTGCCTGGTCACTGTGCCGTTCAGTCTGGGCTATGGCCTCTCACCCCACCTCATCCCATTGCATTTCGTAAGCCAGTAACTCCAAGGCCAGACTTCCATTACCGTCTGGATGGCTGCATTTGTTTGCAGGAACCTCAAGCAAGAAGGGGCCTGTTTAGGAAATTGGGCATTGGCCTGGTGAGAAGGTCAACTTGGGAAATTGTGGCTAAAAGGGATGCCTTTTTCTTCCAGGGCTATGCCTTGGTGGTGGTGGTGAGGGTGTACAAATCATTTTTATATTTCCTATTTTGATTTAAATACTGTTCTTTTTTTTTTTTTTTTTCAAAGTCCTAAGCAAGTGCCACAGAGGATTTCTTTTTGGCTTGAACTTGACAAAATTTGGAGCCCACAAATTTACACACACACAGTCATGAACACACACCCCTTCTCCTGTCTCCCCAGACCCCCAGCACATATATTCCATAATGGGGTATTCCTAAGTGAGAATTCCTATAATTTGAGGTTTTACACTGGAATGGTGATAAGGGCAGGAAACCTCAGCCCATATGCATTTTTGCTTGAGTGATTAACCTTTCCTCTCTTTCTCCTTCTTTCTTCGCCCCCCTCCGAAGTCCCCCTTCTCTTAAGAAAAAACATGTGAGCCATGTTGGAAGTACGGCCTTGACCTCAGCCTCACCAGGTGCGGCTGCTGACCGGTGCAAAAAAATAGGAAATATTATTTAAAAGGCAGGGAGGGCAGAGTTTCTGTTCCACAATCACTGCTGTTTCAGTGAAAAGCAACCCGGTTTATCTGTAAAACCTACTTCCCTTTCTGGTGAATGTGGCTGTTTTTGACAGCAGAGGACCCCAGTTGTTGGGGACTAAAGAGAGGGAAGGTGAGAAAGAAGATGCTGGAAACAGAGGTTGGAGAAAGAGAGGCAAGGAAGTAGAAAGGAGGAAAAGGGGAAGAGAGGAGGCAGGGGGAGAGAGGGTTGGAATTCGAGCTATTTTCAGCTGAATGTGAGTGCAGATTTCATCAGGCTTCTGGGCTGCAGGGAAACTGATGTGTGCACACCTTCTGTGTAACTTCCTGTGAAGCGGCCGTGGTGACTGCATTTTCTGACACTGTCAGAGTCTGGACAACCCTGCCAGCTCCTGGAACGGCAACCCGACAACTGTCACAGACGAAGCATCAAAAGCATGAGCTGTCGATAGTGACCTGCATTTGCAGAAAATCTGAGGGCTTTCTAATTAACAGAGGAGCTCTAAATTAGAGTAAAGCTGTTCGACAAGACCCCTTATACGCGGTAAGTGTCACAATGCAGATAATCATTACATCTAACAAGCTTCTGATTTTTAACAGAAGCTATGAGACCAACTCATATTTATAATGGTTCAGTTTCAAAGGGGGAAAAAAGCAACCAAGAAAGAAAAGGAAGGAAAGAAAAAAGAGGAAAGGAAGAAAGAAAGAACAACCAGAAGAACAAAATAGGAAAGAAAAATAAAAAGAAATCCTCCTTCAAGTGCTTTGGGCGAGCGCTTAGACCAGTCCCCAAATTCTTTCTTTGTTGCCTGCTGCAGCATCCAGATACATCTTCTGTTTTAGATTTTTCTTACTGTAATCCACGTCTGCTATATGCCAGCTCATTCATTTGATGTTTCCTGGGGACGAGCATCCTCTCTTGAGTTATTTCTGACAATTGCAGCATTCCTCAGGGTCTGAACTGTTGAACACAGTGCCCTAACTTAAATGTTACAATCAAAACACATGACATAGCAGTTGATTTGGGTTCTGCCTTGGACAGAGAAACAGACCGGGGCTGAAGGGACTGCAGCTATACCTGGGGACTTGCTTGAGATCATTTGGGACTTGCCTGGTCTCAAGTCTCCTGACCTTGGCCAGGACTCTTTGCACTGGGCAGGGGAATTTGAGTCCCAGTTTGAGGCATTGATTTAAATCACGTTTCAAAGGCCTGAGTGGAGCTGATTATTTGTGTGTCTTCTTTTCCTGGTGTTCCCCTTGTCAAGACCATTTCTCTACCGTAGGATATATATTAGAGGGGAAAAGGGCCGTAAACCCTGATTGTTGGCTAGCATTGTTCAGGAAGTGTAGCATTAAGGAGCAACACTTCTGTCGCCTGTGTTGATTCTCCTCCAACTACCCACACTATCCTTGCAATTATTCATGGGAAATAATATAAATCACACTGCCTGATTCTTCTCAAACATCTCGCACAGTAATCACAGGCGGAAGCACAGGTTTTCTTGCAGTGCCTTTATCAGTAAATCAGATTTTGAGCATTTATCAGCAGAAGTTAGACTTAAGCATCATCATTTCTGTAATGTTTGGAAGAAAGATTTGTTTCAGTGGGGACTCTGCCAGTCAATGATCTTTCAGCTCGACTCTGCTATCAATTATTGCTGCAATTATTTGTCTAGTTGGATATTTAAAATGTCATCAGAAAGAGATGATTACATATTCCAGAAAGCAAGGCACTGTATAATCACACGAACTGAATCCAGTTAAATGTAGTGTGGTACTAACCTGTCCTTCAAAATAGAATTCTTGAGCTACCACCGAAGCAGTCTTCTGCCCTGTTTTCAGGAAGCTGATCTTAACCTTGGGATGCAGTGTGCTTTCAGGGTCGGGCAATACTTAATTATGGAGAACTTTCCAAGTCTGAAAATGGAATTGCTCCTTCACATACACGAGAAGTGCATTTTGGTTATCTCATTCATCTGCAAGTCCATAAATAAGCAGTCCCTCTATTCTTCTTGCTTCCTGTGGATTTAAATGCCAAATCCTGATTTGTGGTAAAGTTGTCACATGCCCCTTTCCCACTCTCTATGCCTGGTGCCCAGGAACTAAGCAGTGGCAGTGGAAATTACAACTGTTTGGAAGCCAAGAAAAAAGCTCCATTTCTCACTTTTCTCCAGTTCCGGATATTCTCGGCTCTGCTCCATGTATCAGCCTCCTCCCCACACACCTCCTCCACTGCACACCCTCCTTCTGTCCGCTCCGTGAACAGGAAACAGAAATACAGCTCCAATTTTTTTTAAATGGAGGAAGAGAAACCACAACCCGAACAAACAACTCAAAAACTAAACTCCAACAAAACTAAACTCTCGAGATAGAATCATGAGAGATGCAAAATATCCAAAATGTCCTAAGTGGATCAAACCACCCTCCCCACCCCCCGCCCCTTAACAGGTCTGCCTCTCTTCTTGGGAGTCAGAAGTGACCTTGATGAACTGGATGTTAGGTCCGAAAGTGACAACCAAGCCCTCCGCTGGGAAGCATCAGTCCAACCGCCTTGTTTTGACACCAGGACTAGAACAAACCAGAGGTTCCAGAGAAAGTCTCTATACCTAGGTGGGTTTCCTGAGCTGGAGAATTTTCCATGGAGCTGTCTGTGTTGAGGCTTTTCCCCATTCACTTTCCCAATTCACTTCCCAGAGAGCATGCTGAGCTCATTCCAGGACACTGTGATAGTCAAAAGGCTCTCCCACCATCACATCAAATGTACTGGGGTTCTGTTAGAAATTTAATCTTACCTGTGGAAAAAAAAATATGCCTTTAAAACACTGGAGCCCTGAGTTGTGTGTGCTGGGGCATGTGGGAAAAAGAAGGATGTAGGGGGTGGAGCATCAAAAACAAACAAACAAACAAAAAAGACAAAAAAATTCATGAGCCATGGAAATGGAGAAGAAACACTGTTTCTGCTGCAGTTTTCTTAGCCAGGGGCCAACCGTGGACAGCACTGTCACCTTGACCCCTGTCCTGCTTCACCTGCCAGCTTGTGGCCTGGGTGGCTTCAGTTCTAGCCCTGGGTGACCCTCTGACTCTTGAGAGCATGTGTATGTGCTTGTGGTGGGTGGGGTGTAGTGCGTTAAAGCCGCAAAGCAGAGGTGTGAAGGGTCTGGTGTAGCTCTTGGGAGACAGAGAGAAGGCCCTGGGTTCTGAATGTTTTTACTATTCCTAGGATCCCTGCTTCATTTTTGTTTTCAGGGTGTTACTTGTTTCTCTCTTCTTGCCTTCCAGCATGTCCCAAGCAGAGGTGGGTGGCTAGGTTTGGGAATGGGGTGCTGGGAGGGGAGGGGATATCCCATTCCAGGGCCCTTCCTAGTTTTTGGGCTGGGAAGCCACAATCTCCTTGAGCACAGCAGGGCTTTGCCTTCTTCCCTGAGCTGTGGCCACCACTGGGCTGCACCAGGATCTAGTGCAACTTGGGTGACAAGGTGTGGGTGGCTGCAGGTGTTCTCCCTGCATCTGAGGCAGGGAGGCAGCTGGGGGCTTCCAGCCAGCCTGTAATGCCCCTCCCAGGGCTGGCTTCCTAGCCTTATTTTTAAGCCCTTTTAGTGGAGCAAAAACTATTTAGAACTATGAGTTCAAAAATAGGGATTATTCAAGCGGATGTACTTCACACTGTTCTTTCTCTTGGGACAGAGATGAGGGTGCAGGTAGGGGATGAGAATAGAGGAAAATGTGGACGATTGCTCCAGCAAGTTGAGAGAGGAAGGAGAAAGGGACCCAGACTAGTAATTGAGACCAATTCATCAGAAGACTTAAGGAAATTTGACATCCACTGTAGCTCTTCTAACTGTGTAATTACCCAGCATTTGGAAAGTGAATGATTAACCCGATTGTCCATAACAACCATTGAGCAAATACACTATTACAGATTGCCAAAATAGTACAGTGAAGCGATGGACCAGCAGCCACTTTCAAGGGACTATAATCCTCTCCTGGGTCAAGGCTGACCCAGAGGCTCCTTGGTTAGTGAATCATTTACTAGGGAGGGTTTCCCCCGGTCACTGCTGGCTCCATGGCCTGGTCCTTCCAGCCAGGTCATTTAGAATGGCTCTCCCACAGGAAGAAAAGTTCGCTGCACAGTGCTTGATTCCTACGTATTTATTGAGGGGGTCTTCTTTGCCCAGCATGGTACTCAGAGGTAGACCACTGAGTCTTGGTTCTTAGAAGCCTTGAACTTTTAGTTGACAAACCAGTGGTAGATGCTTGCTGATTACAGGGAGACCTGGATCCGGGAGAAATGGAGTGGAGAGCCAGGGTCAGAAGAGAGACATAGCCTTTGCAGGCCTTTGTCTTATCTAGCCAGTGCTTTCATGTCCCCGGCCCCCTGGCCTCCAGCCCCTCCGCCCCCACCTTCCCCCCACTGTCCTTGGTGCAGAGTGGGGCCTCCTTCGGGGAAGTCCATGGCTTGCTCCACACTGGAGGAGCCGCCAGAGTCAGCCAAGAGCCGCAGGCCATAAATGCAAAGTATGATTTAACAAAAGCAGCTTTTGAGTGAGAAAGCTGAGTGGAGTTGTCCCAACCTGTCAACTTCAGATTTCTTTCCTCCTCCCCATAAATCAAAAAACGGTTGGTGGAAGGGAGGGACAGAAGCGTTTCATTTTCAGATTTTGTAAGAAAATAAAATCAAATCAAAAGAACCTGTCCCACGCTGATACCTTACCTGCCAGGTTTGAGCCTGAGGCAAATTTTTGTGGCCATGTAATAAGCCTCTTTAAAATGGTGACAGACCCTTGACTCTTTGCCTTGAATTACATTGATAAAAGACATTTTATTGCGTTAGAGCCGGGGCAGGAGTACAGGACGGTTCTTGCCTGGTCGGCCTCTTTGAAACCGTGTCAGCCTGCGGTCCACACTCTCCACCGCCTGACAGGGTTTGAGTGCGATGGCGGCTGAGATCTGTGGGCTGGTGACAGAGGGGGCTTTCTACCTAGCAGTCGAAGGTTGAGGCCCTGGAAACAAAAGGATTTCAGCCTGAGGGGCTTGTTAAGGAAGAGTTATTCTTTCGTGTTCCTAGTAGACCTGAGAGATCTTGACATTGGTGGCCTCTGGTCAGCCTCATGGTTGGGACCGCATGGAAATGCTAGACCTGAGAGACCTCATTTTCCAAGCAGTCTTAGAGAGACTCAAAACAAAAGATGATCCCCGGGTCCCACCGTGGTGTGGGGCCCCTGTGCCTGCAGAGGCCAGGTGTCCATAGGGCTGAGTCCCCAGGTGGACCTGCTAGGTGGGTAGAAAGGAGTTGAGGATGTTGTGCTGTTGGATGGAGGAGCTTGGCGGTGTCTGGGAACATTGGATGTTACTCATACGGAATCAGCAGAATTAGTAGTCCCAAGAACAGACGGCAGTGCCCCACCCCGTGGCTGGACTGAGGCTTCTCCAGTGATGGCAGGTTGTATCTGTGGGCATCTCCGATTTGCTCAGGGAGCCCTTTCCAGATTGGTCAGCGGTATAATGAAGGATTAGGAAATTGGGTTAAAAGCCAGGGAGGAGGGGGAAAAAAACCCCGACAAAGCCAAGGCCTGTGTTTTGTTCTGTGGGACTCTGCCAGAGAGATGAGGACCGAGGCCAGAGCTGGGCTGCTGTGTGCCTGGGAGGTGGGAAGGTGCTGAGGCACTGCAGAGAAGCAGCTGCCGTGTGCCCCGGGCAGAGGCCTGTTTCTGAAAGAAGGACTTGCCGTCATGGGAGGAGGCCTGGCCTCGCAGCACCAGAGCTCTCCTTCATTCAGCCTCACCTCAGGCGAGAGGGCAGCCTAGTTTTGTTCCTGAAGAAATGTTAGAGCCTGACCTGCTAGACCATTTTTTTTTTGGTAGAGCTTTGAAGCCTTAAATTAGTTCTCACAATTTCCGAGCAGCTCTGTGTTGACCATAGGACATAATAGGTTTTAATTCTGGAGAATGGCCAGTTCTGGTTCTCAGAATCTCTTAGCCAAGACTGTCACAGAGTATTAGGCCTGTGAAGTGCCTTCCACACTTCCCCTGAAGTCCACACACCACTCACTCAATAGTGCCAGAAAGGCAAGTGAGGAGATTGCCTGAAAGGGGCTGTAAGACCAGTGTCCAGACGACACTTTTCTGCCACGGCCCTGAGGTGGCAGTGGGAGGGGGTTCATCAGAAGGTGGGCAGAGTTCTGAAGCCCAGCCCTGTCCTCCCTGCCCACAGCAGGACACTTCTGAGATCTTCGAGTTCCTCACTGGGAGGTGAGGCTAATACCTTCCCTCATTCCACAGGACGACTGTGGGGGCAGGATGTGAAGAGAGAGTACTTTGGGAAGAATATAATGCTTTCCACCCAGCCTGGGCAACATGGTGAGATCCCATCTCTACAAAAAATACAAAAATTAGCCAGGTGTGGTGGTGGCGCATGCTTGTAGTCCCAGCTACTTGAGAGCTGAGGCAGGAGGATTGCTTGAACCCGGGAGGCGGAGGTTGCAGTGAACCAAGATTGTGCCACTGCACTGCAGCCTGGGCAACAGAGTGAGACCAAGTCTCAATTTTTTAAAAAAGCTTTCCATAAAGGCTAGGACAGATGTGCTTCCTTAGGAAGGGCTGGACTTGGAGGCCTTGCCCTCCTCTGGGCTTATTGGCCTTCAGGGAGGCCTGACAGAGCCTTCCTGGGGCTGCCCATCCTTCTGGCCCCTTCTCTGTGCACAGACCAGTCTTGGATGATAAGTCAGGAAAGCCCTCCAGCTGGCCGGGCTGCAGTGTCGCCGGGGCTGCCCACACCTGCTGACCATGGCTCCCCACTCCCTTGTCACTCACAGCACCACTGCCCCTGTTTCCACAGTGCCCACAAACAAAACATCAGGAGTCTCTTGGAAACACCATTTTTGGTTATTTATTTATTTATTTATTATTTATTTACTTTAAGTTCTGGGATACATGTGCAGAACCTGCAGGTTTGTTACATAGGTATACATATGCCATGGTGGTTTGCTGCACCCATCAACCCGTCATCTACATTAGGTATTTCTCCTAATGCTATCCCTTTCCTTGCCGCCCCCTCCAACATGTTTGGTTTTCTTTAGCTTATTCTAGTATTTTCTCAAGACCGAGTGAAATGATAATATAGAGGCATAAAGCACATTTGTTGTGAGTTGACGCAGATAAAAAGGCTCGGGGTGGCCTCTTCAGAGTAATTTGGGAGTCGTGTGTTCTGCTGGCTTTGATAGACAAGCCCTTCTCTGCCCTGGCAGGTGTTATCAGAATCAAACGTTTGCAAATGGTCATTCTCATGGCATCCATCTTCACAGCCCCATGCCTCTTCCTGAATGCTCAGTTGAAAACGCGTATTTCACCTTCCTCAGGTATCTAATACTTAATCTGGGAGAAACGCAAGTGTGGTTTGCAAGGCTTTCCAGGTGTCCGAATGATGATTTTCCATCCTTTTCTTCATTTCTCGAGTGGGGTAGGGAGGCATTGGGGTGTTGGTGATACGTTTGTGTGAAGCTGGACAACTCGGGTGACAGATTTATGTTCAGGGCAGCGTCTTTTATCGTCCCTTCTAACTACAAAGGCATCTATTGCAGTTGAGCCCCACTTTCAGAAGGTCCAATACACGCAAAAATCTCATTAATGGAAACTGATAAATTAGAGAGTGATTTTTCACATTACAGAAAGATTGTTAACTTTTCAAAAGGTTTCACCACAGGGTTTCTTTAAATAGTGAGCTCCCCCACTGAATTTAAAGTGTTTGTTTACAGATCATTAACTACTTGACAGAGAGGATATTGGGGGTTGGGGGGGAAGGAAGACACACTTAAAAGGTAAAATGTTAGAAGCCCTGCCAATTTTCAATGAGCCTGGAAGGGTGACGAAACATCTCTGAAATTACGTTAGTTAGCAAATGTGATTTATTTTACAGAAATTCATTTTACACATGGCTTTCCAAGAACTCCGTGCTGATGGGGTGTGGGGGGAGGGCAAGGACCACAGGGTGCTGGGCTTTGCTGTCCTGGTTTGTGGTCGCCGGGAAGAGGACTCCCTTTTCTTAGAGTCCTGTGTGTGCCTTCGTGAGCAGTGGGTGCCAGGCTCTGGCATGAGGCCGAGCTTTGCTACTGGCCTTCTGGCATGAGCCACTGAGACCTTTTCCCTTGACATTTAGCCTGGGTTTGGGGAAGTTTCTTCCTGGTTCTCTGACCTTCAGTCTCATTGGCTCAGGACACACCTAGGTTTCCTCCTTGAAGCTCAGACAGGTGAACTTTGCAAGGCTGTGTCCCAGGAGGTTGAAATCCACCATCGGGCTCACTCTCTAAGCCTAAGGATTAGCCTGGGGACTGAGCCCAGCCCTGAATTCTCCCATAAGGCCCTCCTCATCCAGGTCAAGGTCGTGAGGGGAACAGGTATATCCTGGCCAGCTTCTAGCATGGCCTATAGTAGGTCTCTTGGCTGGTCTGAAGGAGGTCTGGACTGGCATGGGAGGCAGGAGAGAGAAGCCACCCGTCTAATCCAGTCTTCTCCTTTTAAAGATGGAAACACTTAGGGCCAGAAAGAAGAAAGGATTTATTCAAGGTCACGAAACAGCTGGTGAGTTGCAGAGTTGGGGCTGCAGAACTTAGGTTCCTGACTTCCCTCTAGCAGTCTCTCCAGAGGAACAAGTCCCTGCTTCCTAAAGGAAGAAAAGAAACTGGGGAGTGGTGGCAGTGGGAATACAGAGAGCAAGGGCATCTCTGAAAGTAGCTCCCAAATAACCTGATAAATACCTCGGACGGAGGCAAGGCTACACCCCTCTCCCTGCCGCCACTACACACAAACATCCTCAACTGAGGATTCAGAGCAGGAGTAAGGGTACCCCTATCCTCACCATGGCTTTGAAAAGAAGAAAGAGGGGAAATTTGGAGGGATGGTCAAGTTGATGATTGAAGAGACAAAGTAGTGTAGGAAAATCTCAATGTTTCTTGCACAGTCATTTGTTGAAAATGTGTCAGCAAGTACAAGCCCATCTTAAACTGGCAATGAGACATCTGAAATAGATTATTTAAGCCAGGGAGGCAGTATTGCAAGGAAGAACATGGCTATCAACACTTGTTTGTCTGACTCAGAGGAATAAAACATAGTAAATTTTGCCTTAGCGGGCCACCCACACTCATTGGGGGAAGAAACAATTGAGGTGGGGGAAAAACAGAACAGATGAACCTTCATGGAGTTTCACAAGAGTCCACATGGCTGTGTCCCTTATTTTCAGAAAATGTGAAATTGGAAAATACGCACTTGTGAAAATGGAAGATGTCACAGAAATCTTCAGAGGATTTATTTAGATGGTCGTATCCTCTGCTGTCAACTGGATGAATCAGTGTGCAATATTTTGATGTGAATGTAACCACCTATTGGGCCCCATTTACTCTGTGCCCACCTTGGGCTTTGCTTCTCTCTGAGCATCTTTACCTGCTTTTTCTTTTTATCTAGGAAATCCTTTCTCTTGGCTCTCCGGGTTTAACTCATAAGTTTTCCTCTTTCCCAAAGCCTCTCTCCCTCCCTTCCAAATGGAAGTAATTTATCTTCCTTTGAATTTCCATAGCAGCTCATCTGTACCTCTCTCATGACACACTTTCTGCATTGGGGTAGAGCAATTTCTGTGCAGGCCTTACCTTTTCTACTAAATGAAGCCTGCTGTGGGAGAATCTGTGTCTGTGTTTTCTTTGTACTGCCCACAGTGGCTAGCCCATTGCTTTGGGCATTGTAGGCACTCAGTAAATATTTGTTGAATGAATGCATGAGAGGTTGAATGAATGCATGAGAGAATGAATGAACGGAATTTATCCTGGGGGACACACATTTTGCATAGTGAGGTATGTGATTAAACAAACAAAACAAATTGTCCTAAGACAATTTGTCTTCTTTATGCAGCTGCCCCTCTCAGTCTCCTAGATAAATTCCACCATTCTAAGGCAGAAGCTTAAAGTATAATAAAAATTTATCTAATTCACGATCAAGTGAAAATACTTTGGGCCCAGAGCCAAAGAATATTATTGGAGTGAACTTTTTTTTTAACACCCTAAATTTAACCAGCTGGAATTCTTTTTTTAAGTACCATCCTATTCAACCTTTTGAAATGAAGGATTTGCCTTTTAGTGGGAAATCTGCATTTCAACACAAAGATGGAACACAATGTCTTTGGCTTAGTTACTCTTCAGAAAAGCAAGACTTTTTTTTTTTTTTTTTTTTTTTTTTGGAATTATATGCTTTGTTTATGTTAAAGACACAGCTTGCAGAAAAATTTTGCTTAGGCCTGACAGATTGGTGGCTGGCATTTTTATAGATAAAGGGTCATGCAAAATGTCATCTCTACTTCTTCCCTTTATTGAGAAAAAGCCTAGGATGAGAACTCTTAAAAGGTGAAGTTAGTAACCCATTGTTTGAATAATCAAGGCTCTGAGAGGATAGCATTGATCAAAAAAGAGTTTTAAAATGAGTGATTGATATTATTTAAAGTCACTGGTGAAGTATCAAGGAATCTAAGGACCATGAGCGAGTTTCTAGAAGAAATTCTGTATTGTAGTGTCTATAATTATTGCTTTCTTTTGTTTTTGCAGAATACACTTTTTAAAGAACATCAGGATTTGGTAAAACCTTAGCCAGTAAAAAAGCAATGAAGGAAAAAAAATGCTCATGTAAATGCTCATTTCTAGAACAAAAGAGAATGCAATTTTGACAATATCAGAAGGTTAATTAAGAAGTCTGTGAGTGATGATAAAGCTGGCACATTTTCATTACAGATTGACACAACTCAAGACACAGGCATAGCTAATGTTTGCTCTATAATACTCTGATAAGTCAGAGAATCTAAGCAAGAAGAACGGGTATCTATGGTAAACATAGGGTCAAGAGCTAGATGCGGCTGAATAGAAAGGACATTTACTTTGCAGTTAGATAAAGAAGCCTCTAGCTTAGACTAGCTGCACTGTTGTTATTTGTGTGACTTGAACCTAGTAATCGGATTCGGAACTGGAATAGGTTCCTTCAGGGTACTTTACAAATGTTCAGGATGCATTTTAAGTGTAGTCTAGAAGGTGGCTACATGGAAGGGCTGAGGGACTTGAGGTATATGAACCGGGAAAGGACTGTAGGGAGTCCTGTATTTTGGCCTGTCACCAATATAGAGACCCCTCCTCAACACAATGTCATCCATTCTCTTTTTGAAGACCCAGGGTGAAAGAAAGGGAGGTCACGGCGTCATGAGATAGCCCACGCCATGTGGGACAGCTCTACTGCTTTTGTGCCTGTCTTACTGAAAAACACAAACAGGGAAATTATCTAAAAACGTATGTTTAGGAAATATATACACATTTAGGAAATATATACACATTCACACACGTACACAGACACGCAGGCACACACATATACACACATGCATGGACACGCTCACACACATGTGCATGCACGCACATGCACACGCTCACACGCGCATGCACACGCTCACACACACGCATGCACACGCTCACATGTATATACACACATGCACATGAGCACGCATGCACACGCTCATACACATATGCACACATGCACTCATATACACACATACGCACACATGCACACGCTCACACATGCACATATACGCTTACATACTCGCACGTGCATGCACACACACATACAGACTTATGCATGCACATGCTCACACACATATACACACACGCTTGCACACACACACACACATACTTTTTAGTGAATAGCACACATCTATATACTCCTGTGGAGAGTCCTGTGGTTTTAGTACCTGTTAAAGTTGGGCTCCCAAAGCACTCATTAAATGTGTTGGAATGATGCTTTTTTGCTTAGCTGTTTTGGGACATTTGGAAATCTGCAGTATTACCTATTGATTAGTAGACAGTAATGTGGCTGTATTACACACCCAGTGATTAGTTTCAGAAACAAATAGCATGTTAATAGTCAAGGAATCTTTGAGATGTTCTTGAGGAAACCAAAAAACTTGATTTAATGACCTTAAATTCCAGGAGCATCCCACTGGGCTTAGAGCTCTGGGTCAAAAGTTGGTATCCAATATATGTAGAAATGTAAAGTGACCAAATGTATAACATTAAATCAAAGCCATTCCCAGTTTGTTGCATATTTTTTAATGAGACCTGAAAAATAAGAGTCATTAGTTTTTAATTCAGCCATAAGGAAACTTTGCAACCTAATAATGTGTAAGGCATTTCTGAGGCCCCAAGTGGAAATGCTGGGTCTAGAGAGACCTTTATGAAATAGAACAGGTTGAAACACCTTCCACCAGAAAAGTGTAAGACACTTGAAAAAACATTGAGACAGAAAAGGGAAATGTGTCCCATCTGAGAGACCAGAAAGGGAAACAAGAGTCCAGTTCCTGCTCTGTCCGTGTGGTTGCTACAGCTGCGTTCTCTGACATGTCGACTTTTATGGAAGCAGTGAGGACACAATCTGTCTGGCACAAGCTGGTTTGGGTGTTGTCTCATGCTAAGAAGGCCCTCAAAGTGATGGAGAGCCTGGACCTGTTCTCTGTCTTTATCAATGACAGACGGAGGGTGGAACCTGAATTTCCTAATGGAGGGACCCTTAAGGATTCCCTAAGCTTAATTTGATTTTGACTGTTCCAGTCCTAAAGGGGGTGGGGTCCTGGACAGGAGGGATAACAGCCTCATGGCCCGTGAGTCTCTGCCCAGGGAATCTCAAAGCTTCCAGCGTTCATACTTCCCTTCCCCTAAGACAGCAGTGCTGATTCAACTTGAGTGTGCATCAGAATCACCTGGAGAATTTATTCATCATAGACTGCTGCTTCCCTGCCCTCAGTTTCTGATTCAGTAAGTCTGAGGTGGTGCCCAAGAATTTGCATTTCCAACAAACTCCCAAGTGATGCTGATCGGGGGTGGGCTTGGGTCTGCACTGTGAGAATCACTTGCCTAAGAGCACCAACAAAGAAATAAAGAGGACATAACTAGATCACCCACTTCCTGGCCAGCAACCAGAGCCCATCTCTGGCTGGGGAGAATGAAAGTGAAGGTGGGAAAAGAAGAGGCCCTCAACCAGGGGCAGCTCTTCCCCCACCCCGCCCCCTGGCCTGGGAAGGCAGAGCTGCTCCTTGAGTTTGACGCTCAGAAGCATTAATTGTGATACTTTACTTTGTCTAAGCCATGATGAAATAATTGAAGGCATCATAGCAAGAAGTTAAGCCCTAGGGAGGCTATTAACAATTTAGCATTTCCAGTTCATGTGGGAATGTCGATTCTACTTACCAAAGAGAATATTATGGATGTGTTTAGTGGAAGAAGCAGCAGAATCAGCTGGGGTCCTCAATTGGCTTTGCTTTGACCCTCTTCCTGGAGGAAGATAAATGCAAGGGTTAGTCTCACAAAGACAGTGTGCTTTTTTCTAAAGTAAATAGCTTCTTAGGCTGATAGAAATGGTTTCAGCTGTCTAATTCTGCAGGGGAAGCAGAGGTGGAGGGTGAACACAGCAAAGGTGAGGCCAGGAGGCCCAGGCAGCAGAGCAGGCCTTGTTTTCCAACTGTGAGACCAAGTCAGTTCATTGGCACCTTCTGAAAGCCCCATATAAC
Source organism: Piliocolobus tephrosceles (assembly GCF_002776525.5). NCBI lineage: Eukaryota > Metazoa > Chordata > Mammalia > Primates > Cercopithecidae > Piliocolobus > Piliocolobus tephrosceles. The sequence continues at coordinate 60,897,561 of NC_045448.1, read as the reverse complement.
ACCGCTGGGCTGGACCCTCCCCAGGACTGCTAAGTTCTGCCTAATGGATCAGCAGAAACAGGACCTTCTTATTGGGCAGTGAAGACCACGGTAGTAAGAGCAGAGGGGAAGAGACAGATTCCCAGGAATGATCACTGGATCAGGAGTCAGGAGATGAATTCTAATCTTCACATTGTGGTTAACCATCAGTGTAGCCATGGGCAAGTCGCTTAATTTCTCATGGCCTCAGTTTCCCCATCTGTAAAATGAAGGGACAGACTTGATGATAGCTAAGGTTTTCTACAACTTAGAAAACGAAAACAAAAATAAATGATGCTGCCAGATACTCAGATGAGACCTCACTTTGCCACATGGCCTGACACTATAGAGATCTGGTCCTGCAGTTAGCTTGTTTAGGGCTAATGGGTTTGTAGACGAGTTTGCCAACCAGAAATTCATGCGAGGGGTTAAGCATGGATTAGGTCAGCAGTTCTCCCATTTCTTGCTGGAGGCCTGCTGAAGCACTTCAGGGTCTCTTCCCAGAGTAAGTGGCAGAGAATTTGAAATTAGATGCTCCCCATACAAGGATCCAAGTACCTGTTGCTTTTATGCTGGGATCACAGAGATACCCGGGTTGCGTGTGTTTCCTAAGAAAAGGATGTCTGTTTTGGCAGCAAACTTAGTGAACGGCTGAGGCAAAAACAAGTGCAAAAATGGATTCTCAGATTTCTCATTGAAAAATGCCATGACAAAATCTGTAGTAATTTTACACCACACTCTCAATTCAGTTGACATAAACAGTCAAATGTAGACATACTTGTTTGTTAAGTCCGGTCTTCCTGCTTGTGTTGGTTCACTTTGCGGTTGTTTATTTTGTTTTAGGTCAGAGAGGATGAAATGTCTCTGTAGACGGTCTCAGGCTAGGTGGTGCTTCCACCAGGGCCTCCCTCTGCAGGCCTGGTAACAGCAGACCTATGCTGTCTGTGTAAGAGCCTTCTCAGCAGCACACCATCGTTACCCACCAGGCTCCTCACGAAAGGAAATCTTGTCCCAACTGCCTTGGCTGTGCTTGGCAGTGTGCTCTATATAAGGAGAACAGGATGTATTTTACACTTGAGACCTGCTATCCTAGAGTACAACAACAACACTTCTAAGTGCTCTTAATATTAAGCTAATGGAAAACATACTGTTTATTCACCATCAAAGTCTGTTTTTCTTCTCTCCTGCCCTCCCCAATCATCACGAACTCCAAACCTCTAGAACACACAGAGCGTTTCCTGCACCATCTATCCACCAGTCTGTCTCAAGATGGACAACTACATGGTTAGTTAGCTAGAGGAGGACTTGGAAAAGCTAGGCACTTACCACATAAACCATAAAATCCCCAGACTGCACAAACCAAATTTTCCTCTTCTCAAAAAAATCTCAGTGCTAGAAATGTTTCGTTGACTATCAGATTCATTTTAGTAGTGTGAAAAGTCACTTGTCTTCACCAGAGTGCAACAAAGTGCAATAAAATGGTGAAGGTGGGCCAGGGTTTCTGGGTGCTGGTATTATTGGAATGCTGGTTCTTTCCTTGTCATGTAATGGCCAAAGTTATTTGGACCCCAGAAGTCTAATCTTTATCCTCCATTGCTTTGTATTGTGAGAAGCCACGTCTGTATAGGGTTTCCCATTGACAGGACTCTAGAGTATGGCCCAGGTCAGTCCAGAAATGCCCAAGGTTCCCCTGTCACTGAAGGCTCTATCATAAATATAGCATGGGAAGAGGGGGGCAGAGGGACAGAGAAAGCAGAATGGGACTCTGTCCCATAAAAAACGGTTCACAAATCTACTCATTTCCTATCAGCATTTTGTTTTTTGCCTGGGTTTGTCTATAAAGTAAAGTTAATGTATGCATGTAAACCAGCCTTGCAGATAACGCCCCCCCCCCCCGCCATGTTTCCAGGCTACCCACAATATTACCAGTTTTCCCCTTGCTGTTTACACATCTCTTTCCACAAGACAATAATCAAACAACAAATAAACAAGCAAATGAACTAAAGACCACCTCTCCCCATTCCTAAAACAAACCCTTTTCCTTTTGTCAAAAAGACCGAAATTGAAAACAAAACAGAAACTGTGGGAAATAACTCTCCACTCTTCTTTTGTTTCAGGCCTTGGGCCTGTTAACTATCTGCAAGGCTGTTGTAATGATGTTAATCTGTTTTAATGGAATTGAAATGTGATATCCTGTGGTTTACGATGCACGTTGTTTGTAGCTGTAGTGCTTGATTTTGGGTTTCTTTCACAGATAAACTTCTGCACTGGAGGGGCCTCTCCTCCCCTCGTTCTGCACATGGAGCTCTAATCCCCACGCCCGGGATGAGTGCAGAATATGCCCCGCAGGGTATTTGTAAGTTGAGCCTTATTTCTTCTACAAATGTCCATGTGTATAGAGATGACAGTTTCTGGAAATTGCCCTTACTTTTTAAGTACTGAACAGAGTTACTTCCAAAATAGATTGTCATATGTATTATTCCATTACTCACTTGGCAGACGCTCCCCACTCCACTCAGCCCCAGAGGGACTTCTTGCCTCCCCTTTTTCTTTCCTCACTGGAGACTGGGAGCTGAAAGTAGCTCACCCCTGTGGGTCTTCTCCCCAGGGTCTTGTCTGGCTCCATGGCTAGTGATTGAATATGCCTGTGCCTTTGGAGCCCATTTTATTACTGGACATTCACTCCTGTGGCCTCATTTAGGACTTCGGGTGTAGTCCAATGCACACATCTTTAGCCAAGGCCAGAATCAAAAGCAGTCAGTTTAGGGTTATTCCAGAGTTATTCGAATACATATTCCTTATGTATTTACATGTGTATTTGTACATAGTATATTTTATATATACATGATCACACATAATTTTGACTTACTTTTCTCCTAGTTTTAGAGGAAAATGCACATCATTGTAGTTAAAGTGTGAAGGTTCTACTATCACCACCACCACCACTACCACCACCACCACCACCACCATCACCACCACCACCACCACCACCACCACCATCATATTCACCACCACCACCATCACCACCACCGCCACCACCACCACCACCACCACCATCACCACCACCACCATTTACTTGTTCAAGCGAGCTTTTAGAGTAGGGACCATTTTATGAAACTTAAATTTGTCCATTTATACAAATGTTTTCTGAAAGATATTGTTTTAGAAAATAATACGATTTGCTTCTCTGTGTAGGAAGACATGGTATGAATCATGCATGGCTAAAAGGTTGGGGGGTGGGCAGTGATTCCGCCCTAAACATGGAAAAGCAGGTTCAAGAAGAAAAGAAGTGTGACCTCTAATTTTTATTTGAAAGTAAATGAAAAATAACCTGCTGTGGAAAGAAAAAAAAAAAAGAAAAAGAAAAGGAAAAGGGTCATGGAAAGAGAATAACAAAGAGCAAGATGCCAGAGTTAAGGCTCTAAGGGGGACTGTTTTTAGATGGGAGGGAAACGACACTTATCCATCTTGTAAATGGTATCTGAAGAGCAGGGCATGCACCCTGAGACCAGATTCAAAGCCAGTTGTTTATTTTTGTTAACTCCTAGGTAATCCTAGGTAACAAAGAGTTATTGTGTGAATTTCATAAGCCCTCAGGTCCTGAGGGCTGGGTGGTTCAGGGGTTAAAAGCACCTCATCTGCCCCCCTCCCCCAAGCTGGGCCTAAGCCTGGGTTAGGTCACAGATTGCAGAGGGTTTAGGGGGTTGGACACACGGTTTCTAGTCCCTGCATGCTGGCTGGGTGGGGAGAGCTCTCCTGTTGCTGGGGGCGTCTGGGGCCTGCATGGGGCTGTGGGAATGGAGCCACTTTTGGAGGGCAGGGAGAGAAGGCAGTTGAACAGTTGAGAGGAGGGTGGAGTTGAGAGGCCAAGGGCTGCTGGCCAGGGAAACATAGGTCTGTGTCTTCAGCCTGGTCTTCCTGAGGGCCGGGAGTTTGATTTGACTGGTAGGAAAGTCTGAGCTTGATAGGGAACCCCTGTCCTCTCCCACCTTCCCACAAAGGGAGGGTACGTAGTTTACTGGTGCCTCTGCCGGCAGGACCAGTTTAGGAGTGACCAGAACAAGGTATGTGGAAATGGGTTGGGGGGGTCCAGAAAGCTCTAGAACAAACCTGATGCCCATTCCACTTGGCAGCATTAACCTGCTGCCCCCGGCTTCTAGAGCTCATAGCACTTCCCTTCGGCCGCCCTGCTGTGTGCCAGTCACCCCTGCTCTTTCACTACAGCCTCCTTTTGGCCTGGGGTAAGGCCTGGACTGGGACCTTCTCTGGAAGCCGTTCAGGGTGTGTAATGTGGTTAGTCATTACCCTCGGTAATTAATCACCCCTGGTAGTAATGAAAACTCACATTCATGTTGGACCTGATAGTTTACAGAGGGCTTTTATATACTTCTGTTATTTGAACCTCCCAACAATTCTTTACAGGTACTGTTTTTATGTTCATTTTACAGATAGGAATTCTAAAACTCAGAGAAATCAAATGACTATCCCAGAGTTACAAGCTGGTGAATAATAGAGCTAGGGCTCCCATCTCAGGCCTCCTTTTTCACGTTGGTGACATACTAGAAATGGGGGTCATTCCTTCCCATAAAGTAACATGAAATAAGATAAAAGTCAGTAGGTGGGCTAATAGCTGATTTTAACCCTTTTGATGCCTCAAGTTCCTATGCTTAGGGGCCAGGTATCAGTTTATTGCTCTAAATCAAAACAATCCCTGTAAATGCCCAATGAGGCTCTCAAATTGAGAAGTTGATTTTCATCAGAGTAAATGAAGAATATTATTATATTTTACACATCAATAAATCAATGTAGCCCTAATTTTGCCACACAGGAAATCAATTCTGGTCTTTCTAAATCATCAAAGATGTTATGAACAAAGTAATTTCACAAATTATGGCAAGTAACACATTTATTGATGACTGCAGTTTAGGAATTTAGAATCTGTGAGCATTGTAATATAATATGGTACACCGGCACAAGCTGAGTGAAATACAGATTATATGGTGAAATTGTAATGCATCATTTGCTATTAGTGGACTGGTAATAATTACCAGTTTCAAAGCAGCTCTCTCCATGTAATCTTTAGTCTCAATCGTAACAGCCCTTCTCATTGACATTATGATTACACTAGCTGCCCTCATGATCTAGAATATCTAGTTGATGGGAATACTAAAATGCGATAGTGAAAACTGTATGTTGTATGCTCATTATAAGATAAAATGCCATTTTCTCTGACCTGATGTATGAGAGAGAGGGAGGATAACATCACAGTGTTAACATACTGTAGCATGATCACATAACTAGCTCTGAAAAAAAGTTTAGGACGCTCAGGGCAGCAAAATAAAATGGACTTTTCTCATTTAAGCCTCTTTGAAAGGATACAAATGAGATCCTTGATGTAGTGCTGTATGCCACAGATTTTGGCATTTGTCAGTGACTACATTCATGGCACATGTGAAACCAGCACCACTAATTATGAGTCCAGTCCTGGATTTCTATCGGTTTTTTTATAAGGTAAAATATAATTTTAAGGCATTTGGAGTGATGAACGTGTTAAGGACTTGCATTATCAGACAAATCTTTTTACTTGCCCCACTCACATTGTCAGGCTAAATGGGTATGATAGTCATGCAGAGACCTAGGGAGGACAAGGAGGAAGCCACAGAGGATCATGTAGTTGGAACCAGATAGTTTTTTTCCAGCCTATTTGGGACCCAAGTCATTGTTCAACAACAACAAAAAATTTATGAAAATGCTCTCAATGAAGCTTTTTATTTCCCTTTGAAGAGAGGAGGCAAACAAAAATAGGCAGATAATGTGATACTAATGTCAGCGTTTTCTTTCAAAATCTTTCTGCCTTTTTTCCCCCTTCCACATTAGACAAATGTTTGAAATCTAATTTTGGTATCTTACCATCTAATCTTGTTTAAGAGATTTACCCAGGAGTGGGATATATTGAGTGGGATTATAAATGCATTGTAAAGTAAATTACAAGGTCAGGGCAGGAGTCCATTATTTAGACAAGTGCTTGAGCAAGGCTGGCTTGTTTTGGAATACCAGTGTTTGGGGGCTCCTGAGAAGACCCTGCCGGCTTTTCTTTCTGACTTGCTAAATGGAGGCATCATATAATTGATTAATTCCTCATTCTCACTATTAACCTCCCTGGTAGATTTTTATTTTTTTTTCCCTTCTTAGAAAGTTGACTGACAAATACTAGCTGTGGCCTTAAGGAACTCTTGTAGCCTTTCTTGTAAAAGGAGAAAAGTTTGTTATTTCTCAGTTGTATTTTAAGGTTTTTTTCAGAATCCCTGGGAAGTTTTCTGTTTTTCTCATCCTTGTCCTTTGGCTACCATTACTTCTGCCCTTTTTAATGTTGTAGTTGACTAGTAAACTGTTGGTTAGTTATTCCATATATATATATTTAATTTAGCTATCTCCCCATATATATTTAATTTAGCCATCTCCCCAAATGAAAGATTTTGTGAAGTCAAGCTGGCCCTTCTTTGCCAAAGTGGCATTTACCACTCTTGGGTTCTTTTCAGCAAGGGAAATAATGTGACTTAAGCAGGGCCCCTCTCCAGACGGCTTGGCTACTGGCCAGAGTTGACTAGCTGAACTGTATCTTTCTGTTTCTTTCTCAACTGGAGCTGAGTCTCAGCCGAGGGCGCAGGATGTTGTATAATTTGGTTCACGTTGTTAGCCTCTCAAAATAATGAGGAGGAGGATAGTGTAGCATTTCTCAGCCTGCTGCCTGTCATGGTGCTGGCTGCTTTAACTGTTCCTTAAACTAGGATGCTGTGTCTGCTTAAGTCGGCACCAGCCACTCCTCCTAACTTTTCCAGACTTGCATTTGTCTGACTGGGGGACAACTCCTAAAGATTGGATACAGCCTATCCATTAAATCTGAATGAAGTTTTTCTTTCAGATTTTTAAACATTCTTTGAGATAAAAATGGGCGTCCCCATGGGGTGTTGTGGAACCAAAATTGGGACTCACTGATCCTCCCACAGTCTGGGATATGAGAATGTTGCTAGTCTTTTTTCCATGGAAGTATTTTATGAGTACCCTCTCATTTTAACAATATCAACAGTTAGTGTGTTTCAGACTAAGACTGAAAGCATCTCTAGGGCCATATAACATTGTAGTCAGTTGACCTTCTCCCCCTTTTTTGAATCTCTATGAAATGTTTGCCTATTTAGAAAGTTCACCTGCCACCCAGGGGGGAATAGAAAGCTGGGATTTAGGAAGCCAAAAAGTTTCCTTGGGTTACCTTGTCCAAGTTTCTCACTTAACAAAGAGGAAACAGAGGCACATGGAGATGAGATGGCTTGCCCCAAACTACAGCTGATGGGACTGGAAAGTTTAGAAGACATTTGTTGAGGTGCCTAGAATGTAGGGACCTTCATCCTCAAGCCAGAACAGGCCAGGATTTTTCTGCTTTGGGGATTGGATATCAAATTCCTAGAACTGAGTTTAATGACAGGAAGACTGATTGGACCAATATTTACTGGGTACCCATGCTCAGACGTGCCAGGCACAGGGGTAGGTCAGTGAGGGTTTAGGCCTTGGGGTTGAGGGGTGGGGGTAGGGAAGGCTGGAGGTGGAACATAAATAAGCAATTGCTGATGCCCGCCTCAGTGATTAAACATTGATGTTGGTGTTGTATTATTTTGCAGGTAAAGATGAGCCCAGCAGCTACACATGTACAACTTGCAAACAGCCATTCACCAGTGCATGGTTTCTCTTGCAACACGCACAGAACACTCATGGATTAAGAATCTACTTAGAAAGCGAACACGGAAGTCCCCTGACCCCGCGGGTTGGTATCCCTTCAGGACTAGGTGCAGAATGTCCTTCCCAGCCACCTCTCCATGGGATTCATATTGCAGACAATAACCCCTTTAACCTGCTAAGAATACCAGGATCAGTATCGAGAGAGGCTTCCGGCCTGGCAGAAGGGCGCTTTCCACCCACTCCCCCCCTGTTTAGTCCACCACCGAGACATCACTTGGACCCCCACCGCATAGAGCGCCTGGGGGCGGAAGAGATGGCCCTGGCCACCCATCACCCGAGTGCCTTTGACAGGGTGCTGCGGTTGAATCCAATGGCTATGGAGCCTCCCGCCATGGATTTCTCTAGGAGACTTAGAGAGCTGGCAGGGAACACGTCTAGCCCACCGCTGTCCCCAGGCCGGCCCAGCCCTATGCAAAGGTTACTGCAACCATTCCAGCCAGGTAGCAAGCCGCCCTTCCTGGCGACGCCCCCCCTCCCTCCTCTGCAATCCGCCCCTCCTCCCTCCCAGCCCCCGGTCAAGTCCAAGTCATGCGAGTTCTGCGGCAAGACGTTCAAATTTCAGAGCAACCTGGTGGTGCACCGGCGCAGCCACACGGGCGAGAAGCCCTACAAGTGTAACCTGTGCGACCACGCGTGTACCCAGGCCAGCAAGCTGAAGCGTCACATGAAGACGCACATGCACAAATCGTCCCCCATGACGGTCAAGTCCGACGACGGTCTCTCTACCGCCAGCTCCCCGGAACCCGGCACCAGCGACCTGGTGGGCAGCGCCAGCAGCGCGCTCAAGTCCGTGGTGGCCAAGTTCAAGAGCGAGAACGACCCCAACCTGATCCCGGAGAACGGGGATGAGGAGGAAGAGGAGGACGACGAGGAAGAGGAAGAAGAGGAGGAAGAGGAGGAGGAGGAGCTGACGGAGAGCGAGAGGGTGGACTACGGCTTCGGGCTGAGCCTGGAGGCGGCGCGCCACCACGAGAACAGCTCGCGGGGCGCGGTGGTGGGCGTGGGCGACGAGAGCCGCGCCCTGCCCGACGTCATGCAGGGCATGGTGCTCAGCTCCATGCAGCACTTCAGCGAGGCCTTCCACCAGGTCCTGGGCGAGAAGCATAAGCGCGGCCACCTGGCCGAGGCCGAGGGCCACAGGGACACTTGCGACGAAGACTCGGTGGCCGGCGAGTCGGACCGCATAGACGATGGCACTGTTAACGGCCGTGGCTGCTCCCCGGGCGAGTCGGCCTCGGGGGGCCTGTCCAAAAAGCTGCTGCTGGGCAGCCCCAGCTCGCTGAGCCCCTTCTCTAAGCGCATCAAGCTCGAGAAGGAGTTCGACCTGCCCCCGGCAGCAATGCCCAACACGGAGAACGTGTACTCGCAGTGGCTCGCCGGCTACGCGGCCTCCAGGCAGCTCAAAGATCCCTTCCTTAGCTTCGGAGACTCCAGACAATCGCCTTTTGCCTCCTCGTCGGAGCACTCCTCGGAGAACGGGAGCTTGCGCTTCTCCACACCGCCCGGGGAGCTGGACGGAGGGATCTCGGGGCGCAGCGGCACGGGAAGTGGAGGGAGCACGCCCCATATTAGTGGTCCGGGCCCGGGCAGGCCCAGCTCAAAAGAGGGCAGACGCAGCGACACTTGTGAGTACTGTGGGAAAGTCTTCAAGAACTGTAGCAATCTCACTGTCCACAGGAGAAGCCACACGGGCGAAAGGCCTTATAAATGCGAGCTGTGCAACTATGCCTGTGCCCAGAGTAGCAAGCTCACCAGGCACATGAAAACGCATGGCCAGGTGGGGAAGGACGTTTACAAATGTGAAATTTGTAAGATGCCTTTTAGCGTGTACAGTACCCTGGAGAAACACATGAAAAAATGGCACAGTGATCGAGTGTTGAATAATGATATAAAAACTGAATAGAGGTATATTAATACCCCTCCCTCACTCCCACCTGACACCCCCTTTTTCACCACTCCCCTTCCCCATCGCCCTCCAGCCCCACTCCCTGTAGGATTTTTTTCTAGTCCCATGTGATTTAAACAAACAAACAAACAAACAGAAGTAATGAAGCTAAGAATATGAGAGTGCTTGTCACCAGCACACCTGTTTTTTTTTTTTTTTCTTTTTCTTTTTCTTTTTTCTTTTTCCTTTTTTTTCCCTTTATGTTCTCACCGTTTGAATGCATGATCTGTATGGGGCAATACTATTGCATTTTACGCAAACTTTGAGCCTTTCTCTTGTGCAATAATTTACATGTTGTGTATGTTTTTTTTTAAACTTAGACAGCATGTATGGTATGTTATGGCTATTTTAAATTGTCCCTAATTCGTTGCTGAGCAAACATGTTGCTGTTTCCAGTTCCGTTCTGAGAGAAAAAGAGAGAGAGAGAAAAAGACCATGCTGCATACATTCTGTAATACATATCATGTACAGTTTTATTTTATAACGTGAGGAGGAAAAACAGTCTTTGGATTAACCCTCTATAGACAGAATAGATAGCACGGAAAAAAAATCTCTATGAGCTAAATGTCTGTCTCTAAAGGGTTAAATGTATCAATTGGAGAGGAAGAAGAAAAGGCCTTGAATTGACAAACTAACAGTAAAACAGAACAAGTTTATTCTATCATTTGGTTTTAAAATATGAGTGCCTTGGATCTATTAAAACCACATTGATGGTTCTTTCTACTTGTTATAAACTTGTAGCTTAATTCAGCATTGGGTGAGGTAATAAACCTTAGGAACTAGCATATAATTCTATATTGTATTTCTCACAACAATGGCTACCTAAAAATATGACCCATTATGTCCTAGTTAATCATCATTTTTCCTTTAGTTTAATTTTATAAACAAAACTGATTATACCAGTATAAAAGCTACTTTGCTCCTGGTGAGAGCTTAAAAGAAATGGGCTGTTTTGCCCAAAGTTTTATTTTTTTTTAAACAGTGATTAAATTGAATGTGTAATGTGCAAAAGCCCTGGAACGCAATTAAATACACTAGTAAGGAGTTCATTTTATGAAGATATTTGCTTTAATGATGTCTGTTTAAAAATTCTGGCACCAAAAGAAATAGATCCGGATCTACTTGGTTGTCAAGTGGACAATCAAATGATAAACTTTAAGACCTTGGATACCATATTGAAAGGAAGAGGCTGACAATAAGGTTTGACAGAGGGGAACAGAAGAAAATAATATGATTTATTAGCACAACGTGGTATTATTTGCCATTTAAAACTAGAACAGGTATATAAGCTAATATTGATACAATGATGATTAACTATGAATTCTTAAGACTTGCGTTTAAATGTGACATTCTTAAAAAAAGAAGAGAAAGAATTTTAAGAGTAGCAGTATATATGTCTGTGCTCCCTAAAAGTTGTACTTCATTTCTTTTCCATACACTGTGTGCTATTTGTGTTAACATGGAAGAGGATTCATTGTTTTTGTTTTTATTTTTTTAATTTTTTCTTTTTTATTAAGCTAGCATCTGCCCCAGTTGGTGTTCAAATAGCACTTGACTCTGCCTGTGATATCTGTATCTTTTCTCTAATCAGAGATACAGAGGTTGAGTATAAAATAAACCTGCTCAGATAGGACAATTAAGTGCACTGTACAATTTTCCCAGTTTACAGGTCTATACTTAAGGGAAAAGTTGCAAGAATGCTGAAAAAAAAATTGAACACAATCTCATTGAGGAGCATTTTTAAAAAACTAAAAAAAAAAAAAAAACTTTGCCAGCCATTTACTTGACTATCGAGCTTACTTACTTGGACGCAACATTGCAAGCGCTGTGAATGGAAACAGAATACACTTAACATAGAAATGAATGATTGCTTTCGCTTCTACAGTGCAAGGATTTTTTTGTACAAAACTTTTTTAAATATAAATGTTAAGAAAAAATTTTTTTAAAAAACACTTCATTATGTTTAGGGGGGAACTGCATTTTAGGGTTCCATTGTCTCGGTGGTGTTACAAGACTTGTTATCCATTTAAAAATGGTAGTGGAAATTCTATGCCTTGGATACACACCGCTCTTCAGGTTGTAAAAAAAAAAAAAAAAAAACATACATTGGGGAAAGGTTTAAGATTATATAGTACTTAAATATAGGAAAATGCACACTCATGTTGATTCCTATGCTAAAATACATTTATGGTCTTTTTTCTGTATTTCTAGAATGGTATTTGAATTAAATGTTCATCTAGTGTTAGGCACTATAGTATTTATATTGAAGCTTGTATTTTTAACTGTTGCTTGTTCTCTTAAAAGGTATCAATGTACCTTTTTCGGTAGTGGAAAAAAAAAAAAAAAGACAGGCTGCCACAGTATATTTTTTTAATTTGGCAGGATAATATACTGCAAATTATTTGTATGCTTCAAAAAAAAGAGAGAAACAAAAACGTGTGACATTACAGATGAGAAGCCATATAATGGCGGTTTGGGGGAGCCTGCTAGAATGTCACATGGATGGCTGTCATAGGGGTTGTACATATCCTTTTTTGTTCCTTTTTCCTGCTGCCATACTGTATGCAGTACTGCAAGCTAATAACGTTGGTTTGTTATGTAGTGTGCTTTTTGTCCCTTTCCTTCTATCACCCTACATTCCAGCATCTTACCTTCATATGCAGTAAAAGAAAGAAAGAAAAAAAAAGGAAAAAAAAAACAAAAAAAACAATGTTTTGCAGTTTTTTTCATTGCCAAAAACTAAATGGTGCTTTATATTTAGATTGGAAAGAATTTCATATGCAAAGCATATTAAAGAGAAAGCCCGCTTTAGTCAATACTTTTTTGTAAATGGCAATGCAGAATATTTTGTTATTGGCCTTTTCTATTCCTGTAATGAAAGCTGTTTGTCGTAACTTGAAATTTTATCTTTTACTATGGGAGTCACTATTTATTATTGCTTATGTGCCCTGTTCAAAACAGAGGCACTTAATTTGATCTTTTATTTTTCTTTGTTTTTATTTTTTTTTTATTTAGATGACCAAAGGTCATTACAACCTGGCTTTTTATTGTATTTGTTTCTGGTCTTTGTTAAGTTCTATTGGAAAAACCACTGTCTGTGTTTTTTTGGCAGTTGTCTGCATTAACCTGTTCATACACCCATTTTGTCCCTTTATTGAAAAAAATAAAAAAAATTAAAGTACACATTGTAAGCTTCTTGTGTCCTCATTTGACACACTCTGTAAATTACTTTCAAGAAAATAACAGGTTTTAAGAGAAGGCCAGTCAGTCTTTTTCAGGATTATTTCTATGGGCATTCTGATGCGTGTATTATACCCTAAAGGAACATAAAGTACTTACTATATTAAAATAGACATACCTCAAACCCTGGACATAGTTTTAAGGCTTTACAGTTCTAGAATAGTTTTAAGAAATGGAAGGTGTTTTCAGTCTGATGTTAAAAACTTACTCCATCTCTTAGCAGAAATCCATTCAAATATAAGTGAAAAAACTTGCTGGTAATAGCATCTTAAACTTTTATTTCCTTTAAATTTTTTGCTGTTCTTGTTGTCTAAAAGTTCTTTTCTATTCTCCCATCCTTGCTTTATCTTAGAACATAATGTAAAAAAAAAAAAAATATATATATATATATGTATATTTAAATCAGCTCTTTGGTTTCCATGTAAGAGTCTTTTCTTGTAACAAAATAACCCCACTTATCAAATCTAAAAATCTGGAAACAAAGGCATCAGGTTTTGTTTTTTGTTTTTTGTTTCTTTTAAAAGAGGGAGAAAGAAAGAGAGAGAGAGAGAGAGAAAAGAAAAGAAAGCAGCCACTAGGGGTTTAGTCAGACATAGTGAAATCTTTGGAATCAGCCACTGATTTCCTGAGATGCATAGTGGTTTGCCTTGTGGTTCTGAGATCCCAGGAACCCTAGATGCTACAGATTACTTTAGGTGTTTTGATAGGGTCTTCCTGGATGACAGCAAATAAGGGCGGGAATACCCTTCAGTTATCTTCTGACCAGCCAGTGAGATCTATTTTAAAAATCCTTCCTTAGAAATCTGTGTTGTCAATTTTACAAATACTGCATGTTGCAGCATCTATTTGCTTTACTAAACACATACCTCTGTGATATCGTCTCCCTGTTCCCAGTGTAGATGAACGAATACGACATTGTTCTTATTTTTGTAAAAAACCAAAACAAAAGCTGTTCTGTTGTCTTCTTGTGGTAGCATTTTTTTTGTCGCTCAGTTCTTATGCCCTAGTGCCTGTGAGGTGGCCTTTTCATGTCATGCCTTTTATCTGAGGCAAGAATAGTTTTATCTTTCTAAAGTGTAGAGAAAGTCAATGTTTTCTGAAAAGCCAGTTTGGGTGGGAAGGAGAGAGTGGGGCTAGAGGAATCCACTGAGAAAGGATGTTGGAGAACATTACATAGGAGCTGGGGTGGGGTTGGCGTGCGGTACCTTGAGAACTTGATGTTTGTCACTGAACTTAGAAAAGATATACTGTATGTGTTTTGGATTAGGTTTCTCCAAAACTGAACCCAAAATGCTGCTCAAGACAGATAGAAATAATTCCCCAGTGCCGTGCCAGCTTTAGATGTGGTGACTTCGACTCCACCATATTAAATGTCCATAAAACCTCTGTGTGTCCCTATTACTCTTTTATTAGGAGCTATGAGTGCAACTGTGCAGGTTTTATATACAGTATTCATTTTAATTTCTCAGTATATGATGCTCTTAGCGTAATTAGGTTTTGCATCCTGACAGACAGAATTAATGGTGGATATTGTATACTTGTCTGTTCAAATTTCTTAAATCAAATGGGGAATGGGGAGGAGTGCAAACATCTGGTGATAAATCACAGATTATGTTTGATTTACATGGTCCCAAAGTTAAATAAATTTATTGGGAGATGGGTTCTTCAGGTTACTCAGTCTCCTGACTTATTGAAATCTTCTGATAAAATATTATTTCTGAAGCTGATGAACAATAGAAGCATGAGAACCTAGCCAACATGAATATCATTTATAAATGACACTTTGTATCCAGAACTCTAAAATTTAAAACCGTAATATAAAATAACATACAAATTTCCAACAGTAAGATGAATTCATGATCTATTTTTTTTTTAATGAGGAACTACTAAGAATATTAATATCTCTTAAAATCCTCAAGTAAGTTTTCGTAACAGGCTTGACGTGCTGATGGAATGTTTCCTACATACCTGAACTCCTGATGCTTAAAATGTTCTTTTAAATCTTCATTTGAGAACAACTTAATAAACAGGAATACAGCAAATTCTATTTCTCACAGATTTTACACCAGAAACTCTTCCAGTGCCTATATTACCTCCTTCCTGAACCCATTTGCTATCCTTTCTTTGTTTAGGACCTACAAAAGGGCTGGAACCAACACGTTACAAAGGTTACTAAGAAGTGAGGTGAACACAGTTCTTCATTTGCACTGGCCGTGGCAGGAAGTATGAAGTAGTTGAGTTTTTCCCAGGGCATTCTGTAGATATAGAACTGTTTATTTAAATACCGTTTTTGTATATGCAATAAGTACATATTGTATATATTCATAATGCTAGAAGTGAGAATTTGAAAGGAAGTGGCGGGAGGTGGCTTAGGTATAATTCCAATTGGAGAAATAAGGAAATGAGGTGGTTTATTCAAGACACAGTTTGCTGAAAAGTACTGGGATTATTTCGGGCCTTCCTGAAAAGGAGTTGAGAAGCCTCAGGCCCCATCCTCTCCTGCTTGTAGCCCTTTGCTCACAGAGACTGAGGGAGGAAATACAGTGTTTTCTTGTTTTAAGTCTCTTTCCCCCTCCGTACACACACGAACATGACTTCTTATGACTGTGTTGTAACTGTGTGTTCCTCATTACGATTCTGTTACTCCATTGTCCCTGGGCCTGGTGTGTTCAGGAATGTACCCATCCCATTCTCTTTTCTTCAGACAACTTCCTGTGAAAAAAACTGTGGGAACTTTGCCGATATGAGGATGGGATTGGCAGAGTTCTCTCAACCTGCTTGGAAAAATGTTTCTTAAAAGACTGCTAACTTTTAAAAGGCGTGAACCATCTAGCAGATTTTCCTAGGTGTCTCCTAAAGCCCTGCATCTTTCCCAATTGAGAATAAACAACCCATTGTTAGAGAAATGGACATCAGAACACATAGAGGGAATTGAGATGATGTGTATTTACTCTAGGGCTGCTATAGCTATGAACTGTGGACATGGGTTGTCGGGTGTGCACTTCTGCTTGCTGGCATCTCCTTATCCCATTAGCCTGCTGTTTCATTTACTACATACAGCACGTGGGCAGTGACTCAGCCTTTAGTGGGTGGGACTGTTTCTCTCTCTCTCTCTCTTTCTCTCTCTCTCTCTATTTCCCAGTGTCATCTGCAGTCATGGGATACCATTAATTCCTCCCTTCCAAATGGGAAAGAGACCAATCCAGTTCACATGGGTCATTGTACTTAAGAACCTAAACTTGGCTGAACACAGCTCGATGGTTGATCCAAATACTGTTTTTCCTTTCTGTAAAGTGGCAAAAACTATTTCAAGGGAGCACGTGTATCAGATCTTTCATAGGGATGGTAGAAGAGGCAAATTAAGCCATTTCCCCAAGTGTCCTCTAAAGCGGGAGCCCCTAAACCCATATAGGGGGCTGTGCTTTTTAAAATAGCTGTGAACGTGGAACATGCCCATGATATACTTTGTCTATTAGGGCTTTGAATATTGGTAGCAGGTTGGACGAAGGGGTTTGATTGGGGTTTCAGCTAAAGGGGCCTCGACGACAGTGACTTAGCGCTGGACTGGGAATGGGATTCCCCAGAACCCACCTGGACACAGCATGCCCCTCAGCCCAGGTCTCCGCTGCTCTGCTCAGGGGTGGGATGCGTGAGAGCAGCTGAGCTCCAGACCCCGGGCCTCCTGCGGCGCCAAGTCAGGGGAGAGGAGGCCCCAGGCCCCTGCTTCGGGTCGCCGTGGCAACGAGGCCTGGAATGCCACAATGGTAGCCCTCTTCCTCGGCACATCCGGACTCCCAGTTCTGCTGCTTCAAGTCAATGTCCACAGCAAGGGAGGAACCCCGGAGGAAAATAACCACTCCCTTCTTCCCTTCACCATTGCCTTCCCCCTTCCAAAAAAGAAAAGAAAACTGCATGTTTGAAAGAAACTACAGGCAGTTTTTGGTGCAATTTGAGAGCAACTCTTTTGGGTTCTGGTTTTCTCTTCAGAGATTTGTTCGCCTCTTGTAAATCATTGGCTGCTTTGACGTTGGACTTGATGACATTTCATGTTTTCGTTGTGCTGCTTTTACATCAGTTTTGATTTTTTGTTTCTTTATAATTTTATTATTATTTTGAGAAGGTGTCCCCTTTCCCTCCTCCCTCTCCCGCTCTCCTCAACCAAAGGACTGTTTCTTAATCAGTTTTCTCAGTCATAAGGGCAAGTGTTTCCTTCCAGGTGTGTCCCGAGTTTATTAGGACTATCATACAATTGGGCAGGGGTGGGGGGACCTGGGTCCTCCTTGGGGGGACGGAAGGGAGGGAGGCGTGGGAAGACCACTCAGAGGTCAGAGATACTTGGGGAGGGGAGACTGAGTTTGAAATCATGCTTAAGATGCCAGTGGCTCGACCTGTGGTTGGTTTAAGTTCTAATAATTTTTAAAAGCTAGTTAGAGAACAGAAAATCATTGGGCCAAGTCACACCTGTACTTTTTTTTTTCCCCCTCCTCTGTCTCCAACCTCTTTCTAGGTTCTTCACACACCCCCATTCGGCGTAGTACCCAGAGAGCTCAAGATGTGTGGCAGTTTTCGGATGGAAGCTCGAGAGCCCTTAAGTTCTGAGAAAATTTGAAGCCCCCAGGGGCGGGGTGGACGCGTGCCGCCCAGTCGACGTCAGCGTGGTCTGTCATCCTGCTAGTTTGTGATGTTTTCTGACAGTAGCCTCCAAGAAGCCGTTGTGCGAAGACAGAGTCCTGCAGAGTCCTTCCAGCCTGGACCTGCAGTGCCATTTTATTTATATTTTTTAATAAAAAGTAAAAACAAAAAAACAGACCCACATTGGAACAGTGAATCAGTCCCATAGAGAGGGCCCGTGGACCATCGCTGTCATGAGTGATGCCCTGGCCCTTCTGAAACCAGCCAACCTAATTACCCGTGTTGTGGAAATGCGCATGAGTCCCCAACCCCTTGTTTCTATACATTCTATGTTGTCTTTTAAAAAGTGTGCTTAACATTGACACAATAAATGTTGGAGCTTTAGGTGGTGTTTGCTTGTTCTTTTAATTTTTAATGCTTATAAGACAATGCGGCTGCTTATGACTTTGTATTTCTGTACCCGTTTCCTACAGACGCCCATCGGGTGGGTAGGAGGAACAGATTTGAGAAATGGGCAGGAGATGTAGGAGGGGAACTAGGTTACCACTTATCAGATGGCATAAATTTTCAAGGAGAATCAAAATGCAAAACTTGGGAATAAATCATAGCAAGATCATAATTAATGTAGTAGTAGTGTTGCTGTTTATTAATGCTGAAGTGTGGTTTTCCTAACTGTCTGACTTATAATTTGCATACTATTAAATAATGCATAAAATGGCACACCGAATCCTGTTTTTCAAATATATGCTTTTGGTGGCTACCATGCAGGATTTGAATTTGTCTTTTAATTTAGCTTAGGAAAGATAACGTCACTGGGTGAGCGGTAAATCCTAAAGAAGGTGATGAATGTCAGTAGTTGCTTATTAAATATTCTAATTTTAGGTTCCCAAACCTTCAGGAAATATATCTTAATGCAGACAAACAAACATAAAACTTCTTTAGTACTTACATCAGGAAATTTGGGGCAGATTTTAGAGGGGTGAAATTATAGGAGGAAAGAGGTTCACATCAGAACAGACCATTGTAATCATAGTAATGCTCCATTCCTTAGAAATTAGTGCCACAAATAAGTTACATCTACAAACAGGTGGTAAAAATTCTTTCTGGCCCAGTTAATTTGCACAGAACTTTTCTCAGTTTGGTATTTTTTACTGCTTGGAGATGTGGAAGAGAATTAGAAACAATATAGCAAATTAAAATAGGTTTGTCAATAATAGAGCTCAGACACCTGTGTGCTGTAGATTCACATACAGACCGTGCACCTAAGTGGGGATAATCTTGCCCATCCACCTTCTGGCTAGATTACCTAGCTTAGTGAAAAGATAGCTAAATAATTGGCCTCTGAATTCTTTCCTGCTTATTCATAATAAATAATGACTCTCTACAGTAGTGAACTACCTTATACTTTAATACAGTGCTGTCTCGTGCATTATTTCACCTGCTCTCTGGGACAGATCTCATGACTTCCACTTTTTGGAGGTGGAGACCGAGGCTCGCCAAGGTGAAGGGCTTGCCAGAGGCCACATCAGTAAGAGAGAAGGCAGAGAAGCCAGGTTTTCTGGTTTCTAGTTCAGAACTAATTTCACCAAACTCTGTTTAACTGATCAAAGGGAGTGTCTTTTCCTGTGTTAGCACATAAGTCATAAATGTTCACAGACACACACGTGTGGCTTACACATACAGTCCCAGGATGGCCTTTAGTAAAGGCATGCAGAGTTGCTTCTTCCTACCAACAGATGTGTGCACCGAAAAAAGGGAGGTTGCGGCCTCCTTGCCATCACCTTTCCCCTGTGGCTTTTCCATGACAAATAACCCTGATTACACAAGTGGCCGGTTTGTGACTTCCTCTCTCCTAGTTGAGTGTGAGACTTCTAGACAAGAAGTTATTTCGTAAAGAAACCCTCTCCCTGCCCCGTTCTCGACCTATGTGTTGCTGAAATATAAGACCATTAGGGTTTCTGTGACAGCATCCTCCCTAAATGTGCTGAACTCCTTGCTGATGCCTAGAAAGAGTGACACCACTTCCAAAGGGAGGCCAGGATTGAAACAACAATCCTGGGTCTTGAGACAAGTTCAGCCTTTGTAACTGCATTTGGTGGTCACTATACTTTCATTTCTGGTCTGTGTATCTACCTCCACTTTTTATTTCTTCTCAGAGTCAGTTTGTAAATAAGTGTATCCACTTATTTACAATCTCTAAAAGTGGGATTTTTAAGGGGCAAGAGGATAATAATGGAAGTGGATAAAGGATATCTTTTTTTCCTCCCCAATTTGGAGAAGAACCCCCCCCAGAAAAAACAAACAAAACAAAAAGACTGTCTTTTCCCATGGCTTTTCAAGTTGAAAGACAACAAAAATTTATTTACAGAATTTATTAGGAAACGGTATTGTGTTAGGTCTAGCCTTTTTCTTTTCTTTTCTTTTCTTTTCTTTTCTTCCTTCCTTCCTTCCTTCCTTCCTTCCTTCCTTCCTTCCTTCCTTTCTTTCTTTCTTTCTTTCTTTCTTTCTTTCTTTCTTTCTTTCTT
>NC_045448.1:60820661-60877310 GCF_002776525.5 Piliocolobus tephrosceles | reverse complement strand
TCTCTCTCTCTCTCTCTTTCTTTCTTTTTCTTCTTTTTTGAGACAGAATCTCGCTCTGTCATCCAGGCTGGAGTGTAGTGGCAAGGTCTCAGCTCACTGCAACCTCTGCCTACCGGTTCAAGGATTCCCCTGCCTCAACCTCCCAAGTAGCTGGGACTACAGGCATGTGACACTATTGCCCGACTAATGTTTTTTGTATTTTTGTAGAGACCCAGTTTCACCGTGTTAATCAGGATGGTCTGCATCTCCTGATCTCGTGGTCTGCCCTCCTAGGCCTCCCAAAGTGCTGGGACTAGAGGCGTGAGCTACCTCACCCGGCCTAGGGCTAGACTTTTGAAACCCCATGCAAGATTGATAATTTGGGAAGACATCTCTCAGTGTGATGAGTCAATGTCATGGTTATCCATGAATGGCAGAAACAGGGAAGGGGCTCAACAATCTGCCTGGGGTCCTCACTGTGTCCTCTCTGCAGAGTGGAACTTCAGATTGCAGAGAGATAAACTGGTTGCCCGACATGAGCACAGACTAGAGGACAGAGTCCCAGCCACTCGGATGGAGGAGACCAAATACAGGGCATTGTTTTTACTTTCCCAAGCCTTTTGTGGTCTGTTCAGATTATTATTTTTATTATTTTTGAGACGGAGTCTCACTCTGTCGCCTAGGCTGGGTACAATGGCACGATCTTGGCTCACCGCAACCTCCATCTCCCAGGTTCAAGCGATTCTCCTGCCTCAGCCTCCTGAGTAGCTGGGATTACAGGCTCGCACCACCTGGCTAATTTTTGTATTTTTAGTAGAGACGGGGGGGGGGGGGTCTCACCATGTTGGTCAGGCTGGTCTCGAACTCCTGACCTGATGATCCACCTGCCTTGGCCTCCCAAAGTGCTGGGATTACAGGTGTGAGCCACCATGCCCGGCCAGATTATTACACTGTATAAAAAAGGTCTGTTAGACTTTGGGTCCATCATGGGAGAGAAAGATACTCAGAGCCCCTGCAGCACCCAGCATCCAGCCTGTTGAATATCAGCCTGTTTAAGAAATAATTGTTTCAAAAACCAGTGATCATTTAAAGAAAACTCTTAGGCAAGGAGTGCAATCTTGGAATCTGCTGAGGTCTAACTAAGCGCCCCAAACCTTGGCAGCATATTTCCTGGGCACTTTTGCTTAGAGTTTCCAAGGGCATTCATATTAAAATCAAGACCTTCAAGTGGTGAGGAATAGCTTTCAGGTTTTGTGTGCATTGACATGATTTTTTCTTTTTCTTTTTTGATAGTGAGGTTAACATTGACGAAGATGGCTATTAATATTAACATAGTTTTTTTTTTTTTTTTTAACCTAAGTGTCAATATTCCTGTTTTTAAAAATTCTTATTTTATAAATCAGTGTCCCCGGACGTAGTAGTAGGATTAGAATGGAAGTATTCTGTAGGCTGTTGGTCCTCTTCTTACGGTATGCCACATAGCTTTGGCTCCTTTTTGAGTATAGTGTGAAGGAAGCAGATTTGAGGAATTTCAAGTCTGGTGGAAGTTCTGAAACAGCCAGTGATGCAAGCACACCTTCCTTCTTCAAGAGCTCATCCTGAGTTCCTAGCCAGCAGGGAAACGGTATTATATTTCTTTCCTCTGACTGCCTAGGAGAGACAGTACTCTTCAGTTTGCATTCCCCTGGAGTTACATTAAGTCATGGAACTTCTCACTTCCAGTAAAATCCAGAAGCAGTCATTGTCTGTCTTCCTATCTTAGTTTAAATTAGAACATCTTATTACTAATCCCATTGCCTTTCTTTTTGCTTTGTATTTTAAAAAATGCTCCCAGGAAGTACTTAAGGTTTATAGAGTACTTTTATATGCATGGTATAATCAATTTTCCTTGTGATTCTATAAATTAGATAAGAAAAGAATGGACTGAAGTTGAAAGGAATCCTAGTAATCACCCATTTTAGAGATCAGAATAATAAGGGTCCAAAGATGAAGTGAAGTACCTAAGATCACAGTGTGAAAAAAAGTTCATAGCCAAGCTTGAGACCACACAGTTAGTGGCTGAGTCAGAATTGGAACCCAAGTCTTCCAGTTCTTGTGCAAAGGAATTCAAGTGGCAAATCTCTCCCTAGTGACCCGCTAAATTCAGAAATAGGAATAGCAGAAAAGTATGCATTTCAGAAGTACTTAAGAATGAACCCTAAAGCTCGTTTTGGTAGTGCCACTACTAGTAGGGAACATGTCAGCCTGCCCCATATGGAATACCGGTTTCTAAAATAGCATTCCTATGACCGAGAAGATTTAGGTCACAACCTGAATGGATTCTTCTTTAATTCACCCCTCCAATGGTAGAAGTAAACCTGGGGACCAAGAATTACTGAGAGACAGCTTTTAAAGTTAAAAGGGCTGCCCATCAAACCAAATTCATCTCCAGTGGCTTAAGTGGATCTCACAATCTGTTCCATTCTCTAGACAAGATATGAGAGAAACACCCACTGAATTTGAATTTCAAGGCCACATCACATCCTGTTAGAGAATCCAAATAATCAATAGCATAACCTGTATCTTTTTTTTTTTTGAGATGGAGTCTCGCCCTGTCACCCAGGCTGGAGTGCAGTGGTGTGATCTCGGCTCACCGCAACCTCTGTGTCCTGGGTTCAAGCGATTCTCCTGCCTCAGCCTACTGAGCAGCTGGAACTACAGGCACAAGCCACGATGCCCAGCTATTTTTTTTGTATTTTTAGTAGAAATGGGGTTTCATCTTGTTAGCCAGGCTGGTCTCAAACTCCTGACCTCAGGTGATTCGCCCGTCTTGGCCTCCCAAAGTGCTGGGATTACAGGCGTGAGCCACCGCACCCAGCCTCTGTGGCCATTTCTTTTCTTGCCAGTCACCCTTTGATTCACATTTATTTCTACTGGACATGGGTTGACTTCGAATGTCTTGGGGCCTGGTAGGGCAGCAGTTGCTGTGCACAGCAGCTGTTTAGAGCCTGCTCAGGCAAAGCGCTCCCTGAAATAGGAGCAAGACAGCGGGAAGCCTCACCGAGTAACAGCAAATCAAACAATCCCTGTTGAGGATGGTCTGAGAGGAATAATTTGCCTGATTTTTCCCCCAGTGATAGTTCCCTGAATTTCCTTAGATGGTAATGCAAGCAGGCAACTCCCGCTGCCATTTCTGAACCTTCTGCTTCTCTCTCCCTGCTGATTTGTCCCTCTTCTAGAATACGTAGAAAGTCAATTGAGAGGTACGCAGAGATTAGCTTCCTTTGGGCTCTAAGATTTGCAGCATTGCTCACGCTTCTATTTCAGTGACTGATTTTACCTGTTGCTTCACCACACAAAGGGGAAAACCCAAAATGCAAATACTCCTCTTCAGAAACTCACCCAAATCTCAGAACTCAGGAACACAAGAGATTTTTCTTTAAAGTGGTCCCCTTTGTGTAGATTTGCCTGTAGCCAGCATGCCTTATTTGTGGAACTCTTTTTATTTTTCAGCTTCTGTGAGAGCACATTTTATTTTCCCTCTGACACAGGCCTATGTGTCGGGGCAGGATGGGGTTGGGGTTCCTGTGCTTTTGGTCTGGACTGGTAAAGGTGCTGTTCTCTGAGCCCACAGCTCAGGGTTATGATCTTGGCTTTATCATTGCCATGCTGACCCACCTGGCATCCCCTCTCTCTGCATGTGACACATTCAAGGCCCACTCCTTCTCTGAAAAAGGAAGGGCACAATCCTACCTCTTACTTCCCAGCAGCACACAACAGTCACAGCAGTGGGAGACATTCATGTGTTCCGGGCTCTTGGGACTGGAGTGTTGACATCCAGTCTTGATGGCCATGGAGATGTGGGGTTGTGGTCCATGTCAAGGGCGGGCTTTCCTTTGCTTTTGGCTAGTAAACCCATTTTTCTTTACAAGCTTATGTCACAGAAAAAAAAGCAGCAAGTGATTTTTGTTTGAAAACTAAAGCCGTCATTATGCACACATTTTTTTACACAGTTGCTTGTACAGTGCTCAGGGTGCGTCTTATCACTTTGGTTGTACCTTAAGGTTGGGGTCCCTCTTCACCCCTTTTCCTGCTGGAGGGTAGCATTAGCGGACAACCCTCTCCCACAGGGCCATGGTATCTCACTGAGGCTGGCAAAGCACCAAACTTCTTCGGGTGCCTGGAGATCCAGGCCCAGATGTTTCTGAAATGTGATCTCTGACTGAGAACCTAACCCTTCTCGTCCTTGACTGGCAGACTGCTCAGGGCTTGCTAAAGAGGAAAATGTAGGTTAAAGTAGAAATAATCATATCAGCTAGTGTTTATTGAGAATTTACCACGTTCTAGGCACAGTGATAAGGGCTTTCCATGCAAGTTCTTTCTTTCTTTCTTTTTTTTTTTCGAGATGGAGTTTTGCTCTTGTTGCCCAGGCTGGAGCCCAATGGCGCGATCTCGGCTCACTGCAACCTCCAACTCCCAGGTTCAAGCAGTTCTCCTACCTCAGCCTCCAGAGTAACTGGGATTATAGGCACGTGCCACCATGCCCAGCTAATTTTTATATTTTTAGTAGAGACATGGTTTCACCATGTTGGTTAGGCTGGTCTCGAACTCCTGACCTCAGGTGATCCACCACCTTGGCCTCCCAAAGAGCTGGGATTACAGGTGTGAGCCACCACGCCCAGCCTCCATGCATGTTCTTATTTCTTCTTCCTGATCATCGTGTGGGATAGGTACTATTATTATTTTCATTCTACTGAAGCTTAGAGAGACTAAATGATATATCTAAGGTTTTGCAACTCGTACTACTACTACTGTCATATAACTCCAGAACATTCACTCCCAACCTCTACATATTGACTCCTAGTATCTACCTCATCCTGAAATTTTGTCACCACTTGTAATGCCAATGCTGAGTTTACCATCTTAAAAAAATTAACAACAGTGCTAATTAAACTGATTAGAAGTCTATTCAAAGTGGTTTTGCTTTGAGGGCTCTGGTTCTGCTGACTATGGAGCAAGGCTGGTGCCATTTCTTGCTATGGTGCTTGCATTTCTGTCCATTTCTGGTGATGGGAGGACCAGTATGGTTTTGTGAGGCATATCTGAGGAATTCACTCTCCAGTCTTCTCCATCTGCAGTATGGCTCATTCATTTGTTCAATCAACAAATATTTATTAGGTTCCTGCTATATGCAGCCTGCTGAGTTAACTGCTGGGGAAGGGATGCAAAGAGGTAAAAGGCACAGTCATTGTGAATCAGAAATTGCTACCAGTGGAGAATTATATTAATTAGAATCCTATTAAATAACTGGTCACAGTTAAGCTGGAATGGTGAGAATAGTGGTATAGAATTCACTTTGCCTGTGTAGCCACCAGTCCCAGGCAAAGGACCTGAGTACTCTGGAATGAATGGGAATATTATTCTTCATACTTTATCAGTGGTACACGCACTTAAAACCTGTTTTTCAAATGTAGGGGTGAGTATACATTGATGTTTCTTCACGTATTTGGCCCAGTCCTTCTTGTAAATAACAACGAGGTTAGTAATAGGAACACAGTCTTTGTCCTGTGAGTAAAGATAAAAGAACTGTAACAGGGGATAAGTCCATGTATTTTAACCTTCTGAGCTGACCTCTAACTGATTACCTGCCACTAATTCATTCCAAATGGAACAAGACAAAGAAATCTTTACTTCTCCTGTTTGCAGTATTATCTTTCTCAGATCACCAGCATAAGCAAATATTTCCCCCCACCCTGCGGTGTGCAAGAGGCTCTAGGCACTGTGGGGAATTATAAATAGGTACGAGACCCAACCCCTGTCCTCAAAGGGATTACAGTTGGTCCTACGTGGGGGCTAAGATTATATGCATAAAAGCACATAAGAATAGGAGAGGGCAATATGATTAATCCATAAGTGAGAGACGTCAACTGGAGGAAAGTAGAGGAAGATAATTTCTCTGGGGCCCACAGAGATGTTAGGCTTTTAGTCATCAAAGACAGGCTGGGATTTAGATGATAGAGAGAAACGATGACAGCAAACCAGTTCAAGGCAGTACTGCAGTATTTGGAGAGCACTGACCAGACCAGTGTGGCAGGAAAAGGTTTGTCTATGAAACTAGTGGCACATAAGGTGGGAAACAAATTTGGGGCCATGTTATGGAGTCACTTTGACAATATGCCAAGGGGCTTGTATTTTGTCTTATAGTCAATAACATTTTCTTCAATCTTCTTTTTTTTTTTTTTTTTTGAGACTGAGTTTCACTCTTGTTGCCCAGGCTAGAGTGAAATGGCATGATCTTGGCTCACTGCAACCTCCGCCTCCCAGGTTCCAGCAATTCTCCTGCCTCAGCCTCCAGAGTAGCTGGAATTACAGGTGCCCACCACCACGCCCAGCTAATTTTTTGTATTTTTAGTAGAGACAGGGATTCGCCATGTTGGCCAAGCTGGTCTTGAACTCCTGACCTCAGGTGATCCACCCGCCTTGGCCTCCCAAAGTGCTGGGATTACAGGAGTGAGCCATGGCAACTGACCTTTCTTAAATCTTATAGTCAGTTAACGGTTATTCAAAATCATGTCCATAGAAAAGTTTCGGAAGAGTGTAGCAGGGCATGAAATAGATTGAAAGGGAATTCAAAACAAGCCAAGAGACCAGTTGGAGGTTGATCCTGGAAGGTGTTGGCTGTTTCACTGAAGGATTCTGCTGTGCATGCAGTACTTGGGTTAAACTATGTAGTCATCCTTGACACATTCAAATAGACATTAACCCTATTGTTCGAAGCTGTATCTAAATTCCCCATTTGTGCTGGTCTAGACCCATCCCAGACTGTAGAAGCTTGAAAAAGTTCTTCCTTATGGATTGACACCATACCACACCACACTACAAACAGCCTAAAGATAAAGACCTTGAGGCCCAAACAGGTCAGTTAGTTCCTAGGGATTGACTGTTTTACAACGCAAAGGACGACTTCGTGTCTCATTAAGCACTTAACCCTTTAGCATCATGTCTCAAAGCAAAATGATAAACATAACTGAAGAAAGACTAGAATGCTACAAGAGTTTTGCAGATCGGAGAGGTACAATGACTTCTTTTTTAGGGGGGGATTTAAGAATTTTTTTCTTTTTGTAGACACAGGATCTTGTTTGGTTGCCAGGTTGGTCTCAAACTCCTGGCTTCAAATGATCCTCCTGTCTTGGCCTCCCAAAGTGCTGGAATTACAGGCATGAGCTACCACCCAGCTGTGATTTAAGACTTTTTTGATTCTCCTATTTGTAAAAGTTACATTATATTGTTTTTTCTTTGCAATATGCTTGTTGGCACAGGCCTATGTCCCGTAATAATATTATTTTATTGCTATTTGGCCACAACATTAGATGAATTTCATAATAAAGGCATGGATTAGAATAAGCAAGCATGTATATACATAACCAAAGAAGCATTCTCTGCACAAAGTAAGGCAGTGCAGGCTGGGACTTCACTCTCTTGGAGCTTGCATTTCAAAAATAGAGACTTGGTATTTTTGTACTGCAGTCATAAGTCATATCATCTGGTGTCCTTCCCTATCTCTCTCCCTCATGCCTGCTCTCCTGTTTCTCCTGGAAGCAGGACTAGTCTATGACTGTCCAGTGTCATAAGTCAGAATATTTAGGGCATATAAAGAATTCCTTTTTGGTACTGGGTTGCAAACTCTCTATTTCATCCTAGAGTTTCTTCCAGAGCTCCGGGGTCTCCACTCCTGTGACCTGCCATGGTCACAAGTCTCAGCAATGCCCCCCTGCAACACCTCCACCTCAGGACGGTGGCCTAGGAGCAAGCGTGTAAATACAAGCTAAGGATCAGTCACAAGGGAATGGCCGGGAGGTGTCTGAGGGGTTCAACACACATGGAAGTGTTCCCCTGAGGTGTGAAAACACTCTGCTATTACCAGGACGCCCCATATTTCCCCTCCCGCTGAAATACAGTAAAGCGTAATGAAAAAGTGAGGTATAGATCTTAACGGGGGACAGGGAGGAAAGCAAGGCCTGTGTGAGAAGTCTGTGAGCAGACAAACTTCCTTCACTAGCTAAGCACCCTCCTTCATGTCAGCACAAGGCTCAATCCGTGCCTCAGCAAAACATAATCACTAAAAGTCATACATACAATACTTGGGTTAGGAAATGCAAGCGTGTTCCAAGGGCCTGTTTGCATAGATTCATTCTTTTCTATTTGCCCATGAGTCAGAATCATGGTATGTGTATGGGAAGTATGCACATATGCACAGTCACACATATAGTTCCTGTGTATATACCTATTTATAGCACATGCATATTCATGTGCCTCCCGTATACACACATCTAGACAGAAAAAAAAAATGCCTCATCTGTAATGACTATGATGGTCTCAATGACATTACTGGCCTTGATCTTTAATAGTCATTATCCTCTAGTTTCTGTAGTCTTATCCTCAGAAGCTGTATTCACTCTGGGCTCCCACTCTTCTGGAGTTAAAGGTAAAGGCTAGAAAGCCAGGCCAGCAAAGCTTAGCATATCCTCTTCCGGCCTAGGGAGTCCTTGTGTCCATAGAACAGATGTGGGGTGGGCTGGAGCCGAGCAAACCTGTCCCCTCTTCTACTGGAAATCACATTGAATTCTGACCCCAGGGGCCTCCGTGTTGCAAATGGAAAGGTAATTAAGCCACAAGACTTTGAGCCTTTTGGGGCTAAGAGGGCTTTTCACATCTAGTATATTTTTGAAGGGCAGAGGGTAGAGGTAAGAGAGACATAAGAGGCCTTGAAGAGAATAGAAACAAGATAAAAGGCGTTGGGTGCATTGCCATTAGGGGGCATGGATAAACAGAAAACACATTTAAAAATTAATTTTAGTTTTAAAACACACTGAGAATTCTTCCAGCATTCTTGATGGTGTGACAGAAGCATGGGGTTACCAACTTGCTCAGTGAGTATGCTGGGAAGATGGATGGGTTGGAGTGCTCCTTCTGCTATTATCGTGATTATTTTTTAAATGATTATCATCGTGGAAAATTTCACCTGCAGAGACCTGGAGTGAGACCTCGAAGGACAGGAGCCCTCCGCTGGTAACGACACTTGGTTGTTAACCAACACAACCAAGGATGGAGCCCAGTATCTAGAGGGAGGTAACCAATCCCCAGGAGCAGCCCCCAGAGGAATGTCGCTCCCATTTCAGCCACTGCCAACAAGGAGAATTCTGCTAACTGTGACTCGGTGTTGATTCAGGTGATTCCTCCGGGATGTATGGCTGCAGTAGAGCTCGGAAAATCTGAAGCAAGCGAGAGGACTTGAGATTTCCATTTAGGAATGTTGACACCTTCCCATGTTCAAAGGACATGTGTGTGTGTGTGTGTGTGTGTGTGTGTGTGTGTGTAGATGCATGGGTGCGCATGTGTGTTGGGCCTGTGCAGAGGGTGAGAGTCCATCCTTTCTCCACTACCCAGCTGTGTTAGGCTTGCTGAAGTGGAAGGTGCTGCCCGTAACTACTCACCCTCTCCTATCATCTCCCTTCTTTGGAACCAAGCTGACAGAACTCTTTAGCATGGGCACTCTTAGTTTTTTTTCTTTTTCTTTCTTTTTTTTTTTTTTTTTTTTTTTTTGATGGGCCAAGCTTACAGTTTTCAAAGTGCTATGACAGGATGGTTGCAAAAATAAAAAGCTAGTGAAAGCTTAGTCACAATATTTCTATAGCTGGCAATCAAAAGATCATATTGCATGCAACTTGCAAAATCATCATAGGGAAATTATGCATTTTCCAGAATACCTTATTCCCTTCTGTGTATTAAACATTACTTTAATATTCTGGTGACAATGTTTTATAATTAATCTAAATGTAAGGGAATGAACACACCAGAGATTATGTCTCAGTGCAAAGAGGTGAAAAAGGCTTCTTTGCAGTGGCAGACCGGATTACAGACTCAACTCCTTTCACTTACGAGCAACCACAGCTATCACTGAGGGCTAATATGCCGCCACATCCTCCAGTGAATGCAAACATTCTGTACACTTTGGGGAGTAAAACTCTTTCACTCATAAGGGTGTTAATGTTAACACAGAAGAAAAGTGTTTTAAAAATTGCGTTAGTTCGTAGACTTATATTGAACTCATGAGGGGGAATCTAGCCCCAGAGAGATAAAAACTAAAGAGCTCAGCCATAAACCAGTATGATAACATCCTTATTATAAGATGCAAATTGAGGGACCCAATTCACTAAAACACATGTTACTGGTATTTAATTTTGCTTGTGGGAATATATCAGAAGTTGGCCTATGCCTTATGCACGATGTACTTAAAACGAGGGCGAGTAACTTTAGCTATAAAAAACAGTGATAAAGCAGCACAGGGCAAGCCGGGATTGAGAGATAATTGCGAGGCTCTAATTTAAGTGTCAGCATACACAGCTTTCTTTCCTGGCTTAGGCTGGGAAGCACAGCGCCCGCGTGCTGGAGGCGAGTGGGCTCTGTGTTGGGGAGGCTGGGGTCCCAAACCAGGGCAGGGGAATGGTGGTCCTGCGTGGCTCGTGGACCTCTCTCAGGGATTCCTCTCAGCAGCGGCTGGAAGAGCAAACCCACACCCAGTGGTCATTGTAGGAACTTCACTTGAGCTGGTCTGCTTGTGAGCCTGTGGTTTGGAGAGGAGAAGACGCACTTCCCCATGAGAAAAAGGTCAGTTCCTCTTTCCTTGGGTGGCACAAACAGCCTGCTGGATGTCCTTGGCCTTCCTGCCACCCTTGAGTCCGTGAATTCCCTCTCAGGGTGTCACTGAGAGGATGCACTCTGTGTGTCTCCAGGTGGTCATCCCCGTGGGCTCCACAGTTGAGGACACCGGCTCTCAGCTCCGCCCCCTCTCAGAAGCCTTCCTCACCTGGGGGTTCTGGGTGAAGGGAGCTCCCCATCGGAGACTCACGTGGGATTGTGTGTGGACCATAGAGCCACAGAGCGTCACCTGGGAGCTGGGCGAAATGTGCAACCTGTAGTCCCTCCCTCCTCAGACCTATGATTCACGATCTGCGTTTTAGGAAGACACATGAACTTGTGAGAAGTGTGCTACCCCTACCCTCTGACCACTGCATGAGCCCCTCATTCACCATTTAGGGCTTGCAGGGTTTGAAGAATTAAGAGACAGTCTTCCAAATGCCTCATTTTTAGGGGGTTAAACCTTTATGATTAGAGGGAAAATTATTGCAAGAAGCATAGGGATGCATCAGAGGTCAACAGAGCACAAGCATGAAATGCCATTAACACTATGTTAGATAACATCAGGGGTCACCTTGAGGTTGGCTGGGGAGGCAAGGGATGTCCAGCCCTTGAGGGCATGAGATGTCTGCTGAGAGAGACATTTGCTCTGATGGTGTTGGCTCAAGCCCAAGAGGACACTATGGACATCAGCGTGGTCTGCCCCTGCCTAGCCCTCTCCAGAAATAGGCCACCGGCCACCTCCTGAAGAGTGAAAGTTAGGGAGAGCAGGGAGGAGGGGGAAGGGGCCAGAGGACAGGGGTCCCCAGGCCACCTAATGATGAAACTCAGTTAACCTTGAGGCAGACTGGGTGAACCTACAGTGACTGCAGGGGCTTAGGCTAACCCTGCCCCCCTAAACTGCCAATGTCTGGATTTCCTTAATAAGATGAAAAGCTTTTTGTAACACAATTAGGAGAGAAAATGCTTATACCACAAAGGCTGGGTTGAGGTAACACTTAAGTGTGAATGGGTTAAAGAATAACCAGCCAATCAATCACCAAGTCTCAACAAGAAGTGAAGACAAGGCCCTCTCCTGGTTTTGCTGGGGTGCACTGAACATGTGTGGGAAAGACTCAGATAAAACTGATCATAGGCTTGGGTGCAGAGCGTGCATTTTGAAGTCTCCCCTCTTAGCCAGGAGTCTGGGCCTAGTTTACGTCACAGAGTGAGAGAGGAAGCATCTTAGTAAGGGTTGTATTTCAGTCAGGCAGCTGCAAAGACCACAGCTCAACTTTGCATTCTTCAATGAAGCTTTTTGCTTTTTTGTTTTTAAACCCAGGTTATTTCATACAAAGGCGGTTGGCTCTTAGGGCTTTATTAATTGGAGCATTATATTTAAATGTCTTATTTTTTCATCTGACCCTGTCTTAGTCTTCGTGACTTCCCTTGTAGCAAGCATAGCCCTCCTCACGTAACTCCTGGGTGATGAGTGAGCTCTGTATGGATGCCCAGATGTAAATGGCCTTTGGAAGGACCGACAAGAACTTTGGTGGGATAATTTCCTCTCCTAGGATGGATTTTATTTTCCTTATTGTGTTCTCACTAGAACGGCCACATGCATCCAGGTCTCTGGAGTAACTTACTTTTGTTGTCTTTCCATTTCTAAAAAGCAAAGTGGACATTTTTCTCAAGCCTTTCGAAGTTCAAATTACATCATCGGATCATCTAAACGCTGTCAGATGGGCAGAAGATTGGGGATGGGTCTGGGGAGTGGGATCACTAATTACCACATTCGAATGTGTGGATTCAAATGCTCCTGTTTCTTCTATAGATTAGATCCAGGCTTTAACTTCAGTTTCCTGTGTGACCTTTGAGAAGCCATCTCTCCAAGTGCTTCCTTTGAAAGGGTGAGCCCTGGGTGCCTCTCTCTGAGAGAGGCCCTTGCTCCATCTGGGCTTGACTCTGCCACGTGGGATCAGAAGGAACGTACATTCTGTCAGCAGCTGCCGGAAATGCTGGAGCAGCAGCCCTGGAGGGCGGGTGAAGCAGTCCCTGGTTTTGGAGGAGGCGTGAGAAGAAATTCATGGGGGGCTTTAATTCTTTTTAGATTCCCAACCATTTTCTTCTAGCTGCTACTCCCTGCATTTGTGTAACTATTAGTTTGCAACACATGTGACAAGCTTTCTCTCATTGGCTGCTCACTGCAGCACTGTGGGGCCGTGCAGCCAGGCAGGTGCTAATGCCTCCGTTTCACTGACGGGGAGACTGAGACTCAGAGCAGTTGGGAGCTCTCCTGAGATAACACAGCTAGTTAGAAGTCAAGCCAGGTCCCCAGGGTAGAGCTTTCAGTACTGTGTGAGGGCAGCATAAAATGAAGTCTGTAGACTGTTTTTTCTCTGAGAAGTTCAAGTCTTCTGCCTTACTGCTTCTTCCCTCCAAGACAATAAGTTGGTCTGGTGCCCTCTCCAGGGACAAACTTGGGAAACACCTCTTCAGTGTGAGGTAGCAGCCTCCTTTAGCTATTGTCACAGCCAATTCACAGAGGTCTAAGGCCCCTAGCTTAATTGATGGTTAAAGACCAATTCCACCCCATTCCCCCACCTCCATCAAAAAAGCGGGCAAACACCACTTCATGCCTACTAGAATGGCTATTAAAAACAAACAAACAAAAACAGAAAATAGCAAGTGTTAGCTAGAACGTGGAGAAGATGGAGACTGCATGCATTGCTGGTGGGAATGTCAAATGCTGGAATCACTGTGGAAAATGGTTTGGCAGTTTCTCAAAAAGTTAAACACTTACCATACGATCCTGAAATTCCACTCCCCAGTGTACAGCCAAAAAAATGGAAATCAGGGATTTAAGCGGATTTCTATACACCCATGTTCATAGCAGTATTAGTCACAATAAATGCAAAGTAGAAACAACCCAAGCATCTATGAAAAGATGAATGAGGCCTGGCATGGTTGCTCACACCTGTAATCCCAGCACTTTGGGAGGCTGAGGTGGGTGGATCACCTGAGGTCAGGAGTTCAAGACCAGCCTGGCCAACATGGTGAAATCCCGTCTCTACTAAAAATATAAAAATTAGCTGGGCGTGGCGGTGCATGCCTGTAATCCCAGTTACTCAGGAGGCTGAGGCACAAGAATCACTTGAGCCCGGGAGGCGGAGGTTGCAGTGAGCTGAGATCATACCATTGCACTCCAGCCTGGGTGACAGAGGGAAAATCTGTCTCAGGAAAAAAAAAAAAAAAAAAGAAAAGATGAATGGATAAACAAAATGTGAGCTATACACACAGTGGAATAATATTCAGCCATAGAAAGAAATGAAATTTTGACATATGCTACAACATGGATGGACCTTGCAAACATTGTGCTAAATGAGACATGCCAGATATAAAAGGACCAATATTATATGTTTCCACTTCCATGAGGTACCTAGACTAGGCAAATTCATAAGGACAGAAAGTGGAATAGAGATTACCAGGGGATTAATGAGGGGTTGGGAAGGAGAGCTACTGTTTAACGGCTAGGGAATTTATGCTGGGGATGATGAAAAAGTTCTGGAGGTGGATAGTGGGATGAGGACACAGCATTGCAAACATACTTAATGCCACTGAAGTGTATACTCACAAATGATTAAAATGGTAAATGTGACATTATATATATATTAACATAATTTTAAAAGACTGTTAAAAGAAAGCAAACAGGCCAGGTGCAGTGGCTCATGCCTATAATCCCAGCACTTTGGGAGGCCAAGGCGGGTGGGTCACTTGAGGCCAGGAGTTCAAGACCAGTTTGGCCAACCTGGTGAAACCCTACCTCTACTGAAAATACCAAAATTAACTGGGATGTGGCAGCACATGCTGAGGCTGAGGCACGAGAATCATTTGAACCTGGGAGGCGGAGGTTGCAGTGAGCCGAGACTACACTACTGCACTCTAGCCTGGGCGACAGAGTGAGACTCTGTCTCAAGAAAAAAAAAAAAAAAAGGAAGCAAACAAACCCAAATAGAAAAAACAACCAAACAAACAAAAACAAAAAAGGAGGCAAAGGAAGAAGAGAGGGCCCGAGGGTAAAGGACAGGGGCTGGTGTGGAAGACACAACAGTACATCATGAAAAGGAAGAAGAAAAAGAGAAAGGGTGTCTCTGGGAGAGGTCTAGGTGGTGCTCTGCCCAAGGGGTCGCATACCTTAGCGCTGGGAAAAGAGGCATTCTCTGGGGCCTGAGACTCCTGCAGGGAAACTGTCCCAGTATCAGCCAGGGAAGAAATGGCTTTCTTTTACTACATGGCAGCAGCCCTGGAGCTCCAGGGCAGGATCATATCCTTAGGGCGGGAGAAGTGCCCATTTCCAATTTATTTATGTGTTTTATCCCCAGAGTGGGATAACTGACTGTGAAACTGACCTAATATTTATGTCTATTTTCAGGCCGGGGGTTGATACGAGTGCTTTCTTGATGAACTGCGCCCTCAGAGCTATTTACTTTAGTGGAAGGTTTCTTTTGAGGAGGAGATTGGGAAAAGTCATCAAATTCTGTGGTTGCTGCTTCCTCTAATCACATTCTCACTTTTGAATAATTTTTAAGCCCTTCGGAAGTACAAGAAATAGGAGCTTTTAAAATGATGAGAGCATTCCCACCAAAGGTAAAATGCTCCCTACCCCGGGGCCCAGCTCTTTACAGTGAGTTTGTGAAATCTACTTTTATCATTCTAAAAGTTTCATGTTGTCCACACTGCCTGTTAGGAAATGTGGAAGAGCTGGCTTTCAAACTTGGACTTGAAGCCAGGCATGGTAGCGGGTGATTGTAATCTTAGCTACTTGCTTGAGCTGAAGACTTTGAGGCTACAGTGAGCTATGATTGATTGTGCCACTATGCTCCAGCTTGGATGACAGAGCGAGACCTCAGTCTCAAAAAAAAAAAAAAAAAAAAAAGGACTAAGGCTGGCAGAGACAAGAAGACTAAAACTTTGTATTAATTTGTTGTATGGTCATTCCTTGTTTTTTCAGAATGGACTGCTCTCTTTTTTCCCTTCAAGCAACAAGATGGTAGAATTACAACCCAGCCCCTGCCTGTAGAACTCTCTGTTCAGCCCTGAAGGTTAAAGTCCGTAGATGAAAAAGGCTGGAATGCAAGGTGTGAACACTGAGATAAAGCAGAGCATGGGCACTTGTTTTGTTTGGTTGCCATGAGGCTCCATTTTATTTTATTTTTAAGACAAGGTCTTGCTCTGTCACTCAGGCTGGAGTGCAGTTGTATGATCATGGCTCACTGCATCCTCAACCTCCTGGGCTCAAGTAATCCTCCCACTTCATCCTCCCCAGTAGCTGGGGCTAGCCACCAAACCTGGCTAATTTTTTTTAGAGACAGTGGTCTCAGTATATTGCCTAGGCTGGCCTCGAACTCTTGGGCTCAAGTGATCCTCATGCCTTGGCCTCCCAAAGTGTTGGAGTACAGATGTGAACGACTGTGCTAAGCGTCATCAGGCTTTAGAACTAGAAGCTCAAGAAGTGACCTCAACAGTAAAGGGACTTCAGAAATGAAATTACATTCTGAAACCAGTGCAGAGGAACCAAGTATTCAGCACTGACTTGCTCTCAGGTAGCATTGAGCATATATTTGCTGGCGACAGAGGCAGATGATTGGAATTTATTTTTTGCCAAATGGTTTTGTTTCCTGAGTCCTGAGAGATGACCTGGCCAAACCTTCCCCTTTAATCTTATTAAGGAAAATCGATGGGCACAAGCTGGGATCAACTACAAGGAAATTTGAGCAGCAGGAGAAGCTCATTCTTCCAAGGTGCTTGGTAAATTTGGGGAATTCTCTGAACATTCTGAGTAAATATCTGGGTGGAGGGCAAGGAAGTGACTATATTATTCCTAGCAATGCAAGGAGATAGTCATAGCTTTGACAAATACTTTTAGGTTTGCTGAAGAGTTTTTATTTTCTCCTTTTGTCTCTATGCCACCCAGGTGTTGCTATTGCCCTAGTTTCTCAGAGAAGTAAACCCAGGCTCAGAGTAGTCTGGGGGTTTGTTGGAGGCCACAGAACCGGTTAGAAGAGGCATGGATTAGGATGCAGGTATTGTGACTCATTCTGCAGACTTCCCTTGGGGTTTTCAATCTTGTCCTTTCTGGTTGTGCCCACACCTGGGTTTAGACTCATGCTGGGGGCTAGATGGGAGCGAGTTGGATGTCTTGGGGTGAATGTGGGAATGGAGGGTAGCTCTTGCAGTGCTCAGGCTAGAGCTCGTCCTAACCCTGCCAGGCAGGGGCAGGGAGTGGTGGGTGATAGCAATTCAGGCCAGACCGTTTCTCGGAAGGGTGGAGTGTGAGTGCTGGGTCAGGCTGGTGAGGCATGGTTCTATGTAATTGCATTCAGCTTGCAATAGCTGATGGCACTGATGAATGGAGCCTCTGGGCCACTCCTGGGCCTGGCCAGCAACCCTGCCTTCCCCTTCGAATTCAGGTGCCCTCTTTTGAGGTTGCTGTTCTGGTCAGGATAGCTAAGCTGTCCTTCAGTAGGCCATTGTTTTAGTATTCTCAGATTATCTGGGAGGGGTCTCTAGTCTCCTCTCCTCAGATGGATTTAGCACATCTCACCTTGATGGTTCCTGAAGCAAGGACTCTGACTTTGAGAGGACGGAAGGTGGGGGAGTGAGCTGAGATGAGACTGGAGCTGGCAGGAGTGCTGGCAGCAAGGATGGCAGCTGCAGGGACCCTATCCAGGTGCCATGTTGGGGCCAGGCCTTGAAGGCAAACTCCTCCTACTCCCCATGTGTGCTGACAGGAGTGTCTCAGGGAGGGGGCTGCTGAGGCTGTCTTCGGGCCACATGACTGCTGGGCATGGCACTGGATTCAGGACCAAGAGTCCCGGGCTCTAATTCCTGTTCCTTCACTTCATGTTCTTTTCTCTGGGTCTTAGTTTTCTCATCTGTAGCAGGAGCCGACGAATTCTAAGGTCACTCTTAGATTCTACAGGACTCTCCCTGGAAGAGAACCCAGGAGGGGTGCCTGGGAGGCGGCTGCTCGGGGTGGCCAGGTACAAAGCCACCAGGCAGAGGCACAGGAGGCATCCCTGAATCACCGAGGAGTCACCGGCCATGAGCAATCTGTGGTGGGAGAGAAGGAGGTGCAGGCCAGTCAGGGGAAGGAGGCGACTTCAAAAAACGCCAGGAAAGTTTACAAGCAGGTTTTGTCTAAGTGATTGGCCAGTAGGCGCTAGCAGCAAACACACCAATGCAGGGTCTCAACTTGGTCAGGAATGGAATGCTTTTTTTTTTTCCTTAAAGAAAATAAATCCAATCAGGTCTTTTATCTTGTTTAGAAATCATAAATTTAACATGTATTGGGGTTAGCAGACCAGTTCAGGGGTTGTTTGGGAGCATTGGTTCATTAGGCTGGGAGTATTTACGAGGCAGAGTTTAAAGGACACCATTTAACAATTCTTGGCCTGGGGCTGTCTTGGTTGCAGCTTTGGGCATCTTTTGGAGTTCTGTTTGGAAGTTTTGCTTGTTGAAATATAGTTTAGAATGCAGAGAATTAAGTGCCTTTTGAAAACATTTCCATCCCATCCTAGGCAGTTAAATTCCCAACCCTTTGGAATCATGGCTATAATTCAGTTTACAAACACAAATTGAGTGCCCACTTTGTTATTTTATTTTATTTTATTTTTGAGACAGAGTTTCACTCTGTTGCCCAGGCTGGAGTGCAGTGGTGTGATCTCGGCTCACTGCAACCTCCGCCTCCCAGATTCAAGTGATTCTCCTGCCTCAGCCTCCTGAGTAGCTTTGATTTTTGGTGTGCGCCACCGCGCCCAACTAATTTTTGTATTTTTAGTAGAGACAGGATTTCGACACATTGGCCAGGCTGGTCTCAAACACCTGACCTCAGGTGATCCACCAGCCTCTGCCTCCCAAAGTGCTGGGATTACAGGTGTGAGCCACCGTGCCTGGCCCCTACTATGTCTTACTACCTGCAAGACACAGTAACGAGTATTTTGAGGAAAACGACAATTGAACAATAGTCGGTCCACAG
Organism: Piliocolobus tephrosceles; assembly: GCF_002776525.5. Classification (NCBI taxonomy): domain Eukaryota; kingdom Metazoa; phylum Chordata; class Mammalia; order Primates; family Cercopithecidae; genus Piliocolobus; species Piliocolobus tephrosceles. Next base: position 60,858,637 of record NC_045448.1, on the reverse strand, counting down.
CAGGTGACTCAAACAACATTTCCCAAATTGTATTAAGTTTGGGGAATTTTTATTTTCGGATAAGAAGGCATATCAACACACATCTACATGCTGACTTACCTGTGTCTTTTTGTTGTGGGGCTTGGGTCTTGGTTCCTGAAAACGTTTTCGTAATTGATAGGTGAAAATAACAAAAATATGGTAGACATGTCTTGGAATGAGCACTATTAAAAAGAAAAATAAGACTCTGGAATACAAACTAGTTTATATTTTGTATTCTGAGTAGTAATGTCTACCCAGTGGACACTTGGCGGGGGTAAAGAACATGCTCTCTGCTTGAGCATCTGTGAGGTGTATTTCAGTTGTTCCTCTGAGCCATGTAGCATTATTGCCATTTTCTAGATAAAGTCACTGGAGCTTAAACTAGTTAAGTGGCTCGATAAAGGTCATCTAGCTAGTAACTGGTAAAGTCAAGTCTTTCTGACTCAAAAATCCATGCTCTTATTAATTAATTAACTTAAAAACATGAATTGAACATTTCTTATCAAACATGCTGCCTCCACATGGGGCATTCTGTGTACTCTAAGGAGAAGAATCAGACAATCACCAAACACAGCACAATATAACATATTTTGTAATTAAGTGCTACTTTAAGAGCTATATGAATTCAGGGAAGGGAGAATATGTCAGCTGGAGGGGCTTGGCACAATGTCTTGAGAGGATCTCAAGCTGAGTCTCAGAGCACAGAAAAGATTTGCAGGAACCGTGAACAGAGAAGAGCGGCAGAACTTGTGTCTGGGGGGCAGTGAGATGCAGAGGTAAATTGGAGCAGATGCTTTAACTTTGCAAGGTCACCTGCTTTGAGGTTCAATTATAACTACCTGGAGTGGCCTTTCAGCCCTCAAATAGTGACGAGGGTGGTTTCATTGTCTAACTCCCACGTCCATCTGCCTTAATAGTGACTAGCTCTAAGTCCAGAAGGAGAACTGGGAGGGCTGAGAATATGAAATAATTACTCATTGATAGCAATTTCCACATGCTTCCTAAAACAATAACCAACCCAAATTACCTACATCTACACAGACGACACAGATGATACAATAATGAAATAATTGATGAAATAATAATGAGAGAAGTCATAAAAGTAGAGATTTTAAAAGCCCTGTGTTCCCAAGAGCCATATGCTACTAGCTGCAAAGCGCTTCTTTCTGTGCATGATCAAAACCTTTTCTGTTCTCTTAACAAATAATACATTGGTAAGCAGGTGCTTCATTGGTTGAAGAGGTCATTGCTGGGTGCCAGGTTGGTTTTCAGAGAACAGAAATGACATTTCTATGAAATCAACTTGAACAAGGTATTTAACTCAGCTTCTCAAAATTTGCCAAAAAACTTTATTTAAAGAGATTCTCAGAGGAGGCTGTTGTGGTGACTGTGACTGCATCCTATGCCCACTCTTCCCTCTCTTTTGGCCTTCTTATTCATCCCTGCGTAAATCCAAGAAGGTGGGATGGGGAAAGAGGTTACAGGCTGGTTTAGTGTTCTGCAGGTGCACAGGAGAGGTTGGAAGCTGGGAGGTGGGGTGGAGTCTCAGAAGAACAGAGTGGCTCGCAGTGGCATTGTGCGGCTTCTGAGCCACCACACTGGGTCTCCCCAGGGGGTGGCTGATGTTGCCATCCTTTGCTTTGCCACTGGTGGTGACTGGTGGGAACGTTTCTCATAGGTTTTGGATGAATGTCCATGTTTATCTCTTGAGGCCCATTAATTTGGTTGCTTGGGTGCTGTAGTGATGGGTCTATGCCATGTCTTGGAAAGAGCACTAGATTAGAAAAGAAGCCTTGGTCCTGGACAGTTCTGCTTCATGGCTTTAGATGAGTTCCTTAAGGTTTCTCCATCTCAATTTCCTTATTTGCCATCTGGATTGTTATGCTAGATAATCTCCAAGCTCCCTTCCAAGTCTGTGATGAGAGGCCAAAGTTGTAAATTCAGTCTCCTCGTGGAGTAGACAGTGCTGCATTGTGCCAGAGTCACAGACAGCAGCCCTGTTCTATCCTCACCGTGACTCCTCTAGGTCTCTAGGTGAGACTGTCAGTGGTTCAGAGCAAATTCTTTGCCTTTTTTTTTTTTTTTTTGACAGAGTTTCACTCTTGTTGCCCAAGCTGGAGTGCAATGGTGCGATCTCGGCTCACTGCAACCTTTGCCTCCCGGGTTCAAGCGATTCTCCTGCCTCAGCCTCCTGAGTACCTGGGATTACAGGCATGCACCACCATGCCCAGCTAATTTTTTGTATTTTTAGTAGAGATGGGGTTTCACCATGGTGGCCAGGCTGGTCTCGAACTACTGACCTCAGGTGATTTACCCACCTCGGCCTCCCAAAGTGCTGGGCTTACAGGTGTCAGTCACTGAGCTCAGCAGTCTTTTTGATTAAAATAGCTCCCAGTTGATGCTGTCGGCAAAATTGTGTAGACAATCTAGGGGGGCACCCATGCTGGTGTGCCTGAGACCGGGTGGCTTCCCTCAGTTTTAAAACCAGCAAAGCACTGGGCAAACCAGGCCAGGCCCCCACCCTGAGAAGGACAGTTCCCACCAATTTAGTGCTAAGGTGGTGCTTAGCCAGGGCGAGTGACGGCATCACTAAGAGATGTAAAAAATTCTAGAAAACTCTGATTTTTCTTGGCCACTACTTAACTTCTCTTAAAGTCTCTTCAAGTCCCTATTAAGTAACTACTGAAATTTAAATGATGAAATGCTTTCTCCCCCAGCCCCTATGCCTATGTCACTTCATATCCCAGAAGCTAGTTTGGACCTGGGCCTAGCTGGTCTTGCACCAGATGTCCCTGAAGTCACCTTCTCACCCCAGGCTTCTCCTTCTGCCTTCACCTGTCCTAGGGCGGGAGCTGAAGGTTCAGAGCAGTCAGATGGGACTGTGACTGGGCCTCTGCCTCGGTTCTCACACAGTCTCCCAAGCCCTTAGCTCATGCCTGTGAAGGAGCAACTTTTCTTCCAAAAAAATCTTTTCCTTCCAAAATGGATGCTTTGACTGGGCTGCTAAAAAATGTATGACCACAAGTGAACAAGAGTATTAAGAGATGAGCATGGGTGTTCCGTGCCTAGGATTCTGAGATATCCTGATTTAAGTGAGTTATTCTTGAAGGGAGGGATCTGAGAGTGGTCGTAGAGTCTAAAAGAGCCCATTTTATAAAGCATAGCCTATAATGGCTTAGACCCATTTTCCTGTTTCTTCTAAACCTGTTTTGAGTTGGGGAGCAATGCAAGTGGTTCCCTCAAGTGTCTTCCCTTTCACCTCATTCTCCTTCTACTCCTAACTTTGCTTATGAGGTGTTTCCTATATTCTCTGAGAGCACAAAACACGTAGAACCATTTTATAATTCCCAAAATCTATGTGAATCATACAGTTGATATAAATTGCATTTTTGTTGTAAAATTTAAAATTTTATCCATCTGATGGATGAGAATGACATGGTCTGATTCACATTTCCCTGAGTCCCTGAATGACTGTGTAGAGCAGGTCCTCCTTCACTCCTGGCTCCCTGGCTAACCTGTATCTAACTGATATAAACTACAAATAAAGTTTATTGTGTTAGGCCTCTGAGATTGGGGTTGTTACAGCAGTTGGCCTCTCTGACTGATGCAGAGCATTTCAAATAACGGCAGAATACAGAAATCTTTTTGACTGCTAAGAACCATACCAGGTAGGCCCAGCCCCACCTGACCTATAAGGGAAGTGGACTTTGATTTCTTAAGATCTAGCCTATGGTGTGAAAATCCAAGTAACTACAGAGAATTAAAATAGCCTTTTCTCCCTCTTCTGTTTCTGTCTCCCTCCCATTGCCATCTTTACCCATTGTCTTTTTCAATATTCTTTTCCTCTTTCCCTCTTCCAATTCACAGAAGCAAAATAGAAATGTTCAAAGGTTAAAATAGGCCAATAGTTCTTTGGCTATGTCAATGCATAACAAATTGGGGTAGAGAATTTTGACAATTAAAAAAAATTTGTTCTGAATCTTCCTTTGACCTTAAGTACCATCTAGAGGATTACTGTTGTAGTGGTGTCTTTTCTCCTCTCTCTGGGTGGCTAAATATTTGCACCTCAGCTCCCTCCTTCTCTTTGTGTATGTATATAGAAATAATTTCAATGCCCTAGCTTAAGATCTGGCAGTGAAAAATATCCTTATCCTCTTGGAGAAGGTCATCCAGTTCTGGAAAAGCTGTCTCAAGAAAGGACCATACACATTTTATAAAAGCATGATTATTAAGTTTCAGGTTTATTGTCATGCAAATGCTTCCATTTTCCCCCCTACCCCACCCAATCCCCTCCTACAACCAAGAGTAAAATGACATCTGGGACATTGGGAATTTCACCAGCCAGTCAGGAAGGCCGAACAATGTTTCCTCAGCCCATGGTTCACAGGGGTTCTCAGAGGGCCTTTGTGGGGAACTTAAGGAGTTGTTCCTTTAAACAAGGTGCCGGCTTATCTCACACTTTTAAACACCCTTTCCTTTCAAAGTTAAGTGTTTATCTCCTTGGGAATATGAATTGGTACAACCTTTCGGGAAAGCAATTTGGCAACTGGCATCGGGAGCCTTAAAGGCGTTTTCTGACTTGACCTGGCAGTCCCTTCTCTAGCGCTCTAGCCTAAGAAAATAATTGGAGATGCGATCGCAGATGTATGTACAAGGATGCTTATCACAGCACAATTTATGATAGTAAATCACCTGGAAACAGCTTAAAGGCTGGAAAAGCAAGGGAAGGGCAAATCCACTCGACAATGGAATATTATACAGCCTTTAAAAATAGTGTTTTCGAAAGAATGTTTAATGACATGGAAAAATATTCATGATAATGCGTTAAGTGGGATAAAAAGCATACAAAACCGATAAATTCTAACTTTATTAAAAATAGTTTGTTTAGGCACACACTCCTAGAAGACAAGAAATAAGCAAATACAAGCGAGAGGAGTTTGGTTCTAACCTCAGCTCTGACATGTGCTAACTGCCTACCATTGACTAAGTGATATAAACTCTGGATTTTTTTCCCCCAGGATTGTGGTGAGGATCGGAAAGAATGTTTGCAAAGCTCCTGGCACAAATAAGTTGCTCAAAAAATGGTAGTTGTTGTTATTATGATTCGTATCCCTATTATACTAGTAGGAGTTTGTCAGTGACAAAAGCTGGGTAAGAATAATTTTAGGGGGGCAGTCTTCCTTTGCCCTTGTAACCCAAAAAGCATCTGAGACAGATCTCAATTAATTTAGAAAGCTTATTTTGCCAAGGTTAAGAACACACCCATGACACAGCCTCAGGAGGTCCTGATGACATGTGCCCAAGATGGTCAGGGCACAGCTCGGTTTTATCAATCAATATACTTAAGATTTACACTGGTTTGGTCTCAAAAGGTGGGACAACTCACAGCAGGAAGGGGGTTTCCAGGTCATAGATACAGAAGAGACAAATGGTTGCATTCTTTTGAGTTTCCGATTAGCCTTTCCCAAGGAAGCAATCAGATATGCATTTATCTCAGTGAGTAGAGGGATGACTTTGACATCTGTCTGTCCTTTGTCCACAAGGAATTTCCTCATGGACAAATTGTGAGGGAAGTATGTAGCTTTTTTATGTTCGTAGCTATCTTTTTGAGGAATAGAATGGGAGGCAGGTTTGCCCTAAGCAGTTCCCAGCTTGACCTTTTTTCTTCAGCTTAGTGGTTTGGGAGTCCTGTGATATAGTTTCCTTTCGCACCCTCAACTCACACATTGTCTTCTGTGAGGTGGTCCTGCCTACAGTGTAGGCGCAACAAACCCAAGCGGTGAAGCAAAATTGTGACTCAAATAAAAGCTCCAGACAAATTTATTGATGGGGCGTTTGGAGGAAGGCAGAACTTCCTCTGGCTACTCAAAGGAAGCAAGTGGAGCGTTTAGGAGAGGAACCTATTTACTGGGTCGAAAACAAATGATAATATACATCTGTATAGCACTTCGTGATTTAAAATCTGATTATCTTATAGGAGAAAATATCCTTGTGAAGTATTTTCTATGGTTTTATCTCCTAAATAATAAGAATTATTAGTTATTTATTGTTACATAACAAATTACCCCCAAACTTAGCACTTAACATCAACATGCGTTGCTATTTCAGTTTCTCCGGGCTAGGAATCCAGGTGCAGATTAGCTGGGCTGAGGGTCTCTCTCAAGACTGCAGTTAGAATAGTGGTCAGGGAAGCAGAACTACCGTCTTCTTGAGGTTCAGCTGGACAGCATCCACTTCCAAGCTCACTCAGTGGTTGCTGGCAGGATTCAGTTCCTTGCGGGTTGTTGGATTGAGGCCCTCAGTTCCTCAATGGCTAGTGGCTGGGGGCCCGTTGAGTTTCTTCCTACATGGGCCTCTGTAGAGCAGCTCACAGCATAGAAGCTAGCTTCATCAGAGTAAACAAGCTGGCAGAGAGGGAGAGAGAGGAAAAGAGAAAGAGAGAGGGAGAGAGAGATATCAGACTTTTGTAACCCGGCCTTGGAATTCACATCCTATCACTTTTGCCATATTCTTTTTGTTAAAAGCAAGCCATTAGATCTAGCCCACATTCAAGGGGAGGGGATTACACAAGGGTGTTGATATCAGAATGGGGCTATTTTATTTTATTTTATTTTGAGACACAGTTTCGCTCTGTCACCCAGGCTGGAGTGTAGTGGTGGGATCTCGGCTCACTGCAATCTCTGCCTCACAGGTTCAAGGGATTCTTCTGACTTGGCCTGGGATTATAGGTGCCCGTTGCCACACCCAGCGAATGTTTGCATTTTTAGTAGAGATGGGGGTCTCACCATGTTGGCCAGGCTGGTCTCGAACTCCTAACCTCCTTGGCCTCCCAAAATGCTCAGATTACAGGCATGAAACCAATGCTCCTGGCCGAGAATGGGACCGTTTTAGAAGGCCACCTACCACATCCCTTTTTTTACGGCAGAGGGAACCAAGTTTTAGCCCTAAATCAACCATAGAGGAAGACTCAAACCAGAGTCATTACTCTGTCCACTCTATTGTGCAAACCTTGCTCATCCTATTCCAACATCATCCTTATGCGTAAAGGCATGCGTAGTGTAAGTTACTGAGCATTTGAGAATTTTCATATCATGTGAAATTCCCAGTTATCTACAACAGTTTATGATATTCTAGGATGGGGGCATATTTTGGAGACAGAGAGAAAAATGTAGTGATAATTAGAAAAATATGCAGAGGCTCCATTACCTACAAATGGCATCCATAGTTTTCACAGAAGAGGGCCTGGAAAATAGTTCTTAGGCCATTCAGGGTAACAGCAATGATTAATTCCAAGCTGTTAACACATTTTATTATGCAAATACTCCTGCAACTCAGCCATGGAGAAAGTCCGGGCACCGCCCCCACCCCATTCACTCTGGACACTCAATTTGCATGGAAATGTGGCACTTTCACTCAAAGACAAGACAGTATGGTTCTCCTTCCAGGGGGGAGGTGGGAAGATTAGGATGTGGGTGGGGGAGGTGGTTAGAGGGAGATTCAGCTACCCATTAGCGACATGGATCATTTTAAAGCCATTTGTGGTTAGAAAAACAATGGTATTATCTTAATTTAGTAATTAAATTGCTCAAAGCAGGAGAGATAAGCAGAGCCTAGGGTCAATTCCAGGCGCACTGAGTTTTGAGCCTTCCAGGAACCAGAGTTGAATCCTGCATCACCAAAAAGAAGGCTCTCACCACGTGAGCAGTGTTCGGTCTCAGCAAAAATGTAGGCTTTCCTTTCAGGGGAGAGAAAAGCAAGCAAATATAACATGTCTCTGGGAACTAGATAGAGTTTGAAGTCCATGAGTTTTTAGAATGGTCAGTACTTGATATGAAGGAGTGATCACAGATGGCTTTTATGGATCTTTCCCACTTAATAATACTTAGGTGGGCGCAAAACTCTGTTAAATGAACAAACTTCTGGCTTCTGGAGGAATTTAGCCCTGGGGTGTCTAAGTCAGCCATTGAAGAGGAAAATCAAGGGTGCAATTGGATGCCTGTCAAAAGATGGACCAGGACACTGGCTGGACTGACTTGGGAAGTAGAGGAAAAGTGTTGCAAGTTTAGGACTTGAGCTGTGTGCAGTGATCTGGGAGTGAAAGGGGCTTCTAAGACCAGAGCAAAGGTGAGCTTAACACTTTCTGGGAAGCCTCTATTTCTAGAAAGAGAAATGGAGATGGAGCAATTGGTAGAAAGTCAGGAGGTCCACTCATCCCCACACACATACTGGGAATGAAGGGAACTGGAATCATTCTTTCCTTCCAGTAGGGAAGCAGTTCAGGGCAGGGAGAGAGTATGCATCCGAGATGTATTTCACTCAAGTCCGTGTGAAGAGACCACCAAACAGGCTTTGTGTGAGCAACGAAGCTTTTTAATCACCTGGGTGCAGGCAGGCTGAATCCGAAAAGAGAGTCAGTGAAGGGAGATAGGGTGGGGCCATTTTATAAGATTTGGGTGAGTAGTGGAAAATTACAGTCAAAAAGGGTTGTTCTCTGGCGGGCAGGGTCGGGGGTCATAAGTGATTTGTTTTTCTAAGACCAGCCGAGCGGGCACAAAAGAACCAGCGACCAGGCAAGGGTAGGAGCAAAACTGCAAATTTATTTTTGGTAACCTAAGGTGTGGGGGAGAAGTCTGTCGGCCTCCGGCAAAGGAGGCCGGCAGAGTCCCCCGGTGGGGCTCTCGGACGGACTTCCCACAGTCCAGACATCCCGACAGGACTGGGGCTGTGAGAAGGCCGCGTGGCTCACTGGCCAAGAGTGGCTTTTCTAGGAGTGGGAGGGCAATAGGCGGCGCACGGGCGTGTCGGGGGGCGTTCCGCAGGTGCGACCAGGTAAATCTTGGTCTCTTCGGATTGACGTCACCTGGCGCATGCCCAATTGATCTGCACCTTCCCGGGCGCCTGCTGCATTTTCGCGCGCCGAGAAGAGTTGGGGGTGGGGGATGAAGAACCCGGAAGTGCACCATCCTGCTTCCATTCGTCCAAACAATAAGGTGCTCAGTGGGAAAGCTTTTGAGCCAGAATGAGCCAGGAGAAGGAATTTCACAAGGTAATGTTATCAGTTAAGGCAGGAACAGGCCATTTTCACTTCTTTTGTGATTCTTCACTTACTTCAGGCCATCTGGATGTATACCTGCAGGTCACAGGGAATATGATGGCTTAGCTTGGGATCAGTCGCCTGGCAATGTACCCCTAAATCTCCTTTGTAATTCATGCTTCTGGCAGTGAGGTTTCAGAAAAAGTTTGTTTCTGGAGTGTGTTATCTTCTTCCCGGTATCTTCCATTATATGCTACCTTGTAGGCATTGGAGGGGACTTCTGCTCTATTTTCACTGTGTTCTTATAAGCCTTCAAGCAGATAGGGTGAGTGTTACCGTCCTCATCTGAGAGAGAAAATCATGGGTGGCTTGGAGAAGTTCAGTGATTTGCCTGATGAGTAAGGGATAGGTGGTTTAAAACCTGTGTCCCTGATTTCTGTTTTAGAGCCCATCCCATCTCACCAAAATACCTGGGAAGGCCAAAGCTGGCTTGAAGAAAATGGCAGGGAAAGGGAGTCTGGTTACAGAGGGGATTTTGATGAGAAGCCACTAAGCTTTCTTAATAATGTCTTGTGTTGATAGATGCACAGAAAGGGAGGAGGCATCAGGGGGACTTGAAGACCAAATTCTGACTTTCTGGCACAGCCAACTGATTGACTTTTAAGAGCTCTAGTTCTGTGAAGTAAATGGCTCTGGTGACAGACAGGAGAGGACAAACATTACCAAAACAAAACAAAGCAAAGCAAAAGCGGAGGAGATGTGATATAGCCAAAAGGTCAACAGCCTTGAGGACAGAAGGCCTGAATTTTGTAGTAGTCTTAGGGTGCTACCAACTCACTGTTTAACTCTGTGACCTCAGTCTTTCCAGTTCTTGTTTTGCTCATTTATAAAATATGGACTAGATGATCTCTAAGACCTTTCTAGCTCTTTCTAGAAGGAAGCCAAAGTAAGACAGACATGAAATCAACATCCATTCTATTCTTTGGCAATTGTTCACCAGATCCCAGACTCTAGGAACCCTAGCTTGTCCTAGAAGTCTCAAGTTCTGGGGATCTTGCAACTTTCCCTGATTGTGAAACAGTGACCTTGGCTATGAGAAGAAAACTGGCCTCTCCTGAGTCACCACTTCCTTGTGCCACTGCCAAAATACATGACACCAGCCAAGAGTTCCCATTCATCATCCTCACGTCTGCCTGTGACTCTACACCATTCCTTGCCTTCTGCTTTACCCTCTCTCGCTTGGCTTCCACCCTCCCCGCCCCGAATCACAGCCACATTGCCAGAGGTAGGCACGTAGTTGACTATCGCTCAGGAACCATGGGGAAATGCAAGATAGGTTCCTTGTCCTCCAGGAGCTTAAAACATAACAGGGAGAGAAATTGATCGATAGTCAATGCAAATCCAATCCAAATCCCAGCAGGCTTTTTTTGTTGTTGTTGAAATTGACAAACTGATTCTAAAATGGATGTGAAATGCAAATGCCTCAAATATTTAATGCAATTTTGAAAAAGAAAAACACATTTGGAGGACTTATACAGTACTATCTGACTTCAAAACTTGTGGTATTAGTGCACAGACAGACAGGATCAATGGAACAGAATAAAGTCTAGAAATAGACCCATGCATATAAGATTAACTGAATTTTGACAAAGATGCACAAGCAGTTTAATGGGGGAAAAGGTAATCTTTTCATCAAAGGAGCTGGAATAATTAGTATTTATATGCAAAAAAAAAAAAAAAAAAAAAAAAAAAAAAACCCCCCAACCACCCAAAACAAAAAAAATAAATAAAAGGGGGTAAAAAAATTAAAATTTAAAAAAAAAAAAAAAAAAAAAAAAAAAAAAAGAACTTCAACCCACAACTCACACCACACACAAAAATTAACTTAAAGTGGATCACAGATCTAAATGTAGGGCAACAACTATAAAAGAAAACATGGAGAAAATCAATGTGACTTTGCGTTAGAGAAATAATTTTTAAATAGGACACACAGGCACACACAAACCAAACTATTAAACAAAAAATGGATAAATCAGGCATTATCAAAGTTTAAAATTTTTGCTCTTCAAAAGACACCGTTAATAAAATAAAAAGACAAGACAGACTGGGAGAAAGTTTTTGCAAAAAATATATCTGATAAAGAACTTGTATCCAGAATAAAGAAAGCACTCTCACAAGTCAATAGTAAGAAATCAATGCAACACAATGAAAATGAGCAAAAGATTTGAACAGACATTCCACCAAAGAAGACATGGCAAATAAACACATGGAAAGATGCTCAACATCATTAGTCATTAGGGAAACGAAAGTTAAAACCACAAGGAGATATCACTACATATGCACTCGAATGATCAAAATTAAAAAAACCAACAATAACAGGCACTGGCCAAGATGTGGAGCAACTGGAACTCTCATTCACTAGAAATGCAAGATGACACCACCACTTTGGGAAAGACTTTGGTGATTTCTTATGTAGTGAAATATACACTGACTGCATATAAATTCAGCAATATATCTGCTAGCTATATTCCCAGGAGAAATGAGAACGTACATTCACACAAAGACTTGTATTTAAATGTTCATAGTAGCATTCTGTTATGTTAAGGGAAACTGGAAATAACTGAAATACCCATCAAGTGATGAATGGGTAAACAAATTGTGATCTATACATACACTGGAATATTACTCAGTTCTAAAAAGAGCTGAAGTACTGAAGTACTTTATGCATGCAACCATATGATGTGTTGATGCTTGCAATAATGTGGATGAATCTCAAAGAATATGCCATGTGAAAGAAGCCAACCACAAAGGCTACATTCTGAATGACTGCAAAATGCAAAACTCTGGACAAGGCAAAACAATAGTGATAGAAGACACATCAGAGATTCCCAACAGCCATGGGGCCTGGATGGGGGAGATTAATGACAAACAGGTGAGAGATAATGTCAGTGTTCTACGCATAATTTTTGTGGTGGTCATATGGTTGTATATGTTTGACAAAACTCATTGAATTGCACACTTATAGTTGGTGAATTTTTGTTGATTAAAGAAAATACAATGTGGAGAGAGAAAACATGTTTGTGTGAAACAAACAATGCAAGGTAGAGTCAGAGAGAATGCCTGAACCAGAGCCGTAGACTGAGCACTATAGAAGATAAAAAATGGGACCTGGAGCCCCCAACTCTGTGTGAGATGATCCAACAAAGGCGGGAGAAAGAAGACCCACGTGGGTGGGCATTGAGCGCTTGGTAGGATTGGCAAAGGAGGAGGGGGAAGGGCAGGGGCTCAGCCTGTGGGCAGAACCCTGGGGAATGCCAACTTCTACAGGTCGGGCAGGGCAGCGGTTCCAGCCCTGGTGGTTTTGGTCAGCATCTTTACAGTAAGCTGTGGGGAAGTGTGGAGTTGCTGGAGTGTGGCAGTGCTTTTGGCCTTGAGCCCCACACGTAGGTCACTTTCATCAGAACAGGAAAACGAAACAGGCTCCCCTGAATGATTTATGGGAGGGCTTGTGTTTTGGGGATGTGATACTGCAATTTGTGTTATAGGACCAAGACATCTGTTTCCAGGGAGGTGCGTTCTCTTACCATGAGCCTTTCCCACGAGGGATCTTTCGCCCCGGTAAGAGTTATCCATTTTATCTTAGTTGCATGTTAGCATAATGGGCCTTCTGGTGACAGGTGGCCTCACCAGGACCTGAGTGTGCATGGTCTGGGGACAACTGGGAGGTGAGCAGGAGCTGCCTCGGTCCTACCCTGTCCCTCGGATGGCATCCAGCCGTGCAGTAAGCTGTGTGATTAGGGAGCATGCCATCCGTGAGATGGCATAGGCAAATTCCCACTTAACAATTCAGTTTTAGCCATTTATTTGATTAAATTTCAGTTATGCTAACTGTCCCCATGTGGATTAAAGACCCTTGCTGGGGAGCTCTGCTGCCAACAGATCTTGGCCCACAACCGCTTCTCACCAGGAGGTACAGTTCCCTGGGGAGGCCTGAAGCCAGGGGTGTGCAATTGTAGAGTATCCTGGCTAGGGGAGCTTTGGCAAGCTTCTTGCTCAAGTCCTCACATCACAGAGGACAAAACTGAGGCTGGCTTCAGTCACCAGGAGACAGTAGGGAAGGGACCCACGTAATGGCCACACAGCCTGTTAGGTGTTGAGTCACTTGACAGTCATTTGACTCATTCCTTTCTGTCTACAAGCAGTGGGGGTATGGCATGGTGCATGTAGATGGAGACACAACGTGTACCTGTGCCAGACAAGCACCCACCTCCTACCCCTTCTCAGAAGGGGAATTTGGGAGGTTTGCCCCTGCCCACTTTCCCCTGTCAGAGAGGTGGAGGAAGAAAGCCCCATGCAGAATTTGACTGGGGAGGGAGGGTTAGTACCAGCCACACCTTATTATTATTATTATTTTTAACCCCACCTCTGTCTGCTTTCCAAAGGAATCATGAACCCTCAAATCTTGGGAAGATTTTTGTCTGGTATGACTCCTGGGGACTTTGGTCAGAGGGTGTTTGAGATTCCTGAGGCCCCACCCTGCCCAGTCTTAATACTCCTCACTAATCCCTTTTCACCCCGAGGCCGCGTCCACATGGTGCTCACTGTCTCCTAGTATGTCTGGGTGAATCCTGCTGGCTCCCACTCCACCAACCTCCTGCAACCCATGATCCCCAAGGGTGCATTATGCAAGATTGTGTGTGTACAAGCGCCTTCCCCTACACTGTATGTGGGATCAAATATTCATTGTATAAGTAAAATTAAAATGTATTAACTTTCCTTCCAGATGCCCCCTGATAGCAAGTTTAATTACTCTGGACATAATTAAATGAGTTTAGGAGATTAGAAAATATAAGGGGGTTGTGAAGCCTATAAGTTTATGGGGGAAAAAGGGAAATTTAATTCTGAAGTCTATTGTCATTTGGTGGCTAGCGTGCTGGGGCCTGGGAGGGATGGGGGAAATACTTGGGTAATGGTGGAATGAGGTCTTCAAGAGGCTTGAACCAGTTTGGATGCATCAGTCTCTTGGCCCACAAATGTGGAAATACAGCAGACTTATGCCTGGGCATCTTTCTCTTGATGCAGTGCTGACTTTTCCTGCAAGAGCCAGGAGCTTGGGGCAGGTGTAATAACTGAGGAAATGGATGCGCCAGCAGACAGCTGTGCTGTGAGCCTCACCCTTCCGTTCAAGGGAGCTTGCCCATCTTGCCATAGGCTTTCCCTCTTGTGATAGGCTTTCCTGGGACCTGCAGCAAAGTCTGCAAATGTTGAAAGTGTCTTCAGTTACAGAACCGACACCCCGGAGCGCTCTCTGCCTCGCTTTTCTCTGGCCCTTGTTCATCGCCTACCTCCAGGCAACTTTAGCCTCACCTTTGCCCTAAGGTAAGGAGCAAGGGTTGGATGGTAGCTTCCAGGTGGAGCCAAGAGACCCTTAGTCTAGCTGGTTCATCAGACACTGTATTTCTCCATTAAAAAACCCAGACACACACATGCACACTCATGCTAACACATGTACACTCACTACCGACACATACACATACACACTCACTTGCAAGAACAGGTGCTTACATATGTTCACACTCTCACTCATAAACTCGCATGCACACACTCTAATACACACATATATGTACACTTGCACATACACATCCGCTCATCCACACATACATACACTTACTTGCACAAAGATACACTCGTTCATACTCGTGTCCACACACTCAAATGCACACACACAGATATACAGTCAATGGGATGCTCCAAACTCAAAGGTGAGTGTTTTGGACTTTTTGGTTAGTTTTCCTACAATTCCTTCTTTTCAGAATCCAGTTTTTTCAGCTGGAGGAGGTGTCCTGCCTCTGAGTGAGAAAAGCTGTTGTGGTTTGTTAAATTTTTTAGCTGCACAGGCGGAAGGATATTCTTCCTTGTGGTTTAGAATTACACTCTAGAAAGTTGCAAACAGATTTCCACACCCTCCCTTAAGGTGCCTTCTTGTGCTGTTTTAAAAAGGAGGGCTCTAGAGAAGGCACTGATATATATATTTTTTTAATAAAAGGAAAAATAAAATACAAGGACATGGAATGAATAAGGAGAGTGAAGGGAAAACAAGCCCGAGGAGATAAAGTGAAAATTCTCTTACATTTGAGACTTGGGTTGGAGGTGGGGGTTGGGGACTGCCAACTGCTATAGTGGTGTTTAGAAATAAAGAGTCTGTGTTATGTCTAGTGGTCCTAGTATTTTGTGTTACTCTGACCCCGGCATTGTATCATTTCAATGCAGTCAGGGTGTGCAAACGTTCAGTTCTGGTTGGAGGAAGGTATTTTGTATTCCGGCCAAATCTACATTTCAGATTTGAAATAGGGGAGCAGGGGAGAGAAAGGGCGGGGCTGGCAGGGGCGAAGGTCAGTGTTCACAGGTCTGAGACCATGTTTAATATCACATGACGCCTTTGTCAAACAGCATGTCCCCCCTTCCCCCTACGCAGGGGCTGTCTGGGTTTCTGTACCTTGGGGACTGTCCTCTGAGTTGCCTTCCCACCCAGACTCTCAGACTTGCTTTTCGTAAACCAGAAGAAATGCATGAAATTTGACCTAGTCCACATTTTTTTTTAATGTGGTGGCATGAGAAGCCCTGGAGGGTCATGTTCCCCGTCCTCTGCCTGGTCAGGCCTGTCTGCATCCCCCTCCTGGGGTCCTGTGGCAGTCTGAGGCCTTGGGGATTGACTGGAGGCTGCGGAGAGGGGAAGTGGTGTCGTATTTCATGGCCGCATCCTTGAAGGTGAGCCTCGGGTCTGCAGCCCAGGGTCGGGTCATCTCCTGAAACCTCAAAGGAGATGAATTAAACCTGTGCGGTCAGATGCATTTGAAATAGCTTCAGAGAGCAGTGATTATGGCTTCTGAGTTTCAGGGCTGTCTGTTGCCCTGTGGTGAGGGGCAGGAACAGGGGAGCATGGGCTGACGGCCAACCTTTCATTTCTACGGCCCATAGTTCACCTCTGGCTTTGGTCACCAGAGCTTGATGATCTTTGCCTGATCCCTGGTAGACATCTATCCCTATCACCATAGTCCTCGAAAAAGACCCACTGACCTGGAGGAGACCCTGGCTGGGAGGGTGCAGTGACACACCCCAAGGATGCTTTAGGAAAGGGGGCAAGACTGGTGGATACCGTAGTCACTTTCCTTCTTCATCCTTCAGACACTGATTATTTGAAGACCAGGAAAAGGAAGAATGAGTTCCCAGTGGAGAGCAGTTTCCCAGTCATTGCTTTAGACTTGCAGCATTGTTGAAACTTTACTTGAGATTTATGAAAGAGAGATACATCCATGAGTGAGCGCAAGTAGCAAAGGCAGGACTTAGAGACACATAGACCTGAGTTCAGATCCTGAGTATCACTTGAAACTGTGCCTTCTCTGAGATCCTTCCTTCTTCATCTGGAAAATGGAGACAATACTAACTCAGCTGTGAGGTTATTGTGAACATGGCATGAGTTATTGCAGGCAGAGTGCCTGGCATGGAGTTGACTCTTAATATACATTAGTCATTATTTGGTAAGATTTATATCCAGCCCTTATTTCAAAGAGTTAGAGGCGATTTAGACATAAATCTGTGGAGCAAAGGCAGAGTTTTAAAATGTACATTTTGGCAAAGGGAAAGGGAGCCCACTCAGAAATGAGGCTTGAATTCCTGAATGAACGAATACTTCTGACCAAAACACAATTTCCCTAATTTTAGGAAGCTTCAGAGTCCTTCACTCCTCCATGTATTATGGAATCCTTCCAGAAACTGAGCAGTACCCCTAGGATGAGCACGAATGCTCGCCACCCTGTTTAGACCAGCTGCCGTTTTGAAAGATATTCTTAAATAGATCAAGGTCAATTTTACCTGCTTAATGACCTGCTTGGACAAAGAAGCAAGGTGCCAGGAACAAGCTGGGGAGATTGGACAGTGGCATTGTGCAGAAAAGCCCCAGCCTGGGGGCTGATGATTCACACTAGCAGCCTCGGCCCTGCTCCACCTGCCCTAAGCCGGCTTCCAGGCTGCAGAGGTTGCTCTTTGAAATGAGACATAATCTTTGCAGTACACCTGGGACATCACAAATCACACACAGCACGTCATTAATTCCTATCTTCATGAGCTTCTTAATCCATGTTTTCTCTACTCTCAAAAATGTGGGTCCCTTTCAGTGTGGTTGATGTCTGCTCATGCTACTTCACAAGTTCTAACATCAAGCAAAAAGCAGGACAAACTGGGCAAGGGGAGATACTGTGATATGGCAGAAAGAGCAAGACGACATTTTATATCTCATGTCACCGATTAGCCAACCATCACATTTTGGGTAGTTCAGGCTCCTCCCCGGTGCCTCAGCTTTTAGGTCTGTGAAGTGGGGTAATGTTATCTACTCTCGCTATGACTTTGTTTTGAAATGCGTTGAGATAATGGATATGAAGGAGACAAAGTGTTCTGCATATTGTTTATTTACCCCTTTAGCCTTTGAGTC
This sequence comes from Piliocolobus tephrosceles, assembly GCF_002776525.5. Lineage (NCBI taxonomy): Eukaryota > Metazoa > Chordata > Mammalia > Primates > Cercopithecidae > Piliocolobus > Piliocolobus tephrosceles. The sequence continues at coordinate 60,841,094 of NC_045448.1, read as the reverse complement.
CTCCTTGGAGAAGCCAAGCCAAACTTCACGTGGCCAGATAGCCTGGGTTGGGACCCAGCATATTTCTCCAAATATGAGCAACCATCATCGAAGACCCTAACAGGACAGTCTAGAATCACTCAACCCAGTGGCAGTCTAGAGGGCTGAACAAACTGCTGGACACACCCAGGGGTTCAATGCTCCCCCAGACTGCAGTGTGAAATATGGCAAGATCTTCAGAGCTATCCCTGTGATGCTCAAAAGTCATGAAACTTGTTGGCACAGGTTGGTATAGAACAGGAGGTGGCAAACTGCAGCCTAGGGGCCAAATCCAGACCATCACCTGCTTTTGTACATAATGTTTTCTTGGAGCACAGCAATGCCTGTTTTCTTATGCATCTATGCTATCTAAGTCTGTGACTGCTTCCAGTGGCAGAGTTGAGTAGTCATGACTGAGATTGGCCCTCAAAGTCAAAAGTATTTACGATCTGGCCCTTTACAGGAAAAATTTTCCCTACCCATCATACAGAATATAGATTAAAATATGCTGTCACGCAAACCTCCTAAGAATGTGTGGTTTCCCCAGTTTTTAAGCTTATTTTACTTATGAATTTCTATTTATATGTCAGAGGAGTTAGTACTCAATGGTGAAACAAGTGAAGTATCATTTTATTTGTTTTTTCTTTTTTTTTTTTTTTTTGAGTTTCCTCTGTACAAGAGACAGAAGAAAGTTGACCATCTATATGCCAGGCACTTTACTTATGCCAGCACCTTTACTATTTATGATAACCCAATGACTTAAATGTTTTACACATGAAGAAAGTGACCTTCAGAGAGGTTAAGTAACTCAGCGAAGATCACACAGCCAGTATGGGATGAAGCCAGGATTTCAATTCAAGTCTGTCTAATTCAATGCTAAGTTCTTCCCACCAGAGGTTGCTGCCTCCATGCCCTTTGGCATGCTCTTTGAAAGCCCCTCAAAGACTAACTCTAGAAGTTATTAGCCCTTGGAAACATGAACTAAAGCCAATGAGTTACTTTTTGGGGCATTTTGTAGCCTCAGTTCCAATTGTGGAGTAAAAGTCTTGCTCACTTGCAGAAGGGATTTTAGGCATCAAATTGAGTGATGAGAAGGACTTCTTGGGGCTGAGGGATGCTCAGCAGAGCAAGTTTCCCCTCCAGGTCTGACCTGTCCTTATTGGTCTTTGCTGTGTGGGTGCTTGGTGGTGGCCCTGCTTTTTGAAGGCAACGGGAGTGTCCTGGATTCTGGAAGCAGCCTGGGCATGGAGAACACGATCTGTACTGGCTGAGCTGAGCTTCTGGACTGAAGCCAGCCTGGGAGAAGAGGCATCTGATTCGTGATAAGGATGAGGGGCCAAGGGCAGCTGCAGCTGCCCTCAGCTTAATATATGGTCAATCTTCTGATGAAAAGGCTGAGGGTTAAAGGTCACCTTTGAGTTGACTCTTAATATACCTGCCCTCCTCTTGCTCCCTGGGGAAGGGATTTTTTTCTGTAAGGTTAATTCAGGGTAAACACATTTTAGGGAGAAGCAGAAATGGTAAAGACGTTAAACATTTTTTTTTTTTTTTTTAAAGGAAGGAAGCCAGTGATTTATCTGTTACACTCTGGGTTGCAGATCTTGGTAGTACACATGTCTAATTCTTTAAAGGTTTGAAACTTTTCGGGTTATGAAGGGATGATAAATAATAAATGGTAATTAAATTAAAGATGCGCACACTGGACCCCTCTGAATTCCAGGAATTTTGAAGTTGGACTCACCCTTCATTATAATTAAGACTCCCCACTGAGGATGCGCTGGCTGGTCTGCATGGAAGGGACTTCATGGAAGCTCCTCCACAGCCTTCCTGAGCTGTCATAGTTTGGCATCCCCTGGTCTAGGAGAAGCAGAGGCAGAGAAAGAGAGAGGCTGCGACTGCTGGGAGAGGAAGGGGAGAGGCTGTGGGGCGAACAGACAGACATTTATGGGAGGAGTTTAGAACTATTGTGTTCTGGGTCCTCTGGGTCCATATTTATCAGATCTCTATCCCCTAACTTGAGAGAAATTTGGAGAATAAAGGATTGTTCATGCAATAAAACGGTGTAGTTCACTGGGCACCGGGGCGTTTACTGGGAAAGTTCAGAAGAGCCAGGGTTGTCTCTACTGGAATAATAAGGTGGCCATGATGGGGGCTGAAAGGCAGATTCTTCAGTCTCAGGTAGAAACTTTGAGTCACCCATTTACCCAAGGCTGAACCACCAGTATAATGTTGATATTGAAGCCATGGCCCCAGGCACTATCCACGATAGCACATTGCAGCTCATATTCAGGCTATGGGGTTTTGAACAAATCAGAAGCATTGGGGTAATAACTCCTGGAGGGAGAGGCCAGAGAGATGTGAGGGTCAGTCTTCAAGGAAGCCTCCATGGACAGAGGCCTTGAGAGCATCTGGAAGGGTGTGGGGGAGGGGGAGGGGGGGACAGAGTCCTGGGAAATCTGTCGGCTGAGGGATTGGTGTGTGGGGCTGAGGTGGGCAGGGCTGAGCTCTGAGTTAAGGAACTCTCTCTCTCTCTTTCTCTCTCTCTCTCTCTCTCTCACACACACACAGTCATACCAAAAAAAAAAAAAAAAAAAAATCCAACACTTTGTGGTCCTGTTTATTCTCAGACAGGGAGTGGACAGCCTTTTGGAGGTGTCCAACTGTGCCGTCCAGCCAGACTGACATCTGTGGGAGTTCAGGGTTTTAAATGTTTAGTCTGTGCGAGCCCCCCAGGCCCCAGCAGGCCCCACTCCTGATAGGCCGGACTTAGCCATTGACCCCCACTCCCTCCTGCGAAAGGGAGTCATGTGGGGTTTGTAAGAGGGAAGCTCGGCTCCCCATGAAGTCCAAGGCGGAGGAGTGGTCCTGGGCTGTCATCAGAATTGTAGAGAACCTCAGCCTGGGGACCTAGATGGGACTGTAGGTCAGAAGTTGCCCTCTGCCTGACCTTCGGCCAGCCGTCATTTTCTCCTCTGCAGGGGAATGGCCAGGGCCAGGCCCTGTGTCTGGCCTGGGCTTCTCTGTTCCCATAGCCCTTCATCCTTACTGCTGTCACTGCCCTGACACACAGGCCTGTAATTATTTGTCTGCATGTCTGTCTCCCCCACTCCTCCCAGCCCAAGTAGCTCTGTTTCTTCAAACATTTCTCTTTAAGTCTCAAGTTTCTAGCACAGCGCTTGGCATAAAGCTTTTGTTTAGTTAAAGCTCTTGGAATTGGGCTGCTCTGAACTCAGTTGAACATGCTTGTCAAAAGCCCCGAAGTCCCCCGGGCATGACGGAGTTTGGGGCACACTTAGGGAGAGGGCTCTGCAGACCTCTGAGCTCGCTGTCTGTAGAGTCCTGGGCCACAGTCCCAGAGTAACCAGTGGACAGGGGCTGCCCTTTGACATGATGTTCAGCTGTAGTTGTCGTCAGCCTGTTTGGTGATGGAAGAGGGACAGCTGGAATCCATGGGGACAAGGAGGGGAGTTGAGGGGATCACTTCTGTGCTGGAGCATGTGCTGCGGTTGCTGCTTTTCTAACTGGAAGTTCTGCAGGGGCTGGGATGAGGCGTGCCCTGGGAGTGATGTCAGATTGCGTCTAATAATCACTTACTTCTTGCCTGAGTAGCAGCAAGCAAATCACAGTTAAATAAGCCTGGTTTAAAAAATACATTATTCCTGGCCGGGCACAGTGGCTCACACCTGTAATCCCAGCACTTTGGGAGGCTGAGGCGGGCAGATCACGAGGTCAGGAGATCGAGACCATCCTGGCTAACATAGTGAAACCCTATCTCTACTAAAAATACAAAAAATTAGCCAGGTGTGGTGGCGGGCGCCTGTAGTCCCATCTTCTCAGGAGGCTGAGACAGGAGAATGGCGTGAACCCAGGAGGCAGAGGTTGCAGTGAGCTGAGATCGCGCCACTGCACTCCAGCCTGGGCGACAGAGTGAGACTCCATCTCAAAAAAACAAACAAACAAAGAAAAAAACACCATTATTCCTGAAAATACGCTTATTAACTAGTTTAGGAAACACTTTGTCCCTCAGGGTTCCTGGGGACTAAAGGGTATGAAGATGTGTAAAGTAAAACTAACAAGTTCAGAATGCAAATTATTTACATTGATAAACATAATTTATACTCTACAAATCAATTAGCAGAAGACAAGTTGCAAAAAAAAAAAAGGGAAAGACACAAACCTATGTATTAAAATTGTGTCTAATGTATTTAGTGAGCTGCTGAATTTAGTGGTAAGCTCCAGGAAGAGTCCTCGTCCTCCTGGGGTCTCTCTTTGGCAGCTCCTGCAGTTTAACCAGTTGTTCTCTGGCCATGGAAGCTTGAAGTTTGGAGATTCTGCATCTTTTCATGCCAAGGACAACTCAGGAGATAAGCCCAGCTTCACAGTTCTTTAGTCTATGTGGTTTGCTCTAATGTTGATCTATCTAGCTATCTATTATCTATCATCTGTCTGTCTATCTATCTATCTATCTATCTATCTATCTATCTATCTATCTATCTATCTATTCATCCATCCTCCCATTTAACATTCCTAGAGAGCCAGCCTGCTGTGTACACTGTACAACACTGTGACATTGCTAGGGTGATTCCAAAGAAATGGGATATCCTTGCTCTGAGAAACTCACCATCTAATTCAGAGGTTCTTAACCTCTGCACTGTTAACATTTTGGGCAGGAGAATTCTTTATTGTGGGGGTCTGTCCTGTGCATTATAGGATTTTTAGCAGCATCCCTAGCCTCTATCCACTAGATGCCAGTATCACCTCCTCCCCCCAGCCCCCAGTTGTGACAACAAAAAATGTCTCTAGACATTGCCAAATGTCCTTGGGGGTAGAGGGTGAAATTGCCTCTAGTTGGAAACTGTTGGTCTAATTGGAGAAAGACACAAAGTAACCTATGTGCTTTAACGGATGCATGCTCAAAGCATTATGGGACTAAGGGCGGGGAGCAAGTGTATGCTTGAGCTGCATCTTGAACAGTCCGTGGAAGTTTGCCAGGCACAGCAGAGGGGAAAGGGCATTTTATGCTGAAGGAACAGTGTGCATGGGTGCGAAAGCATTAAAGAGCATGGCGGGCACGGGCAGAGAGAGCTGGATGTGGCTGGTGTGTAGGCTGAATGATGATAGGAGGAGGAGGAGATGGGAGAAGGAAGGCCAGAAACAGAATGAACAGGACTCTGACGCATTTGGACTTCATCTTTTTTCTGACATTGGAACCAATGAAGATCTTCACATTTAGTTAAGCCTGGGGTGGGATGGGGTGGGCTGCTAAGACACCACTCATTCACTAACTGGTGTCTTGTTTTTCTAAGACCACCAGAGCGAGCACAAAAGAACCAGCAAGTAGGCAAAGGTCAGGCGCAAAACTGCTAGTTTATTTTAGTAACCTAAGGTGTGGAGAAGAAGTCTGTCGGCCTCTGGCAAAGAAGGCCGGCAGAGTTCCCCTCCCCCAAGCTCTCGGAGGGAGTTCCGACATCCCGACAGGACTGGGAAGCTTGGAAGTCCCCCTGGCTCAATGGCGGAGAGAGGCTTTTCTAGGAGTGGGAGGGCAATAGGCGGGGCACGGGCGTGTCAGGGGCATTCCGCAGGTGCGACCAGGTAGATCTTGGGCTCTTCAGATTGACGTCACCTGGCGCATGCCCAGTTGGTCTGCACCTTCCCTGCGCCGGCTGCCTTTTCGCGCGCGCGAGAAGAGTTGGTGGTGAAGAAGAACCCGGAAGTGCACCACCTTGCCTCCGTTCGTCCAAACAACTGGCACTCAAATAGAATAAAAGGGAGGTAAGTGACTTCTACCTGGCCTTCCTCTTCTTTGATCATCTCCTCAACCTTTTTTCTTTCTTTTTCCTTTTTTTTTTTTTTTTTTTAAAGATGGAGTCTTTCTCTGCTGCCCAGGTTGGAGTGCACAGGACAGACCCCTACAACAAGGAATCCTGCTGCCCAAAATGTCAACAGTGCAACCTCCGCTCACTGCAACCTCTGCCTCCTGGGTTCAAGTGATTCTCCTGCCTTAGCCTCCCCAATAGCTGGGATTACAGGCACCTGAGATGTCACCATCTCAAATATGGTTGTTCGGCCTCAAAGCTGAGCAAGTACAGTCTTTAGTGCAGGCAACAGTCTTTAGTGCCTGGTCAATTTTTGTATTTTTAGTAGAGACGAGGTTTCACCATGTTGGCCTGGCTGGTCTCGAACTCTGACCTCAAGTGATCTGCCTGCTTCGGCCTCCCACAGCACTAGGATTACAGACGTGATCCCCAACCTTAATTAGAAAGTAGAAGTAAAGTGAAATGAACGTAGTTTCTATCTTATTTGTCATGTGTAAACCAAGGTTTTTCCCAGGAGCAGAGGAGAGGATGAATTCAGAGTTACTGTGGAAGAGGTGGCCATCTCCTTTCCATACTATAAAGTTGCCACTGGGGAGGAGTTGCCCAGCCAGGGACTCCATTTCTTGGTCCTTTTCTTACATCTGAGCAGAGACACAACAATTCCTCACCAGGGGAATGTGAGTGAAAGTGGAGTGTACCTCTTCCAGGCCAACACTCTTCTATATCCTTTCCGTCTTTCACCAACCCTAGGGAGTGAAGCTTCCGTGCATGGCAGAGCCTCATGACAGAAGGAGCCTGGTCCCTTGAAAGACTGTGTGGAGAGAGCTGCTCACAGATTGGAGCACTGCCCAAGATGTTACATGAGCAAGAAATAAACTTCTGTTGTTTAGTCACTGCACCTTAGCCTATGCTAACAATTACAGGGTCTGCCTTTGCTAAGTCAGACCTAAGAGGTCAGATGTCTATTTTGTTGCCAGCACTAAAGACTGTGCTTGCTCAGCTTTGAGGCCAAACAGTCATATCTGAGATGGTGACGTCTCAGGTGATGTGTGCATATGTGGAGCAGGGCGGCTGGGAGGTGCTGGCTTGATCTGCATTCCCGTAGCTTGCAGTAAGATTCCCAGATGGCAGCTGCCCTCTGCACTTTTACCCTTCCTTCCCACTCACCACCCATCACTTCTCCCACTGTTCCCTCCATCCCGCTCTGTCCCATTGATGAGGAAGCTTCCCCATGAAAAGCTGGAGGAGCTCTGCCTTGGGGTTTCTGCTAAGTCACCAGGTTGAGAACTTGCTGGAACTCCTTGGAAAGTACAAATGCCCATTGCTTCTCTTTTGGTGGTCTGGGCCTTAACACTCCAGGCTATCACTGTATCGTCTGGTCTGGTCCAATTGACTGTGTCTAAATAGTGGAATTCTTTCTGTGCTCCTGAAAACAAGAGGGCTGCTTGGTGTGTGTGTGTACGCGTGCACACATGTGTGCATGCTGTAGGCCTGATATTAGACACAGACAAGTAAAATGTTATGCTTTTTTTTTTTTTTAAGATGGAGTTTCACTCTTATCCCCCAGGCTGGAGTGCAATGGTATAATCTTGGCTCACTGCAACCTTTGCCTGCTGGGTTCAAATGATTCTCCTGCCTCAGCCTCCCAAGTAGCTGGAATTACAGGTTCGCGTCACAGCGCCTGACTAATTTTTGTATTTTTAGTAGAGACGGGGTTTCATCATATCAGCCAGGCTGGTCTCGAACTCCTGACCTCAAGTGATCCACCCACCTCAGTCTCCCAAAGTCCTGGGATTACAGGCGTGGGCTACTGCGTCCAGCCAATGTTATGCATTTAAGTGTGGGGAGCAGAAGACTGGATATGCAAGAGCATACATCTGGATACCTTTTACCTCTTGACTTGTGGGGAAAAAGACTCTAGGATTTTACATGGAGCTTCCTGTGTGCATGTTGATGACTGTTGGCAACAAGGTGGCAGGAAGAAAGACATTGCTTTCTAAAATCCTTTTCCCAAATGATCCTTTCTCAGTCTGTCTTACCTGCTTGTGTACTGTTCAACAGAGGAGGGGGAACAGGGAAAAGCAGGGGCAGTTGTGAAAAATAGAAGGGAAACTTGAGTGTACCTTTTTCTTCTCCTTCTCTTTCTCCACCCTCAGTCATCATTAACACAAAAATATTTTTAAAAGATCCCTTGATGGCATCCCCAAATGTGAAGTCTGACATTTTCTTAGCTGATGGCCTCTTTTGTGAAGGTATTTTGCGTCCTCCCAGCATGCCTGCTGGATCCCTGGTTTGCCGCGGTTGCTAAGGTAAATACTCTTTCCATTAAGCAGCACAGCCCAAGAGTGGCCTAAAGCTCAAATAAATGACCAAGGAGCAAGTTAAACATTCCCTGGGGTGATTTTAACCTATGCAATGGCTTTTTGAAAAAATTGCCTATTTTTTCATGTTTTGGCCGGGGGGGGTGTCTCTTATTCTCTTCTTTTTTATTTTCCTTTCAGCTGAGTACACCTTCTCTTTCATTTATTCATGCACTGCATGAAGGATGGAAGCAGGATGAATAAATCACAGAGCACTGCCCCTCTCCCCGCTCAGGGTTTGTGAAGAGAGCTAGAGCAGAATACAGTCCAGGCATTATGTCAACTTTGGGGGGACCTGGGGCAGGTGGCCGATTCTCACAGAGACCCTACTTCCCTTTCCTGTGAAAAATACCACAGCCCAACAGCCACTGGAGAACAGTGTTCTTCTGGAAGCTTCCTCTGGGCAGGAGGAGTCAAAGATCCTGGTCCTCAGGGACACTTGAGACAGGTGTGCCCAAAGCTGTGCACGATGGTTTGGTTTGTTTTGTTTTCCTTTGCCTCAGGAAGAATGTGTTCACAGACCTCAGGACAAATCGTTTAAAAAAGTGTCCTGACAGTTGTCATGCTTCATCACTTGATTTAGAGGCAATAGGACAGCCTTATTTTCTTTTAATCTCTGGCGGTTGAGGAGTCTGGCTGGCCAGCAGAAGGCGGAGATTGGCTGAGGGAGTCATGAGTGAGCAGGGGCCTCTGGTGCCTGCAGCGCCCCTCAGAAAGAACGGGTCTCACCGGAAGACCACACTCATCTCTTTCCTGGTTACCCAGTGTGGGGATTTGTTGCTTTGCTGAGTGTGTTTTGTCTACATTCATGGCGCCCCAGAACTGTGTCTGTGTTTCCCACATTCTCTTTCGTGTCTGCCAGAGCAACATTCTCAGCAAACCATCTGAATGCAACTCCTGTGATCACAAAAGTCAATCATTGATGGAAATGAAGACCACGACCCTGATTCCTCAGGTTGGCCCTTTTCAAACCACGTTTTCTCAGAGCTCCAGGAACAACAGGAGTTCTAGGGAGAGGTTTTCTTTTTTTTTTCTGGCAGAGTCTTGCTGTGTCACTCAGGCTGGAGTACAGTGCCTCAATCTCGGCTCACACTGCAACCTCTGCCTCCCGGGTTCAAGCAATTCTTATGCCTCAGCCTCCTGAGTAGCTGGGACTATAGGTGCACACCAGCAGGCCCAGCTATTTTTTTTTTTTTTTTTGTATTTTAGTAGAGATAGGGTTTCACCATGTTGCCCAGGGTGGTCTTGAACTCCTGAGCTCAGGCAATCTGCCTGTCTTGGCCTCCCACAGTGTTAGGATTACAGGTGTGAGCCACTGTGCCCAGCCCCGGGAACATTCTTTTTAAAAACATGAATAGATCACGTTAGTCCGCTCATTGCACTTGGGACAACGCTGCACCCTGAGAGCGTGACCTGCCAGGCCTGGTGACAGCACCTCGTGGTCTTTGCCTGTGGTGGTCTGTGGACCCTTCAGCCTCCTCCACGGTGCTGCCTGAAAAGCTCTTCCTCCACCGTTCACCTGGTTAACACCATGTGTCCTTCAGTTTCCAGCTTGAATGTCTGCCCTCAGAAAGGCCTTCCTTGACCCCCCAGATGAGGTCAGTTTCCCCTAAAGCGCACGAGGCCCACACGAAATTACTTAGTTATTTGGTTAATGTGTCTTCCCCACTAAACTGTAAGAGCCACAGGAGAAGGGGCAAGTCTGTTTCGTTTTCAGATGTAGCTCTAGCCTATGGCATGTAGTAGGTGTTCAACAAATATGTATTTAACGAAAGAAGGAATGAGAGCATGGCACTGCCTTTCCATGCTGGAATGGTGTCTGTACTACTTGTTTTTTCATTCCCATTCATCAGATGATCAGTCAGCTGTTTAACAGGGCAGATTAAAATAATTTTGAGAGCACACTTTTTAAAAGGGAGGGAAGATTGGGCCTTTGAAAGCATCTTGTTTAGGCCCTCAAAGAACGTAGACTTTTTTTTTGTTAGATGGAGTCTTGCTGCAGCCTCTGCCTCCTGGGTTCAAGCAATTCTCTGCCTCAGCCTCCTGAGCAGCTGGGATTACAGGTGCCCGCCACTATGCCCGGCTGATTTTTGTGTTTTTAGTAGAAACTGGGTTTCACCATCTTGGCCAGGCTAGTCTTGAACTCCTGACCTCGTGATCCACCCACCTCGGCCTCCCAAAGTGCTGGGATTACAGGTGTGAGCCGTGGCGCCCGGCCTAAGAATGTAGTCTTTATTTCCCTTCCTGATGTGGGAAATCTGAGCTTCTGATATGTGTGTACCGGGTCTGGATCCTGGATTCTTAGGAGTGACCCGGATGTTCTGGAGGCTGTCCAGGGCCTGGGAGCAGAGACCTCACTGCCCATTGCTGAGGCCTGACCTCTTTGTTCAAGCAACCTCTTTGCCAAACCACCTCAGGCTACAGCACCAGGCTCCGAGAAAACCTTAGATCAAGATATTAAGAGAATAGTTATGATACCTACTTCCCTTTCCTTTGGAAAAAGCCCAACTTTATGGCCCTTTTAGGAAATATGGGAGGGGAAGGCCCATAATGTAACTCGGGCAGGAGTAGGGGGTGGGGGCGAGATGGAGGAGAATTCTTAGGGTTTTGGTTCTTGACTCTAAGTCAGTCTGTTTTTGTACTTGTGTCTTTTAAGCTTTTCCACATGTGCCCCAAGGGCCCATCGGTGAGTGTGTTTTATAAACTGGAAAAATGAATAAAAATAAGACCCAGAAGGGAAACACCAGAAGGAGTGTGAAGGGAAAAGTGTTAGTTCCTCTGTACCTCCCAACTAGGCCTGACCTGCATTTGTGGGGGTCCCAGGGTCAGGCTTATTTGGCTTTGTGGGTAAAATGTGGAGTCTTTGCTTGGAGAAAGCCTGATCAGTTTTTGTACTTGGCCTGCTCCACTCAGCATTAATTAACTTCAGGAAAGTAAAAGGTGATTCTTTTTTATTTGGCTATCTGGCTCCACAAACCTTGTTGGCTTCCTGTCCCATAGGTGCCGGATTGATGGGACCTCAAATGTGTAAAGTCTTGCACAGGAAATCCCCCAGCATGGCCATTCAGAGGCTCTCAACTCCTGCTGGACCCAAACACAAGAAACTAGGAGGCCCAGACCCCGTCTCTCATTTTGCACCTCAGGAAACGTTACCTGAAAGAGAACTCCATTTTCTTTTCTTTTCTTTTCTTTTCTTTTTTTTTTTTTTTTTTTTTGAGACGGAGTCTCGCTCTGCCGTCCAGGCTGGAGTGCAGTGGCCGGATCTCAGCTCACTGCAAGCTCCGCCTCCCGGGTTTACGCCATTCTCCTGCCTCAGCCTCCCAAGCAGCTGGAACTACAGGCGCCCGCCACCTCACCCGGCTAGTTTTTTGTATTTTTTAGTAGAGACGGGGTTTCACCATGTTAGCCAGGATGGTCTCGATCTCCTGACCTCGTGATCCTCCCGTCTCGGCCTCCCAAAGTGCTGGGATTACAGGCTTGAGCCACCGCGCCCGGCCCCATTTTCTTTTCTTAACGTTCTTCAGCTAAAACACGAGGGTGTAGTGAAGGGGCTATTTGGAAAAGAAATTCTCTAAATTGCCTGTAAAACTGAGCACAACCCAAGAACCAAATATTTTGAAACAAGCATATTTAGGAAGTTTGAGGACGCTTTAAATATCTCCAGAAGGTTTGTGTTTACCCCAGCACAATGTCTGTCTTGTGACCCAAAGCTTTATCTTCCAAACCTTACTTGAGCAGCTTCATCAATAAAAACATTTTAGAGAATGCACATCTAACACATATATACGTATTATAACTTTTGTACACATACTTTTGTACTAATATGTTCTGTATTTTTAAAAACATATATCTAAACACAAATTTAAAAATGGATGCAGATGAAATAAATCTTTAAAAATAGGGCCGGGCGTGGTGGCTTACGCCTGTAATCCCACCACTTTGGGAGGCTGAGGTGGGTGGATCACCTGAGGTCAGAAGTTCAAGACCAGCCTGGTCAACATGGTGAAAACTCGTCTCTATTAAATATACAAATAATTAGCTGGGTGTGGTCGTGGGCACCTGTAATCCCAGCTACTCAGGAGGCTGAGGCAGGAGAATCGCTTGAACCCAGGAGGCAGACTTTACAGTGAACCGAGATCGTGCCATTGCACACCAGCCTGGGCAACAAGAACAAAAGTTTGTCTCAAAAAAAAAAAAAAAAGTTTATTAACTATCTGAAACCCTTTTTGTTCTCATTAAAATAAATTAATCAAATTTCTAGTGAAAGCAATGGGACTGGATAGGCATGATTATTTTAAAAAATCTTGGTATAATACTTTGTGGCACAGTGAGTCAAAAGCCTGGCTCTGATTTTCAATACTTGGGCGATTATAGCTGAGAAAGATATGTAAGACATATAAATCTAAACAGGAGAAGGGAACTGGACTCTCATTTCTGAATACTGGCCACTGTGAAGGCACAGGTTTTCATCTGTCACTATGTGCTAAAAGCAACCCAGCAAGTGAGGGTGTCACTGTCAACTGCTCCTTGTCGTGAGATTCCCACCTTTCCCTCGAGACATCTCAGATATCACATGTGACCTTGACCCTGTGTCCCACAGCAGTGGTCACTGAGTGTAAAGCCTTTTCCTTGAGGATTGTGGTAGACAGAATGCCCCCCAAAGGTGACTATGCTTGAATCCCTGGAAACTGAACATGTCACCTTCTATGGCAAAAGGGACTTTGCAGACATGATTCAGGTTAAAGACCTTAAATTAGAGGGAGTACCCTGCACTATCCAGGTGTCTAATCTAATCCCATGAGACTTCAAATGCAGAGAACTCTCTGGCTGTAGTCAGAGAGATGTGACAAAAGAGGTCGTTGGAGAGATTTGAAGTGTGAGAAAGACCCGACCTCCTGTTTCTGGGGAGCCCACCTGGAAAGCATGAGAAGGGACACAGGCAACCTTTGGGAACAAAGACTGCCAGCCACAAGGAAAAGACAACAGTCCTCCAGCCACAAGAAACCGAATTCAGCCAGCAACCTGGACAAGCTAGAAGAACATTCTTCCCCAGAACCTTTAGGAGGAAGTGGGCCTTGCAGATACCCTGATTTTGTCTTTTGAGACACTAAACAGAGGATCCCACTGAGTTCAACTGGCTTATAGAAACTGATATATGTTTGGACTGTTTTAAGCTGCTATGTTTGTGGTAATTTATTCTGGTGGCAACAGAAAATGAATGTAATTACATATTAGAAAAACTGAAGGTAGAAGCTCTAATTCTTTCTCCCCACACTCCAGTGGTTCATCTTGTGCAGCATTCGGGGTGTGGAAATTCCATTTTGAAGACACCATCATCCAGGATTCTAGCCCCAACCTGGGAAAGGTCCTGGAGAGAACTTTTAGCATGTATTTCTGAGCCATTCACACTTCACCCAGAGAGAGAAGGTGTCCTGCCCAAATGCAAAGCAGCAAGGCGGTAGTTCTGGACATAACCTAAACAACTGCCACCAACTCTCTGGATGTCCATCCGTCAGTCCTATCTAGTCTTTCTATCTGCATGGCAATGCGGGAGATGTGGCGATGAGGGCCAGGATTGCAGAAGTCAGAGTATCCATGGCTGGAGCTTCCATTTTAAATGAAATATTCTTGCTTATGGCTTCCTGGTATCCTTTCAGATTTTGCATCTGGCTGTACTCCAGATGTTTATGTAGAAACTTCACAGTAGACATGATGGTGGCACAGGTCTGCAGGAAGGATCCTTTCCTACTTACAGAGTAACCCAACGTGGCCGATCCCGTCAATATTTACAACAGCTGAGTGAGTGGAGGCATGATTGACTCCATTTACCCATCAAATAAATGAAATTTCAGAGTGGTTACACAATCTGCTTGAGGTAACAAGGCCAGCAAGCCACAGAGCCAACATACCAGGGTGCCTGGCTCCACAGGAGTCTGGGAAGAGGGAGAGGGAGATTGGGACAGGATGTATCACCAGGATGCTGGGGGAAGAGAGAATATTGATGTGTGCGGCAGCCTGCATTCCCAAATCAGGAGCACTGGGTGCTGCTGCGTTACAGTGAGTGTAGGAGCCTGCCGTTCTGGGCCTCACTCTGCCCAAATATGTCTTGCTCATTTTCACCGCCATATGTCTGCTCGTCCCAGTCTGTCTGAGGTTCCCTCCTGTTCCCTCTCTGCCTCTAAGTCCTTCAAAAAGCCAGCTGGAAGTGCCTCTTCCAGGCTTTCCTTAGCCTTTCTTTATTCCGTTGAACTTCTATTATGTTAATTGTTCAAAAGATTAGTTCTGGCACTTACCCTATGCTGCTATGTATTACTATTGGAAAACAACAGTGGCCCTCTCAACCCATCGGGTGGATGATACATGCCATGCTTTATACATTCCTGTGGCCCTGCTGTACCTGGCACACACACAAAGGGATTAATAAATATGTATATGCTGAATGAAAGAATGGAGAGATGCTGTTGATTTTCTTTGTTCTTCTTTCTTTTTCTCTGATTTCATGTCAAACATAGTTTTCTCCCTTAATAGCAATCATTGTTTGTCTTATGTGTCCAGTGGGAAGTGTGAACCTCCACAGTCTCAGCTGGATGAATAATAGTATATCCACTTCTGCCTGAGTCACAAATGTTAAATTGGTTTAAAGGTACGATGTAAAAAAGTCAAGCTCTATTAGGCTTGGCTTGGCCTTGGAAGAACCACACCACCAACATACCAGTTTCATGGTATGTGTGATTTCAGGCTCTGATCCCAAGGTTCCACCACACAGGACCAGCTGAGTTAACATCCTCAGTGGGTAGCCCTGGCCATCCTAGGCTGGCCTTTTCCTGTGCTCCCACTGACCAGCAAGCCAAGCCCCATGCCCCCTGCCTGGCATTCAATGCCTGCCAAAGGAACTTTGCAAATACTCCAGCCAACTTGGTCTCCTGGATTTCCTTGCACATGGCATGTTCATTTCCACCTCGGAGCCCACTTAGGTCAGTGGCTTCATCAGAAGCATTTGTTTTCCATCCATCCCTCCCAACTTCAAGCCCTATGTTGCTTTTTAAAAAAGCCATTCTTGGAGACTTTGCTCTAACTGAGTTTTCCTCTCCCTGATCACTCACAGGTCCCATTGTTTGTCCCACAGTTTTTTTTTCCATGATGGCCTTTTACAATTTTTATTATTTATTTGGTTTTTAAATTTTACTTTGATTTCTGGGATACATGTGCAGAATGTGCAGGTTTTTTACATAGGTTTACATGTGCCATGGTGGTTTGCTGCACCTATCAACCCGTCATTTAGTTTTTAAGCCCCGCGTGCATTATGTATTTGTCCTAATGCTCTCCCTCCCCTTGCCTCCAACCCCTCTGTCTTTTTGCATTAAGTGAAAAAGTGTGTATTAAGCACTTATATATGCTCATTCCTCTGTCCAGTGCTTGACGGGGCTCCAGAGGAACAGGAGTTGCCAGTGATTGATCCACAAGGTGCTGGGTGTGAGCCCTTTCCTTCCTGGCTTTATGTGACCAGCAAACACCCTGTGATCATGGAATTCTACTAGGAAGAGCAATCCTACAGCAGCGTTGGGGCACATGCACAAGGAGACATGCAGAAGGTGCTCCTTGCAGCATTGTTTGTAAAACTATAGAATAACTTAAATGTCCACTGAGAGGAGTAGGGATAAATGAGTTGTAGTGAATTCATACAGTAAAATCCTATAAATAATCCTACATATAAGTTGTGGTAAAGTCATATAGTGAGTTCCTATATAGCAGTTAAGATGAATCAACTGAAGTTACATGTAATAACTCACATAAATCTCAGCAAATATGATGTTGAAAAAGAGTGATCAGCTGTAGAAGCAAAAGTACCATATAATACCGTTTATATGAAATTTTAGGACTCACTAAACAATACTCTCTACGGATAAACACATACAGAGTTGCAGCATTAAAATATGCATGGGAATGATATATACCAAGGCTGGCAAATCATGCCCATGGCCAAGTCCAGCCCACCACTGCTTTTGTGTGTCTTGTGAGCTAAGAAAGGGTTTTACAATTTTAAATAGTTGAAAAAAAATCAAAAGAAGGACACTCTTTTGTGACACCTGAAAATTATATGAAATTCAAATTCCAGTGTGCATAAATAAAATTTGCTGGAATACCACCACACCTGGTCTTTCACTTATCAACTATGGCTGCCTTTGTACTCCAAGGACAGGGTTGAATACTTGCCACAGATCGTGTGGCCTGCAAAGTTGCAACTACTTACCATCTGGCCCTTTTCAGAAAGTTTTCCAAGTCTTGATCTATGTCAAACTTGGGAGAATGGTTGCCTCTGGTAATGAAAGGAGAGAAATGGAACTGGGGCAGGAGTGCATCAGTTACAACATTTTATCTCTTAAGCTGCTGGTGGGTTATATATTAATACTTACATTTTGGATGTCTAAAGTATTTTGTAGTTTCGAAAAAAAGTAGAAGACAAACTTCCCATCTCCTAAAAACCCTTAGTAGGTATTGTTATGCTTCCCAGTTCCCAGTTAGGTACTATTATAACCTACAGTAGGTATTATTATAACCTAGCCCAGCCCAGGTTGCCAAAGTTCTATCGCCCTCTCCCTCTCTCACTTTCCACGAGGCAGGCAGCCCCGGGTGCACAGGTCAGCAGCTGAGATGAGAAGACATGTCCTTTTTCAATGACATCAGCAGACTGTACCAGGGAGGATCTGGCTAACTGGACTTGGATCACTGGCCCCTTCCTGCCAGCCCTTCCTCAGATGAGAAAGTTCACAGATGAGGAAGCGAAGCTTAGAGTGTGCATGGATAGTGAATGCTGGAAGAGGATTAACCTCAAGACCTTCCATCCCAGCACTTCTGGAGCACTGGCCTGCGCTGCTCACCAGGACTCTGCAGGCCAGCTGGGGAGAAGTGACTAAATGCCAAGCTGCTCTGGGATGAACATCTACCTCCAGGAGACAGTGGTTTAATGAAATTTGCCACCCACGTGATTAGCATCTTCTGAGAGTGAGGTGAGTAAAACAGGACACCACCATCAACATCACCTCTGACTGCATTGCCTAGACAGTAATAATACCCAAGATTTTTATAGAGCTTTCTGTTTCTCAAAGTCATGCGCACTGATTCACTTAGGAACCTGGCAGGAAGCAAGGCAGTCCTGATTGCCTACGTTGTTGAGATGGTAAAAGGGGTATTCTGAGCAACTGCCGAGTTCTTTTACATCCCTGGGATGGCACAGTCATAAGGGCCAGACACTGGGCCTGACTTCAAGGTCACTGTGGCTGCACTACTGAGTGACTGTGGACAAGTCTCACATTCTCTTGAAGACTCAGGAGCCTCCTCTGTAAAGCGGAGATGATAGTTACTTCCCACCGCATGGGCGTGTTGTGGGGATTAAATGAGATCATACAAGTGGAATGCTGAGCACCAGTCCAGGAAGGCGAGGGACACGCCCTACATGTCACCTACTGGATTGTTGCTGTTTTCAGGGTTCCTATTACCCAAAGATCCACCTAGAATTCTTCCCCTGAGTGCTGTTCATCTTCGTCAAGGCTCAGCAATGTTTTGGATGGTTCTCCTTTGACATAGCTCTGGTGGTTGTTAATACTAAATGTTTTCCAGCTTACCTATAAGGAAACGGAGTCTTAGGAAGCAATTGTAGGGCCTCTACTTTGTGCATGAGAATGAGTGAAGGCTGGGGAAGCCTGGGATTTGGCCTGATATTCCAGCATTGGCACCTGCCTGCCTTTTCTCTGTAAACATCCGACCCTAGAATGCTCCACCAGGGAGAGACCATCATTACCAAGCAGCAGCGGCATGGTGTTTATCAAAGCAGGCGTGGTTTCCTTTGCTGCAGCTCTCCATATTTGTGGCAGTTATTCATTTTTGAAGCAGAGGTCACTTTTCTTTCACTGGTGAGGTACTTTGACAAAGACGAAGAAGAGAGACAATGGTAATGATGGTGGGAAGTGGGGATGGGATTGGCATTGGGTTTGAAGGCTGACAGCCCAGATCAAAAAGGCTGACAGTCAGAGGCAAGGGAGGGACTGAGGATAAAGTACTTGCTGTGCTCATGTTGTCTAGGAGTTTGCATTCTCTGGTAGTCAGTGATCAAATGAAGCAGGGAGCTTCGTGTTCAAAAGCAGAACCTACAGGTTCTTTAAAGAGGCTTGCTGGAAGATGAATGCCTTGGCTGGAATTTGTAGGCAGGCTTATTTAAGTTATAAGTGACAGACACTCAACTCAAACTAGTAATAAACAAAAAGGGAATTATTGGCTCATGTAACTGGGAAGTGCAGAGGAACATGGGATATAGGAACAGCTGGATCCCAGAAGTGCAGAGGAACATGGGATATAGGAACAGCTGGATCCCGGAAGTGCAGAGGAACATGGGATACAGGAACAGCTGGATCCTGGAAATACAGAGGAACATGGGATACAGGAAGAGCTGGATCCAGGGGTTGGCACCAGGTTGTCAGTTTTTTTTTTTTTTTTGAGACAGAGTCTTGCTCTGTTGCCCAGTGCAGTGGTGCGATCTTGGCTCACTGCAACCTCTGCCTCCTGGGTTCATGGGGTTCTTCTGCCTCAGCCTCCTGAGTAGCTGGATTACAGGCATGTGCCACTATGCCCCGCTAATTTTTGTATTTTTAGTAGAGACAAGGTTTCACCATGTTGCCAGGCTGGTCTTGAACTCCTGACTTCAGGTGATCCACCCACCTTGGCCTCCCAAAGTGCTGGGATTACAGGTGTGAGCCACTGCACCGGCCCAGGTTGTCAGGGTTCTATCTCCCTCTCCGTCTCTCACTTTCCATGAGGCAGGAAGCCCCAGGCTCACAGGCCAGCAGGTGAGATAAGAAGACATGTCCTTTTTCAATGACATCGGCAGACCGTACTGGGGAGGATCTGGCTAACTGGGCCTGGGTCATTGGCCCCTCCCTGCTAGCAGCTCTTCCTCAGGAGAGGAGCTATCTACTATGTAGCACAGGGCAAGACCAGCCTCAGTTCCTCCCTGTCCACCTAGTAATGAAAATGAGGATGGTTTTTGTGGTTAGCATCTTCCCTCTTAACTTGCCTCAGCATCATCGGCAAAAACTAGAAAATATAAGTGTGTGTATTTTTAGCTGTTTTTAAATTTGTAAAACTGGAAACTGTTAAGATATTTACTTAGAACAAGAAAACCTACTGTGTCCTGTGTGAAGTTCACTTAAACTACCTCACAGTTACTCCTCGAGCCCTCACTGTCCTGCAGTCTCCTTTCTGCTGAGTTGGGGTGAGTTCTAACTTCAATTTTGCCTGTGAATATAAACCAAATCTGACCTCCCATCTCCAGTGCCTCAAGGCTGTGCTCACAGGGACCTAGAAAATATTATATATGGTCCCCTAGAGGCCAAACCCAAGTTCTCTGGGGACAGAGAAGCCCTTTGGGTCATTCCAGGGAAAAGCTCTGGCCACCCTGAAGTAAATTTTCTCCCTTCCTTTCCTTTCAATGGAGGAGGAAGCTTGTCCTTCATATGAATATGAAAAATACTAAATTTGGGCTTTTTGGAGGTTTTCATTTATGAAGTAGAGTCTATATAGTTGGCTCAAGTCTTGCCGGCTGCCCTATTTTCATGATCCCAGGATCAATATGAGGTTAGTCCATTTGTCTTCTGGAAAAATGTTGTGGCTGGGCTAGGTGGCTCACGCCTGTGATCCCAGCACTTTGGGAGGCCAAGGCGGGTGGATTGCTTGAGCTCAGGGGTTCGAAACCGTCCTGAGCAATATGGGGACACTCTGACTCTACAAGAAATAGAAAAATTAGGCATAATGGCACATACATTGTGGTCCTAGCTGCTTGGGAGGCTGAGCTGGGAGGATTGCTTGAGGCTGTAGTGAGCAGTGATTGTGCCACTGCACTCCAGCCTGTGTGACAGAGTGAGACCCTGTCTCAAATAAATAAATAAATAAATAAAAATAAAAATAAAAAAAAAGAAAAGAAAAGAAAAAATGTCTTGCAGAATCTTTGTGTGATCTTGCTTTGAGGCTATTAGAAAGTTCTTTCATGCCCTTCTTCTGTGCTTGGCTAGAAGTCTTTCCCCCTAATTGTGGCACCTCCACCTTGAGTCACCTTGGAGTAGGTGGGAAGTGTTTTCCCTTTACAGGTTGGCCACACAACTGCCTCATCTCCCTGCACAAGGGCCACCACAGCTCACAGCCCTTCTCTTCTCTTCTCTTCTCTTCTCTTCTCTTCTCTTCTCTTCTCT